>NC_092827.1:102043407-102396023 GCF_039878825.1 Excalfactoria chinensis | reverse complement strand
AAAACTTAGCTTAATTACATCTACCATTGGTCTGTACATGTTCAGCATTTCCATTCCTGGATGTATGAACAACATATTTCCTACAACTTAAATATGGTGATACTGAATGCATCTATTATTTGCTTTATCCTTTCTAATGCATGAAATCAACTAATGGCACATCTTAAATTAGGACCACGTACCAGTTCTTGGCACCTAAGAAGTAGCCTGATTTTTTAGAGTCGCTAAGGACATTCATTTCCTGCTCACAGCCTTTACAATAATGCAGTACAACTGCCTACGTTAAGTCTGGCTGTTAGATAACCAAGGGTTCATTTTTGGCAGACTAAATGGTAGCTTACAGAGTAAGGAAATGGAGACTAAATTCAAGAACAATTCTTCGGGACTGTCGGAATACCTCCCTAAATGATAGCCATGTTTGTCAATGAAAATAGAAAAACTACATGTGTGACCATTCAAGCTGTTTGCAGCGTGGATTGATTCTGGTCTCCAGAAGATCTCTAACTGGCATGGCTTCTCTGCCCTTCCACACTATTTAAAAATGAGTATAAACTTCAGTGTTTTGTTTCCAGCATACAGGTGTGTATCTTCAACCTTTCTAAGCAAAGATCCTACATTTAAATGATTTATGATACCACTCTACTCCACTGGAAAGTACTGAAATGATAATTGATGGAAGATATTTAATTAGATTATGTATTCAAACAACAGCAATTTACAGTACAGAACAAAACTGCTGGCAAATCTTTCCTGTTTCCTCCAATAGGAAGAACAGCTAGAAACAGAAGTCTTTCTTTTACAACCACCCAATTTTATGCAAGCCATGGGCAAAAAGCCTGCAGATTCATTAGTGTAAGGCAGAATGACCACAGCACAGGGTATAGCCAACAAGATCTAGGCAGGTGGGCAGTGGAAATTTCACAAGAAAATTTCCAGATTTGTATGAAAAGGAATTCACATTTATCTTGCCTTATCTGCAGTTCTTCCACCCCACACAATTAGCTAGGGTAGAAAACAGAAGGAGAAAAAGTAGCAGTCATTGCTGCTGGCACTGCTTGCTGGTTGGTAGTGGCAGTCACTTCCTCACACTTCTCAACTTTCTGTCTGCAAGAACTGTAACAGGAGCAGTTGCATGAATAGGGTAAGAAGCAGAGATCAACTGCTTGGGAGCTGCAAGTTCCCCTTCTTCCAGGGCAGGTAAAAAAAGTAAGGGGATTTCTGGCAGTCTGCTCCTTCGAGCAGCTGAATGCTTTTGTGGGTGCATAAAGCAACTGAGGATTCCACATGTATGCTCATGTACCTGCAAAGAAGGTCTTCAATAAAAGTGCATGGAATTTGACAGACACTTTTTAGAAAATCAAACAATCCATTTAAGATGAACCAATAAACTCCAGGCAGCATTTTAACATTACACCTTCTTCCTAATAGATGCTTTTGTTAATAAGAGAATTCAGTGAATGTTTACTTCCCTTCTAAGACCAATGATTATGAATCTAGCATCGAAAGCTGCCTGTTAAATTAGGATAATTACAAACACCAGTCATGTGTTCCAGCAGAGTCTGATGAAATGCTTTATAAAAGTCATTAGTGGATCCATCTGGTCTAAGGGCTATGCCAGATGATAAGCTCTTAGTACCACCACAATTGCTGTTGCAATAATATTCTGCTCCAAGATATTCTTTTTCAACAACTTAGAATTTCAAAAGATTGAAAGTATCTGACTCTTGTCCATACTGTATTTTTGTTTGTTTGTTTTCTTTAACAGTTGCTCTAGACTTCTAGACACATATGTAAGTTTAAAACAGAACTAAGTAGAAAAGTTTCCAGAATACAAACTACTTCAGCATTCTCGAATATTAAATTGAAGTGTTTGCCTTTAAATTATTCCCAAACCACCAGCAAAGCTATTTGTTCTTCAACAAGAACACAGTCAAGGAATCAAAGAATTACAGACTCAAAACAAAGAATCACAGAACCATAGAATCACCAATGTCAGAAAAGGCCTTCAAGATCAACCAGTCCAACCAACCATCTGCCACCAATATTCCCCCACTAAACCATGTCCCTCAGTACAACAGCTGAATGTTTCTTGAACACCTCCAGGGATGGTGACCCAACCACTTCCCTGGGCAGCCCATTCCACTGACTGACCAGAGAATAAATTGTTCCTAATATCATAGTATCATCATAGTATCACAGTATCGTGCAAGTTGGAAGGGACCTTAGAGATCATCGAGTCCAACTCCCGGGATTCAAGCCCTCTGTGTAGCAGAGCGGCACTTCTACCACTTGTGCCACAGGGGGGATTTGAACCCCAGGCCCCCAGTGTTGCAAGCGGCAATTCTACCACTGCGCCACCGGGGCACACAACCAACCAGAACCTCCCCTCTTGCAACCTGAGGTCATTCCCTCTCATTCTTTCACCAGAAATGTAGGTGCAGAGGCTGACCCCACCTCACACAGCCCCCTTTCAGATCATTGCAGAGAGCCATGAGGTCTCTCCTGAGCCTCCTCTCCTCCACTCTCACCTGTGCTCCCACAGCTGACCCCACACTTGCCTCAGCTGATTAATCAGAGGTTCAGGCTGTGATTACCAGTTTCCCATACACTCAGCCACTCCCCGTCACACTTGTGTTCCAACCCCTCACAGCTCCACTGCTCTTCTCTGGACATGCTCCAGGTCCTCAGTGCCTTTCTTGCAGTGAGGGCCCAAGAAAGAACACAGCATTCAAGGTGCAGCCTCACCAAAGCAGAGTACAGGCAAACGATCACTTCCCTACTCCTGCCAGCTGCACTCCCTCTTGTACAAGCCACGATGGCACTGGCCTTCTTGGCCACCTGGGCACACTACTGGCTCACATTCACAAGAGTGCTGATCAACTCCCTCAGATCCATTTTCCCCACACAGTCTTCCTGCCACTCTGCCCCAAGCCTGACTAGGAAGAACAAACAATGGGATGAGGGAATTTAATGTGGTTAAGGAAGAGGAGGCCCAGGGTGGATCTGATCGTTTTCCAGCACATCAAAGGCAGCTATAGAAAAGTTGGAGGTATGCTTGTCACAAAGAAATATGGTAAAAGGGCAAAAGAAGGGCAAGAGGCACAAGTTGCTTCATGGGAAATTCTGTCTGGATATAAGAAAAATGCTCTTCACTACAGGAAGAAATAGGCTGCCTAGAAAAGTGGAAAAATTCCCCTTGCTGGAATTCCCCCCCCAGTTTGTAGTACTCTCAGTTCAGTTTCTTATGCTGTTGTCAAAAAAAAGAGAAAAGCTCAGCTGACAGACACAGTGAATAAAAAAAGTGCTTTTGGTCAGCCTTTAGGGAGGTGACTTCATAGTTATCAATCAAACTCCCACTCAGCTGCACTGATCTGCTTTGACTGATGACCCCATGGTGACTCCCCTAGAGGCTGGCTAAAGGTCTCTCTTCTCTGCATTGACTTGGAGATAGTCAGACTTTCCAAAAGTCAGTTGCTTGTAGAAGCCATCAGAATCATACTGTGCATCTCAGCGTTTTCACATTCATGGAAATAGATAAAGCCCTTAAGAGTCTAATAATTTTCCTTTCTCCTCTCTGCTATCAAATGAGGTTTGAAGTTGATGAAATTACTTCCACAGATAATTGTATTTTTCTTTGAAAGTTGTTTGCAGTAGTATTCTGTGGATTTCCAGAAAGGATGGCTTTCCCTGAAGAGTGATGCAGGGGTTATTGCCATTAATCTCTCCCACTTTGGTAGCTGAACTGTTTTGTCCAAACTACCCAGACTAGTAGAAAATGCAAAGAAATAAGGGAAAGTGTCTTCTACTTGCTAAAATTATTTTTTATGGGTGTCCATCATCTCTTACAGTTTTGATATATGTTGCTTATATTCAGTGGTACATCAGAAACTAGTGAAATGTTTACCACGTTCATCAATAGAATTATTTCTCCTGAAGATTTGGCTTGTTTTGAGCATTGTTTACTAAGCATTCAACTAAAACCTAAAAGAAATCATCTGTATACGTTAAACGTTATTTACATCTAGAGGAACTGTGACTTACATCTCTGTATTATTTGTAAAGAGACAATGCACATGTTAAAGAGATCCCCTTCCTAATCTTGCTGCGTGGATTTTGGAGGTAGTTTCAAACTGATGAATTGCTGAAGAAATCTATAGCCATCTTCAGGTATTTTTTTGTCTAACACTTGAACTGTGTCTGAATGGGTATTTAGCTTTGTAATGTGTATAAATAACTGAATAATTGGATTTATTCTGTTGGGATCAAGAAATGAACTAGGTGAGAATACTAAGGTTGGGAGCAAACTTGGATACAGAAACCATGGGATGATGGAATTCAGAATCTTGAAGATAACAGCAAAGCGGTTAAATTGTTTTTTAAGTGTCACGGCCCTGAACTTTAGAAGAGTGGAGTTTGGCATTGCCAGGGATCTGCTTGGAAGAATCTCTGTATCAGCATTTGAGATTTGTTGTTTTGACAAGTGTGTCTCTTAAAGATTAAAGAAATTAAAAAAACGTTTCAAATCCTTAAATGTGGAGCACCTACCTGCTTTAATGCTGATATTTCATCAGCATTATGTTTATCACCAGTATGTTCTTGGGAGGGATGTATGGGAGATTGGTAATCACAGCCTGAACCTCTGATTAATCAGCTGAGGCAAGTATGGGGTCAGCTGTGGGAGCACAGGTGAGAGTGATGTAGCTGTGCTCCCGGGAGGGGTGGAGCTTGACTCCATCCCCTCTGAGACCTCATTTAAGGGCTGACTCCCACTGGAGCAGTATCTCTTGGAGATCGCTCACCAGGGAGGACTGCCCCAGCTGCTTCAGTCAAGGCACCACCACTGGTGAGTTTTTCCTTTACTTATTCACTTATACCTTCTGTACATTTTGTTACCATCTGTACATTAAAAACCAATACAGAGGGAATAAAATAGAACAGATGGGCCGTATTTTCTGCAATGTAAGGTAGCATGGTTATTGTTATTATTAAAACTTTAATGCAATCATCTAAGCTGTTTTCCAGAGAATTACAAAGCATGGTTACTCAATGCTGTGTCAAAAGATGTGTATATGTTATATGTCACTCCAAAAGTAATGCCTCCTATTTTTTTCCACTACAATATATACAAAGACCACAGTAACACTATTTGATAGCATTTTGTAGCTGAGAATTTGCTCCATTTTTCAACACAGTCACCACCATTAGTTAGGCATCTTTGCTAGTGGTGAACAAGAAGCTGTGTGCCTCACTCAGAAAATCTGCCGCAACAGGGGTCCCTTGCTGTTGCCACTGCTGAAATGCACCACCCGCCTCTCTGTGCTCACATCCACTGTTTGGTCTCCATCAGTGTTCAACAAGTGTTCATGAATATCAGTGTTGCCATTTTTTTTTCACAGAGGAATACAGTGACACACGTTTACTTCACACACACTACCATGTCAGACACCGTTCTATCAGACTGCCCCCTGCTGCCATCTGTCATACAGCAACAAAATGGAATGGGATATTGATGGGAAGGTTCAGCCTCTACTGCCATCCCACCAACATCTGCCTCTGATGTTGTGGACCATGATCATACAATAGGAGGCAGTACTTTTGGAGCAGCTTGTGTGTGTGTGTACGTATTTGTATGTTTGCTACTTCGTTAAGGGATCATAAAAGTGAGGTTATATAATTTTACTCTCTTAATATTTAAATCATGAATATGGAATAATCTTTGACATTTTCCTTTCTTTCTTAATTGAGATTACTGCAAGATCTTTTTTGTTTTGTTTTGTTTTTACTTTATTCCAGTTGCCTACATACTGCAAAAATAAAAGCAAATCCATGCAAAATACCTAGCAGAGATGAGCATCTATTAAAATTCTAGTTGTTTCTCAACAAGCCAAATCTGATATATTTGCAAGAGAAGGATGTGGCTGATGTCTCGCACATCAGTTGGTATTACTAATCTTTTGCTTTCAAAAAATAGGCATGTATCAGAAAATATTATTCTCTGCATTGTTGGCTGAACTGCAAGTATTTTAGTGTTGCAGGCTATAATGTCTCGAGATGCCAGTAACGGTCTGGCTGAGGTTGCATGGAACTCAGGAAGGGCAAACTTACCCTTAATTTGATTTTTCTTTCTTGTTGACTTTCCATGGCAAATCTGGGAATTCTGATACGCGATTACTTAAAGTAATCTACTTTCAGTTTCATCTGTTTGCCTCTACTGAGAGCACTATAGGAGATAAGAGTGCTTGAATCTAACAAGAAGGTGTTCTGCAACACAGCATTTTAACATCTGTACCCTGTAAATGCAGTATATCTGAAATGTGATGTAGATGCAGTGATTTATTAATGTGCTCTTAAAAACATTCTCTCTGTGTAAAGAATTATTGTTATAACAGCCTTTAGATTCATTTTAGTTTTAGTAGTGTTATTTGTTTTCATAAGCTTTTGATCTGAAGCTAACACAGAATGAAATCCATACATAGTTCTTGAAGCACTATAGCTAAAGCTTGGAACACATTAAAACAATCCTGTATAGCATTTTCCTTCAGGGAATTTCACATTCATGAATACAGTGCCAGATCACATGTTTGCCCTATGTCTTGAGAAGGTGGAATAAGCACCCTCCTGTTGTTCTTTGACTTTTTCTATTAAAATACAACTGTCCACATAGCATAATCCTATTGCTAATAACATAAATATAGCCACATTCACCTTACAAACTGGGTAAATGTAATGTTCCTTGAGCTACAGCTTGGTAAATTAGCATTATTATAATTAGCCTTAAAGTCTGTACTTTTAACAACATTTTTACCAACTAAAGTTGGTATTCACGATAGGGTCTTTCATATTTCTTCAAAGGTGAAGTTCTCAAATTTTCTTTGGAACCAGAAGGGAGATAGCCATTTAATCCATTTTCATACTTTCTGAAATCCAAAATAAGTAACTTGTGCTTAACTGTATCAATTCTTAGGGAAATACAGCCATTTTAGCGGGTGTCATACATGAGCCAGTGCTGCCATTATACGAGGAAAGCAGTGATTCAAGTATCAAACTAGTTAGTTTCTACAAAATGTAGGAACACATAGAGGAAATTATGATGATTAAATTAAAATATATACATATGAAATTACTACGTGGTTGAAGTTGACACAATAAGTACAGTGATATCAAATTAATTCTTAATGTGAGTGGATGTTTTCTAATTTGCTCAAAGTGATCTCTTTGGCTACTGCAGAGTCAATACTGCATTGATTTCTCTTTTACAATATTTTATAATCTCTTTTAAGCAAGGATGGTCTGTGCACTTCAGGTGTCTTAATTGCACATGGCATAAAATGGTGCTATAATCTTTTTTCTCTTAAGAAAAACTCTATTTTAATGAGAATGTCAGAGAGGCATCATATCACATGCAATATCCTATTGACTAAGAGTGCACTGCTAACGCTTGTTCTTCCTTTTTTTTTTAAACTTTCGTTTGGTACATAAGCAGTGGCAGCTGCAAAGACAGTGGAATAATGTTGGCCAACCAGGGGAATATGTGTTTATGTTCTTGAAAACGACTGAACTGGTCTAGTGAGTAGAAGTAAACTGCAGTGTGGAATAATCAGGTTAAGAGTCTTGTTCAGCCTTCAGCTTTGTGGTCAGAAAGGAGAGGATCATGTTTTACCTTCCACCAGCTTA
The DNA here is from genome assembly GCF_039878825.1 of Excalfactoria chinensis. Lineage (NCBI taxonomy): Eukaryota > Metazoa > Chordata > Aves > Galliformes > Phasianidae > Excalfactoria > Excalfactoria chinensis. The sequence goes on along the minus strand of NC_092827.1, from coordinate 102,388,349 downwards.
TTGAGACACTGAAGTTTTAAGTCCTACAGAGCTCCTTCTAGAAGCAGTTGTGAGAAGGAATTTTATCCTGGGGCTTATTTGGTGCAGGCATTGTTTAAGTCTCTTTTGACTCTTTCAGCATTACAGAAATTATTCTTCGGAGGCTTTAGTGAAGATAAACTTGTAATAAGGTAAGATCTGTGAAATGATTTTGTTTGTATGCAGATCATCTGGATTAGACTTCAGGCTTTCGTTTACTGCTGCTCCTTACAGCTCAAAGTGGCCATTGCTTATTGGCACTGTTAGCGTGCATAAAATGTACAGTCTTCATTTATATAATTCTGTTATTGATTGTGCTAATCTCACTATGCAGGACTAAAGAAAGAAGTGGAATCATTTAAAAGTAATTGTCAAATTGTTTAATACTTCGTGCTTATCTCTAAAAGAAAGGAAAAGAGTCCTATTTCCTGTAATAGATGGCACTTAGAAATCATCAAAGCTTTATAGAATTTTAACTGTCATTAGGGTAGACTGAGTCTGAGCCTCTTTAAACTTTCTTATCTGAGATAACTATTGCTTTTACTTATACTAATAATTTTACTGATGCTAATAATAATTGCAGGATAGAGGCATTTGGCAGAAGTAGTTGGTGAATCATGGTGGCAGAGCAAAGGGGTATCTGATGCACCAACCACATCAGGATACACACTGTGAGTTTTCTTAGAAATTTACTGTACTCTAGTTTAAATTAGTATACTTTTTATGATTATGCACCTATATATAGTTTTCATGTAATAGAATCATATAATCATTTGAATTGGAAGGGACCTTTGAAGGCCATCTAATCCAACTTCCCCGCAGCGAACAGGGACACCTACAGCTTGATCAGATTGATCAGAGCCTGGTCCAGCCTGACACTGAATGTCTCCAAGGATGGGGCATCTACCACTCCTCTGAGCAACCTGTGCCAAAGCTTCACTACCCTTATTGTAAAAAAAATAAATGCATTTAATACAAATCTCCTCTTTCAGATTGAAGCCATTTCCCCTTGTTGTATCACAGTAGACCCTGCTGAAGATATGACATTGCATTCCAACAGCGTGCTTTCCAAGAATATGCTTTCCATCGTTGCTTACACTGAACAGAGTACATGTATTCTTCCCAAATTTCATTAAAATAGTATGCTAGCAATAACTCCTGTTTTTTGGAATTTTAATATCAAGAATAAGATTTGGTACCACAGGTTTGATTTTCTCATCCTGATGAACTACAGTTTGTCATCTGAAAGCACTGCTCATGCCCATGTTAGTCTGAAGGGCACATTTTTAGAGCTTGTACAGTCATCTGTGAGATTCCAAGAGGCAAAAGCAAAGAAAAAAAATTACTTTGGCTTTTATAATTAGTATTAACATTTACATTTCTTCTTTTTTACTTGGTTAGACTGGACTGATTGAGATACTACTTTTTCTAATGGACTTCCCAGCTCCTCAGGCAGTGTGCTTTTGTATGGATCACTCAGGTGAACTTGTAGTACTCAGTAACACGTAATGCCATGGGTTTTTTTACAAGGAAAGTGCTTACATAACATGGTAGTAAACAACTTAGAGAAAACATTCAGTAATAACATGGGAAAATTTTAAGAGTTGAAAGGAAATTTAGTGACTACACAAAGTTTATTTTAATTTTGAGTATTGTATAATTATGCACACAGGAGAGAAACTCAATTGACATAGCTTTGGGGTTTTACAGCTCTATGGCAGAAGGTAAGGTTGTACTTTTTTAGTGACTTCAGTAAAGATAAATTCAACAATATCTATGTGTATTGCATGTGAGGTGATTTTTAAGTGCTTTCAGTGTGTTTATGTTGCCCTTACAGTATTTTTAGTAGTTTTAATAGGAAATGTAGCTCCCCCAGTGAGATATGTGTTAGGACATTTTTTGTTAACGAGTGTCTTAAAAAAACTCCTTCAAAAACATGGCAGAATCTGACTCTTATATAAACTTGAAAAAATGACTGTTGAAATAGTTCCAAGTTACAGTTCTCAAACTGACAAAAGCCACAGATTACATGGCTTAGACATAGTCAGCATTTACCTGCAGATTGTGAAGAAGTAACTTCAGGTTTCCTTTCACAGATACATTTGGTTTCCTCTGTTCTTTGTAGTGGGAATACACTGCGTGAACTGCTCTCAGGAAGAAAGGGTGCTTCCTTTCTTATCGTAGTGAAGAGGGAGACACTAATATAACTGTACATATGTTTTGTTATCTTCTATCAAAACTTTTACATCCCTTTAACCTTCATAGTGCCTTTAAATGAATAACAGCTAGAAGGAGGTGAGATAAACCCTCTGCAAATAAACTTCCATCTAGTTGGTGGCAGCAGTATGTAGTTGGAGGAATTTTGAGTCCACTACATAGTCCTGAGAATAAATGAATCTTGGTAGTCCTAAACATTTTTCTTGCTACTACAGTCAAAATCAAATTGGATATTTTCACCTTCTGTCCCACTGTTCTCAGTTCCTGTATCCTGTTTAACACCTGGAGAGGGAAGGAGCTATGGTTGCTGATGTCTTGATGTCTAGGAACAGGAGAGAATTCCAATGGCAAATAGATATGGTGATTTTCTAAGACATGTGAGTTGGCTGTATATTGGTGTATTTTCAAAAATGGTGCAAAATAGATGAAATCTTGAATGAGTGAACTTGGATAACTTCAGTTTGAGCAACTGAGTTTCAGAAACATTTTAAGTACAGACAGTGCAATGAGCCAGAATTCCACTAAAATTCTGTCACTTGATTTCTTTTGATTAATGATGATTTTAATTCAGCTTAATGCTTCAAAATGAGCTACCTTTCCCTAGAAATCTGGAGATCTCCTCTTGATAATAGGAAAGTGGGCATTGAACTACATGAGATACTTAGTAATGTGCATCTTAGATACCAGAGATCCTGTAGGGGAAAGAAAAAGAACAAAACAACAAACCTAGCATATGGAATCAGTTCTGTGATACTAAACTGATGTGGATGTGAGCTGGGTCTCTTCAGCCTGGAGAAGAGAAGGCTGTGAGGCTGTTAGCAGCCTTCTACTACCTAAAGAGTAGCTACAGGAAAGAAGGGGACAGACTCTCTAGTGGGGGCTGTGGTGATAGAACAAGGTGAAACGACTTCACATTCAGGGAGGATAGCTTTAGGTTAGATATAAGGAATAAGTCTTTTACAGTGAGGGTGGCAAGGCACTGGGGCAGGTTACCTAGTGTTGTGTTTGATGCCCTGTCCCTGGAGACTGTCAAGGCCATGCTGGATCATGCCCTGGGCAACCTGGTGGAGCTGTGGTGTCCCTGTGTGTTCCAGGGGAGTTTGACTGGATTGCCCTTAGAGGTCTCTCCCAACTCTGAGGATTCTATAATTCTATTGAATTCTAGCTTTTCTTCTGATAAAAAGAGCTCTGTCCAGTGAGGACTTTCTGCATTTTATTATCAGTTAAGCACACATTTTACTTCAAAGGAGTATTTCACCTCTACTTACCCTGTTCACTGCAGGGTAGTTGCTCTAGATGACCTTCAAGGGTCCTTTCCAGCTCAAACAATTCTTTGAAACATAATTATTTCATTTTTTAGAAGAGTGGTATCCATCTGCTTCTTGTTTATTAATAGGCTATAGCTGGGTGGCATGCCTTTCGTATGTGCCAGTTAGACTAGGCTCTACAGCTTTACCAAGGGTGAGCCCTGCCTGGCCAACCAACCTAGTGGCCCTCTATGATGGTGTAACTGATTCAGTGGACAAGGGAAGAGCCTCTGATGTCATCTGTCTGGACTTCAGTAAGGCCTTTTACATGGTCCCCCATAACATCCTTCTCTCCAAATTGGCAATGTATGTATTTGTAGATCTGTGATGAGAGGTGCAATAGAAAGAAGAGGACAGGCTCTTTAGCAGGGTCCATTCTGACAAGGAGAAGTGGTTTTAAACTAAAAGAAGGGAGACAGATTGGATGTAAGGAAAAAGGCTTCTTTTGTTGTTGCTTTGTGGTTTGTTTTTTTTTTATACAAGAATGGTAGTGAAGCACTAGTACCTGTTGCCCACGGAGGTGGTGGATGCACCATCCCTGGAGACTGGGTCAGGGTCAGGCTGGATGGGGCTTTGAGCAACCTGATTGAGCTGTAGGTGTCCCTTTGCACTGCAGGGTAGTTGGACTAGATGGCCTTTAAAGGTCCCTTCCAACTTGAGTGATTCTATGGCAACAGATAAATTCAGTTATGTAAGAATTTTAGCATGTGAGTGCACTTCTAGATATATTCTAGATACATCTTGTGCTAGTTGGTAATTTAGGTGCAGAATCTTTCCTTAATCTCATACAAAATAGTCACTTGGTACTTACAATCTTCAAGTTGTTTCAGACAACATAGAACAAGCTAATAAATGTCACTTTTAGTAAGTGCACTTCTTCAAAAATATTTTTTTCATAGACAATTTATAGAAACTTTAAAAATGTTGCTAGAACAACGGAAAATTAAAACGTGTATTTTAAATGCAGGCTTCAAGTTTTTAGGAATAGATTTTGTATTTGTATTGTACATAGCTGGTGAGAGAGAATTTCAGGAGCCCAGCAAAAGGGCTCATAAAACTGATATTTGTGACCTTGTGACTGATGCACTGTAACCAGAAATGCAGATGATGGATGGGCCTAATTTAATATTAAATGTGGATGCTCTGATATGTTTTCTGTTTCAGTATGTGTATAGGAAATTGGTAATCACAGCCTGAACCTCTGATTAACCAGCTGAGGCAAGTGTCGGGCCAGCTGTGGGAGCACAGGTGAAGGTATGTGCTCCCAGAAGGGGTGGAGCCTGACTCCACCTCTCCTAGACTTCATTTATGGGCTGCCCACCACAATGGCAGCATCTCTTTAGGAGACTGCTCCTTTGTGGAGTTTGGGTGATCAGTATTTTCCATCTAGATTGAAGGCCTCAGAATTGGTGACTTTTTCCTATAGATAACCTTTGGCTATCTATTATACCACCATTCTTGTATTGCTTCCTACTCTACAGTTTGTAATTTTTGTTATAACTTATTCCAGCACACCCAACAGGGAATGGGATTTCTATACAGTCATACTGGATTTGTATTCCCATTTATTTGGCAACCTCTGAAATATAGGGAAGGGTAATTTCTTTGAAAAGTAAGAGAGTATGAGCTTTCAACTGTCTACTGCAAAACAGCAGGAGTCCAAAGCCTTCTTGAATGTCCCACATAGTCTAGAGTACCTAAAAAAACAATGTTTTACTCCAGATACATTTAGATTTATCATTTTTGTAAACATCTGTTGTAGGCTTTACTCTGTGTAGAAAAGCCATCATCTGCTTCTGACCAATGACATGCAGCTTGGCACGTGTTCATCTGACACATTATTGAAGCAACCTCTTACTCTTCCTTGTTTCTTTCCATTAAAGCGTTTAGAATAAAAACATTGCATAACAGGCTTATCATGAGAAGAATGAAGAAGCTGGAGGCAAAGCTATGCAAAAAATACTATTATCCCAGTGTAAACTTTTTAACAAGATTCTGTGAGTTTTCTCAGGTCATACAACTTGTCATAGATGGGAATTCACCCAAGGTATATCTCATCTTTCAACAAAATGAGATGGAATCTGTTAAACTGAAAAAGTCAGAATGATCCTGAAACATTATGAATAATGGGACTTTATCCTGTTTCTACAATACCTCCCACTTCTCCTTGGCTGTTCTCTGCTAGTCTTGGCTGTTCTTACTGTGCCTTTTCCAATGTTTTGTTCATGTTGTATCTCCTTTGTCTTTCTTTTCATTAACTGTATCTATTGTATGCCTTGTTTCCAAGATTTTCTTCAGATATCCTCTCTGCTCTTTCCCTTCAAATATTTTGACTTGGATTTTATGTAGAGTGATCTACACAGTTCTAGCTGTATTCCCTGATGATTGGTAACTATGCAGAAAGAAGAGTAGATCCAGGAAATCCCAAAGCAGTTAATTACTGAATCAGCCTCAGGAAAGAATACCTTCAGCTGTGCTGTCAAGCATAGGACCCATCTGCAACAACCATAATGCAGCTTGATTGACATCATCATGCTGTGGGCAATTAATTAGTGCACAGATATTTACTGTTCATTGTGACCACCAGTTTTAGAGCTGACTGGCTTAATCTTTGCCTGAATTATGATTGCATCTGTACATTTGGGAGAAAATGCAATGTTAATTCAGTCCATTTTTAGTCATTTCAGCTCCAGACTGTGATGAAATCAGAAAAACAGGCAATTTGATTGCTAGCAGCACAGCACAGTTGGTGTCATCTGTTTTGTCTGAGCTTTGAATCAGTGTTTCAACAGTCAAACTGAAACAGGGTGAACACAGGAAATAATGGAAGCTACAGTATGTGACAGTGGCCACAATAACTTAACTTACAGCTTTTATCAGATGTATAAATTGTGTGTGCAATCAGATTGTTCAAAATGATCTAGAATTATTTTTTCCAGATGTGAAGTTTTTGTTAGTTTCTGTTAAGAAGTAGTAAACTTAGAACAGCATGTAGCTACTGTGCCATATATTGATCACTGAATTAACCTGATGTTTTTTGTTGCTGCTTTTATCTCAACACCACAGACTGTATTTCTTTGCAATGTTTTACTGTTCATTGCAAAACATTTTCCACTGTCCATTTAACTATAATAAACATTGAATAGGTAAAACAAACAAAGGGACCCCCTTACAATAGTTTCACTTCAGACAGGTAAAAGCTATGTAGCTGTTCTGGCTGAACTGCACACACCTGTGCAGCTTTATCCAACTCATGATTGTCTAGCAATATCTCTGCTTCTTTCAGCATGGGCCAAGACCCTCTCTTTCTGGTATTTTCCTGAACAGAAGTTGTAATATTTTGTATACAAAAAATTCCAGTACTCTTACATTGTTGTCATCGGGGTAGTTGTTTTCAGATATTTGCATGATGCTGCAATAATCAGTAGGAATGCAAATATAATAGCACTGAAAATGAAAACTACATGCATGTAGAAGCTGAAGTTGTACAACACCATGTGTTTGACCTCATGCAGCTAATAGGAAATAATGCATATATTTCCCTGATCACTTGTACAAAAAAGCACAATTAATGAGGAAATCAACAATAGTTTGTTTACCTTTCAGTGTCCTTTAATGTGCTTTGGGTACAGCCTCATAAGGCTTCATTCTGTTGAAGCTTGGAGCTGCAAAGTATCCGAGATTATATATATAATATATATATTAAAACATATGCGTTAGATAAAAATAGGTTGCCAGATAACCACATCAACTTTGTGCTTCTGCAGACATGTGTGCTGTAGGACTGTGCTGCAGTACCATTCCCTCTTATCAGATCTGCCAAATCTTATTGCCTGTACGCATGCATAGGACTGTGAATCACAGCTGGCCTCAGTTAAAGTGCAGAACATTTAAGTATAATAAAATGACCTTTTAGAGTTTTCTAAGAGTTTTTCTCATGTTTCTTTTCCCTTCTCTTGTTGGAAGGAATTCTAATCACTTGATCAAAGCCTGATTACTTGATCTTTTTATCTGGCCTGACTCTGTGAACCCACTAAAACTCTGTGCTACAACTGCAGATTGTACTTTCCGTGATGTTACTTTTGCCACTTTATGGGCCTGATCTGTCAAGACTTCTAATAAGCACTGAGCAGCCAAACAGACTGGAGTGTGATGGGACAACTCTGTAGGCTTGAATATAACCAATGACACAGAGAACCGTTAGCAGTAATTCCTCAAGAACAATGTGGTGTAATTCAGTGTGGCGGGAATGTCTCTAACTTTGCAAGCTGCTGCCACTGTTATATCCCATGTTATTTCTAGAAAAAGGAAAAAAATAAAATCCTGTCAAAATGCCCCTTGTGTTTGCAGGACACTTTCAGTGGACTTAGCATAACGTGTGTGCTCCAGAGACCTTTAACAACACCAATTGAACTGAATGTCCACTCTATAAAGGATTAATCTTAGGCTCTGTTGGTGACCAGTACCATTTCTGAATGCTAACATGGTGATTTTTCAGTCTGCATCAGCTTCGTTCAGAACCGTAGGTGTTTGCTTCCTCTGACAACCAGATGGTTGCTGTCTGAGGCAGGCCCCCAGATTCAGAAGCTGCTGTTGGGAAAGTTAGCCTGAAATGACTTGACTGAGTCAGGAAGGCAGTGCAGAAGGATGAATTAATTCCAGAACAGCTAACTACAGCACTCTTCTTCCTGCACATCAAACATGAAAGGGGAAAGCAAGCATAACAGTTAAGAACTTAGACCTAAAAAAATAAGTTATTTGCCAAGTTCTCTGAAATGAATATTAGTTGGTGGTGTTTCTATGAACACGCATTTCTTCACATCAAATGTGTTCTGTACCTCAGCTGTTTGCTGTGAGTGGCAATATTTTGTATATTTCAAAGGTATTGTTATAGCTAGACATTCATGTGTAAAAAGTAATCAGATTGTACCAAGTTGTTTTGTTCTTCCCTCCTTCTGCTTCTTTTCTTCAGGCTCTCTCTTCCTTCCTGCAGATTACCATATTCTCTTTTACTTAACTGCTGGTATTTCATTCCTCCTTTTAAAGAGAGTTTATTTCAATTTATATTGTATTCAGAAATAGAGGTCAGGCTGCATCTCGTCTTGTTTTTCTGATAAATCTGTCTGTACAGCAAGTTACAGTCTTCCCTTTTGACCCTGCAACTGAGGAGAGAAGTACATTTTTTTTCTTTTCTATGAAATGAGAAATTCCTGAAAGACCTTTTGTTTCCTTTGTTGACATGTGAAAACAGCTCCATCCTTTGCACTATATGAGCAGAAAAATGAAGCTGGAAAGATCCCTGGTCTTCAGACATGCCTGCTGGCCTGTCAAGATCTTCAACGTGTCACTTCATTCTGCACTGAGAGCTAGCAGTGCAGAGCAGAAGGAGGCAACCAAGAAGAAAATATCTAGTGGCACGTAATGGCCTATTTCAGGACAGGCTTGGAGCTTCTTGGAGCATTTTGATTTTTCTTTATTTCTTCAGAGATTTTTTTGTTACAGAAAAAAAGTCTTATGAAAAATGGCTGTGTTATTTATGTGTCTGTTATTCAAGCATAGCACAGGCAGGGCCCTCAGTACCTCCCAACAACTTTGACCTAAATGCTCAGGATAAACCCACTGTGTTCTCTGTTCTTGTCAGCTATAGGTCTTGTAGCAGATTTCAAACCAGAAAGTATCACAGCATCACAGAATTGTAGGGGTTGGAAGGGACCTCTAGAGATCATCGAGTCCAACCCCCCTGCCAAAGCAGGCTCCCTACACCACACTGCACAGGTAGGCGTCCAGGTGGGTCTTGAATATCTCCATAGAAGGAGACTCCACCACCTCCCTGGGCAGCCTGCTCCAGTGCTCCGTCACCCTCACTGTAAAGAAGTTTTTGCGCACATTCATGCAGAGCTTCCTATGCTGAAGTTTCAGCCCATTTCCCCTAGTCCTGTCCCCACGCACTACTGAAAACAGACCAGCCTCGCCACTACGTCTCCCACTCTTCAGGTATTTATAAACCTGGATCAAGTCCCCTCTCAGCCTTCTTTTCTCAAGGCTAAACAGACCCAGTTCCCTAAGTCTCTCCTCGTAGGGGAGATGCTCCAGGCCCTTCACCATCTTTGTGGCTCTTCGCTGGACTCTTTCCAAGAGATCCCTGTCGTTTTTGTACTGGGGAGTCCAGAACTGGACACAGTATTCCAGATGAGGCCTCACCAGGGCAGAGTAGAGGGGGAGGATCACCTCCCTTGACCTGCTGGACACGCTCTTTTTAATGCACCCCAGTATGCCATTGGCCTTTTTGGCTACAAGGGCACACTGCTGGCTCATGGCCAACCTGTCGTCCACCAGGACACCCAGGTCCCGCTCAGCAGAGCTCCTCTCCAGCAGGTCATCCCCCAGCCTGTACTGGTGCATGCAATTATTTATACCTAGGTGCAAGACTCTACACTTGCTTTGGTTAAACCTCATCTGGTTTCTTACTGCCCAGCTCTCCAGCCTGTCCAGGTCTTGCTGAATGGCAGCACAGCCTTCAGGCATGTCAGCCAATCCTCCCCTCTTTGTGTCATCAGCAAATTTGCTGAGGGTGGTCACTATCCCCTCATCAAGGTCGTTGATGAAGATGTTGAACAAGACTGGACCCAGTACAGACCCCTGGGGGACGCCGCTAGTCACAGGCCTCCAGCCAGACACCGCACCGCCAACGACAACCCTCTGCACTCTGCCAGTCAGCCAATTCTCCATCCACTTCACCGTCCACTCATCTATCCCATACTTCCTCAGCTTTGTTATAAGGATGTCATGGGGGACCGTATCGAAAGCCTTACTGAAATTAAGGTAGACTAGTATCATAAAGTATCAATTCCTTCATTTATTCCCAAAAGTAATTAATCATATACAAACCACATTACTTTTGTTGTGGAATTTGATTTTAAATTTGCCACACATTTTTCACCAAATCTTCACTATGTAGCATTGTGTTAACATAAAACTTCCAAGCTTTTTAAAGGTTTGTCTATTCCAAACATAAAACAGGGTGGGTTTGTAGTAGAGAATGATTTACAAGGGTCTAACTAGCTAGAGCTATTTTAGAATAGCATCAGATTTTCAGGCTTCTTTATTGTGCAAAGAAGCCTTAGCAGTGAGAATGGTTTTCATTGTCAAGAGATGGGTGACAAGACTCAGTATCTTTCCAAGAGCAATTTTTGCATGATGGTTGGGCCATTCCAGGAAGTAAATGTAGTTTGTATGGAAAATGCGTTTGGTTGATTGATGTTAATCTAAGACTAGTTAATATAATGGTTATAGAAAAGATTCAGTTCATAAATAGTAAATACAATGGAAAATTATACAGTCGCAACAATAAAGACAAACACTCAGCCTTTGGGTGCTTCAGCGAAAGAGTGTTTGGACAACCTGATGAGGTTTGTAATAATAAAGTAAGGATAGTGAACTTCAGATGTCTCTTGTTTGAAACATCCATTTCAAGATCTCAGTAAGCCTATCAATTACATATGTATGTATTAAAGATAGCCAAACCCACTTTCTTTTGGCAGTGTCAAGTATCAATTTACTAATGCAAGTAAAATTCTCTGAGCCAGAATCCATTTTTACTTTGATTACCTTAGGCATTCTTGATATATTTCAGTATTTAGGATTATAGAAAAGTCTAGTTTGGAAGGGGCTTCCAGAAATCATCCAGTCCAACTTTCTCCTGAGAGCACAGCCTTAGATCAGGTTACCTAGGGTCCTGTCAAGCCAAAGAAGTCTTAGATCATTTTTGTTGTGTATTAGGCGAAATATAAATCAGAGGGGGATACTAATAGCCCTTCTTTCTCCGGCAGCAACAGGACTGCTGTAACCTCCTTTTTAGAAGGAGTCTGTTTTCCACAGTGAAGATTACAAGCATGAAGAATTACCTCGATAATGGCTTCCATGTCACCCTGGCCCAAATCTCCGGCCGCAACCAGGCGCTTCCCAGACAGCACCTGGGGGTTCCGAGCGCTCTCTCTCTCCCACCTGATGAAGAACCGTGGCCGCGATCTCTTCATACTGGGCATCCACTACGTATCGAGTACGCATTAATGCAATGATGGTGCATGTTGCTGTGTGCTGATGAGCTGATGGACACTTTCGAGACTATGGACAGAAAGACTTTGAATGATGTTCACCGTACAGAGAAGATACATCAGGCGTAAGAAGAATGAAGAGGGATGGAAAACATCGCGGATGAGAACTTCTTCTCGAAAGGTTCCTGACAACAAGAGGACTATTCAATCACTTGCTCCATCGAGTTATGGTGGTGTTTTCTTACCATGGTTGTGCCTTATGCTACTGATTATATGATAAAGAGTTTGGTAAGGTTGAGTTAAGATATATAGATTATATATATAGAGTAAAATAAATAAATTATATAGAGTACTATATAATATTAGTTATGGTAAGAGTGTATTTTAAGGTTATGCATAATGTTAAGGTTTAGCAAATAAGATGGATAATTCATTAGAGTTTCTTTAGGTATTTCCATTAGAGTATAGAATACTATAGAATGCAGGATAAGCTTTAAGCATTGGTTAGGTTTATAGTGTTGCGTATTGTAACGGGTTAAGTTTTCTTAGCATGGGGAGGGGGACATGTTGTGTATTAGGCGAAATATGGGAATATCGGGCTGTCACGCTACAGGCCCTCCCTCATTTCTGGAAGGATCGGTGATGTATATGAGATAGGCGTACACGAAGAGCATAGTTTATATAAGTGTGTGTTTGCTTTAAGAAATCGCCATTTTACTGCTCATCCTCTTGGTGTTGCTTCAGTAATTGGCCCAGCTGCGGACTTCTAGGGTCATTAAGTCATTAGCGGCCGTAAAGTCTTCAGGGGGGGAAAGGAAAAATTATGAAATAAAGAGAAGTATATGACATAAATGAAGATTCTAATTAAGAACATGAAGATCAAATGTCTAACAACAAAATACTGTTCAAAACTTAGGATCTGCTGCCCATTTTTTCTATGAACTAAACTCCTCAGTGTTTCCTTAGTGGTTTCTGAAACAGCTATCAAAGACATACGCTAATATTTTAAAAATAAGATAGGTCTATAATAAAATAATATTTTAAAAATAAGATAGGTTTATAACTGGAAAATAGTTCCACCTAACTGACTTATGGGAGCAAGAACAACTAATGTGTGACATGTTAAAAAGAGAGTGCTATCATTAATGGAGGAAAAGCAAATACAACTGGAAATGTCACACAATGCTGAGAGCTATCTTCAGAAAGACCCCACAACCAGCTGAGCATAATACAACCTCTTACGGTTGTAACTGATGATTGTGTTGAAATACAGTGAAGCTCATCTGTTTGTGATCTAGAGAGGGTGCACAGTATTACCAACAACCTGGGTTTCCACGTGTCATTAAAAAGTCAACATTTCAAATGACAAAGAATGAATCATGGTTGTGATTACTACTTTTCTTGCCTCTATCTGGAAAATAACTGATGAGGAAAACATACTTTCCTGTCAGAGTTCTAGTCCTTACTTTTTTACAGGCAATGTTTTCTAGCAGACTAAAATTCAGAAAACTCAGGGGAAAAAAAACGTCATCAATATTGAAAAATTTAATTCTAACTGCTTAGCAATCTAGGGCTTAGGTACAGTACATCCATAAACTGAATGAATGGGCAGCATTATTCATCACAACTGCCACCAAGACAGATGTGAAAGCACGAGCAGTTTACTTTTGAAGTAGACTGGTGCTCAGTGAAGAGACTGTGACAATCAAAGACAACACAATACTTTATATCAGCAACTAGCATCTCAGCCAGGAAGGGAATTCCCATCCCCATACCAACAAATATTTGTGCGTTTAATCTACTAGATCTATTATCAATGAGTTTCTGGAAAATATTTTACTCACTTTCTTCTTCACCAAATATCCAGCAAAGAAAACACGTGTAACTCTTCTGATAAAAATCAGAAACTCATCTTGATAAACAGTTCAGTTTAGGAATGGAACAAGAAGGCTGTAGTATAGTAATCTCAATTTATTATGAAGCATAGAAACTGATGATATAATAAAAACGTAGCAAATATACATGAGTAAGCTTGAGACTTCCAAGGCCAAAACTTTTATGAACGTGGCACTAATACTGATTTGGAAGAAATATTTCAAATAATGCCAGGAAAAACAGGCTGGAATTTCTTACTGCAGCAGAAGCTTCATTCAGTTGCTTTCATATCACATTAAATGAAGGCAAAATCCAAACTAGAATCATACCCTAATAGATGTAAGCATGAATGAAAATGAGTTGTACGATATCCACAAAATGACAGTTCAATTTCCAATTCTTTACCAGTCTTAAAATTAAATTCTGTAGGTGTGACATTGGACAATGAAGCAAGACTGAGCTGAAAACCACTGCATATTGGTGGAGATCTTTTGGTAGAATGAACAAGAATATTTGTGCAGGATGTGAGTTTTTATAATCTGACAATGAAAAACTTTTGCCTACTGACAAAAGGACATGACACCATACATCTGACTGCTGCATGCACCTCCACTTATTTTTCAAATTTGTGGGTAGAAACGTATGTTCAGCATAGGGTGAACTTGTCAGGAAGCAGGAAGTTCTTTAAGTAGGTTTCAGAATATCCCTCCAAAACAACACATACTGGGTCTGAAGTTGACATTCTCGATTACTACAAGACCTAAGGAACTTAATGATTGAGATTTTTGTGCAGTTGTTCTTCTCAGGAATCTATTTGGATTGCATTATTAATCACCCAAGGGCAGAGGCAGATACTCTTGCCACTTGGATACACAGCTGTGGAAAACTTGCACTTTGAGAACATACTTTGAGCTGCAATACCTAAGAAGCGCAATTGGACTTCTGATAATGATTGTTATTGTCTTGAATCTCCAATAAATAAATAAATAAATAAAATCAATAAACAAACATATCATTACTGTATTTGTTAACAATGGTGTGATGATGTTGGCTATAAGGATTTAGTTTTCTGAGATCCAGAATAAAAAGTGCTTTCTATCCATTAGTGACAGTTAACTACTTTCAGTGCATGGTGACCATGGACACCATGGAAAACAGACTGCAATCCTAACAAAACACTGAGGCCGATAGGTGGATCAGTAAACCAACTATAGCTCAGCTGGTAGTAACCTGTGACAGCAGCAGAAAATGCTTAGTTTGGAGGGGGTAGACTGATTAAATGGTTATATCTGATAGGGAGGAAAGAAACTGTGTGGTGCACTTAACTGTCATCATGCATAAAGCAATTCATTCCAAACTAACTGATGAAGTAAAAGAACATTTACCTCTAGGCAGAAGGGAGACCCACAGATTCAAGATGAAAAAATAAAGCATACCCCAGGAAAAATATGAAATGCAATACACTATGTACAGAGCACATTGAGAATAATTCCATCAAATAACTAATACAGCAAGGAACAGTACATTCTCAAGAACTGTCTTTTTAACAGCTCTGTATTCATTCTTCATTTAATCTGCCCTCTGTTAAAAAATAATACTCCACCATTATTCCTAATTTACCTTATGAACAATCACCAGGCCTAATAGTTAACTGAAATAAAATTGTGAAAGTTATGCTGATGGCACAAGTGCCAAAACATTCCTTGCTCCAATAAATGGACATTGTTTTCTCAGCTGTCTTACAGAAAAATGGTATTATGTCTCATGTCAACTCTGATAGAAAAAAATGCCATAGAGCCAGACAAAAATATTCTTAAAGTAGTCATTTACCAAAATTAATTGGTGACATCAAACTTATGTGGAACTTTAGGAGCTTCTCAACATAATTAGTAACACATATGACTAGATTTTGGAACATCAGTCTTTTCCTTTCCCCAAAATCTAGCATGTCAATTCATATAATTTTAAGGGTTTTGAACTCAGCCTAAAAAGCCTATTCTAGGACCAGCAAAGATCAAATGCAGATAGTCAGTGCTAACAAACACATTCAGAGGTATAGAACACAAAGTAAAACCAAAAATCTTTACATCCACCAGGACTCCCAACAACTCTCCTAACCATACTTTCATCACTAACCCAATCTAACATCATGACATCATGATGCTTTAAACATGCTGATGTTCCAGGAGAATGGCTTCATCTTCAATACAAATTTCCTACAATTCAGAGGTAGGCTCGATGCCCACTGGATCACAGAAATTTAAACAAAAAGTCTCAGACTACATTGAAGCAGAGCTACATTAATAAATTATAAAGGTCTTCAAAAAATGCAAAGATTTGGATTTCTTGTTAGTATTTCACATGTAAAGATTTATGTCCTATTTCCCTTCACATATGAATAAGTCCTGGAAAATATTTTCAGAAATTATACCCACTGAAGATTAATTTACTTTTAAGTTTTTAAACTGCTTCATCTGTGTTAATGGAGTGATTCATACATTATCCCATAAGGTAGTTCCTGCAGGGCCTTCAAAATAGCTGCAAAGCAAAGGCCTGTGATAACTCTCCAGAAAGATGAAAGACAGAGCAAAAACTGAAGACTGAGTTTAGAAATGCAGCATGCTCTTTCAATTGGATAACTCCCCTGTTGTGCTGGCTACACAACAGATAGTCGCAAAAAAATGTATTAAATGAGTTATTACCAGGTGACCAAAAGGAACTAGGTAAATACTGAACAGACTGTTCAAAACCCACCAGATTCCTGAGCAACCCAACTTGACAATAACTTTTCACGAGGTTAGCTATGTCAACAAGACTGCTTCGTAGTTTATTCAAAAAAAAATGGTTATAAAATGTAAATTCAGTAAATTTCAAATAAAAACTAATGCCAAGGAATTAATTTAACACTTTACATATACAACAGTGGGTAAAATTGCCACTGTTAAATTGCTGAGGAATGCACTAGAACCCAGTGCAATATAGGCTTCTAAATTAACAAAGAATAACAGAATCATAGAACCACCAAGGTTGGAAAAAACCTCTAAGATCAACCAGCCCAACCATCCACCCACCAGCACATCTAAACATTTCTCTAACACCCTTCAGGGATGGTGACACCACCACCTCCCAGGGCTACCTGTGACAGTGCCTGACCACTCCTTCAGTTAACAAACTGTTCCCAACATCCAACCTGAATCTCCCCTGGTGCAACCCGAGTCCAAAATGTAATGTGTTATGTTTTCACATAAATACGTCCTGCATCTGACATTATTCCATTGCACGTATCTTCATTTTGGCAGAACCAAAAACCAGCTCAAAATATAGCAGTTAGGCGGGAAGATCCATTTTGCTCTGTTAGACCTACCTGTGCATTTTTCCAGTCCACTTCCAAGTACCCAAATCTCAATTCCAAAGAATCCAAAGGATTCCTTTTAAATTTCTGTGACCAGGACTTACATAAACAAACACAGAATTAAAGCTTTTCATCTTTTTTATGCAAGCACTATGACTCATTCCATTGCCTATTATTTCTCTTTTTCTCCTGATTTGGTAGCAAACTATTCAAAGCAAACATTCCAAGTCTGGAATTCTGCCTTCACTTGCTGATACTGTATTTTTTCTCTAGCTTCTAGAACCTTGGATGCTACAGAGTTGGGTTTTTTTGGTGACGTGTTTGTTTTTGTTTGTTTGTTACTGCTACAATGCAACAGGAGAGAAAGCAGACTTTACGTCATAACTATCAGGTTCAGAAGAATAAAACTTATTTTCCTCTTTTTACTATCTTTTTTGCATAGTTCTAACTAGTCTTAGATTTGAAAGATAGCACTTACAGCTAAATCAGCTTTTCCAAATCTCTGTTGCCAAAATAAGCTTCTTTATAATTGTACTTCTGTCTAATTGTACTACTTTATCAAGCACCTTCTCTCCATGTCACTGTTTTGCCTGCACCAACCTCAAGCCCAGAGGAAAAAAAGAAAAGCTCGCCTTTGGACCATCAAAATTGCAGATAGGACATCCCTTGACGCAGATCTGTGGTATGGCCTAAAAGCAGCTTGCTCAAAAGTCTAGAATTAAGTAAAAATCTAGAATTAAGTATTTAGCAATTTATTTATGTACAAAAGCTTTTTTTTTTTTTTTTGAATATAGTAACTCATCTGAAGAGTTACCAATGCCCCAATAAAAGAGTCAGTTCTCCCTGGCTACTTCTACTCCTTATTTACACTTTTTGTCACAGCATCTAATGTCAAATTTTCACTCTAAATAAATTTGAAATGTTTTCATCTGAGAGCTATGATATAACTTATATCCAAAATTCTGTATGCAAAAGACTCCTGAATTCAAAAGAAGGTCCCAAAACAATTACATGCCAAATAGCAGCACCAATTCATTAAATAACAAAGCACTTGAAAAGAAGCGTGAATAACAATGCATAAAATAATGCATAGGACAAAACATAAAAAAACATACTGATGTTCCATTAACATTATTTAACAACCTTAAGGACTGAAAAATCTTTCCAAGTCTCAAAGTGCAAAAAGGTTTGTGTCCTGAGCCTTTGTCTTTAATCTTTTAAATACATACAGGGAAGCTGCATGTAAGCTTTTAGATAATCAACCTTTCCACCACTATAAATGTCACATCTATGTTAAACTTCAGAGCATGTTGCATTTCTTTTAGGCAGCTGTGTTCAAGCAGATGCATCTACAGGTTCCATAAGAAAGCATTACCTGAACATGATCTTGAAAAACCTCTTGTGACAACATATCACCTAACAGAACATTCCAAGAAGGGAAAGCAATATTCCCATTTGTGATTCTAGTGGAAAACCTGCTTTGAGCACCTTTTGTTCTGCTGTTTTCTGTAACCACATAGCTCAGATATGGCTCTTTAGAACTTCCTCGTCTTAAAAAGTGAAATAACCACTGCAAGCCCAAACAAGATTGGTCAGATATTTCTAATTCTAGGTTAGAGCCACATCTGTACCACCCTTTCATGTTCTTATGCCACAAAAAGGACTAGAACTGGACAAAGACCTAGAGATAAAACTGTGACATCAACACAGATCTGCCAAGGGGAAATCATGTTTAACCATGGATTGAGAACTGGCTAACTGATGGAGCTCAGAGGGTTGTGATCAGCAGTGCAGTTTGGTCGGAGGCCTGTAACTCGTGTTCCCCAGGGGTCAGTTCTGGGTTCGGTCTTGTTCAATATCTTCATCAGCAACCTGGATGAAAGGATGGAGTACAGCCTCAGCAAGTTTACTAATGATACAAAGCTGAGAGTTGCGGCTGAGACATAAGAAGTCTGTGCTACTATTCAACAAGATCTAGACAGTCTGGAGAGTTGGGCAAAGAGGAACCTGATGAGGTTGGAGCACCTCCCCTACAAAGACAGGCTGAGGGTGCTGGGCATGTTCAGCCTGGAGAAGAGAAGGCTGCAAGGAGACCTCACTGCAGCCTTCCAGTATTTAAAAGAGGATTATAAAAAGGAGAGCAATCAACACTTATACTCTGGTAGATAGTGACAGGACAAGGGGGAAAGGTATTAAGCTCAAGGAGGGAAGGTTTAGATTGGATGTCAGGGGGAAGTTCTTTACAGAGAGAGTGGTAAGGTACTAGAGCAGGCTGCCCAGAGAGGTTGTGGATGCTCCATCCCTGAAGGTGTTCAAGATCAAGCTGGATAAGGTTCTGGGCCGCCTGGTCTAATATCAGGAATGGAAGCTGGTGTCCCTGGAGGTGGCAGGAGGGTTGGAACTTGATGATCCTTGTGGTCCCTTCCAACCCAAACCATTCTATGATTTAACAAGAGCAAGTGTAGAGTCTTGCACCTGAGGAAGAATAACCACATGTATCAGTACAGGTTAGGGGATGACATGATGGAGAGGTGTTCTGTGGAGAAGGACCTGTGGGTTCTGGTGGCCAACAATGAGCCAGCAGTTTGCCCTGGTGGCCAAGAGGACCAATGGCACCCTGGGGAGCATTACAAAGAGCACTGGGCAGCAGGTCAAGAGAGATTATTCTCCCCCTCTTTTCCACCTTAATGAAGCCACAGTAGTCTAAATGGGCTCCCCTGCTAAAAAAGACAAGAACCTCCTAGAAAGTGTCCAGCAGAAGGCTACAAAGATGATTATAAGGGCCTGGAGCATCTACCATAAGAGGAAAGGCTGAGTAAGCTGGGTCTGTTCAGCCTGGGGAAAGGAAGATTGAGAGATCTGATGTTTATAAACACCTAAAGGGAAGTGTGGGGCAAGTGGATGGGGCCAGACTCTTCTCAGTGCTGTGCAGCAATAGACAAGAACTCCAAGATTCCAATTTAAGATTAAGGAATACCACAACCTTGATTTATAATAAGCAAGATACACAGCTCTGTAAGATGAGCTACTTCTCACAAATCCAATATAAAACACACTACACTATATAAAATTAAATGTTAGTCATTTTTCAACTTGGAAAAGATAAAACCAAATACTCAGGCACTTTCTGCAGAGGAATACAAGTGCTTCCTATTTTGCTGGACAAGGTTTTTTCTTTTCGCATTTCAATAATGAGCCAAATCAAATTGATTTAAATGCTCAAAACTCTACTTACATTTTTTAATAATAATTAATAATAACCAACTACTTGTCCAAACAAACACACAAGCTGTGACTGGGCGAGCAGCAAATCTTACTTTTTCTACTATTGTACCTAATGTATCACTGGGATGTCTAATTGCAACTCTGTTTAAGAAATATAGACAAATAACAGCCATTCTCACAGGCATACTGCTATAAATTGCTTAAATTTTTTTCTGCATTTTATCTCATCTATGTATTTTTAAAACTACGTTTGATAAGATTCTGTAACTATATAATTCAACATGTTTTATGTATCAGTAAGTATATTTAAAAAACAAATATTTATGCCAACTCAAAGCAGTGTAAGGGCTTAAGACCTAAATGCACCATAGCAATTAACTGTAACAAAAACATGAATGATCCCCATAATTTCCTGAAGAAATGGCCTCCCCTCCTCCCCCCCCCCCCATTTTTTTTTCCTCTTTCTTTTTGAGACTGAATGTAAAAGCTATAAGGTGACAACATGAGTTTCTCTGGGGATGGATTTCTTTAATATGAAACTCCAGTTTCAAAAACAACTTCCAGTTTCAAAACACTTCCCAAAGCATTTCAGTACACACAGATCTCAGATTCTTCTTCATCCTAGCTGTTCCACAGTCATGCCTTTAAAGGTGTACTGACTTTGTTTAAGTACCTACATAACACTGGCACAGGAAGCAGGTCTGGGCATTCTGCTGTTGAAAATTTCATATGGCTTCATTGCTACCTTCCTACCTTTCCAGGGACTATGTTTCAGCAGTCCTGCATGTGCACCCTCTGTGACTGAAGTTTAGGTTATGTACAAGCTACAAACAGATCCATTTCCCATGCACTTTCAGTAAATGAGAATGATAAGTTGAATGTTATTTTACAGCAAACAAATGCTGTGCCTCACCATCAGAAAGGTGGCAATAACGTATAAATCTGGAGTATATTGTATCCATTCAAATAACACCACTCTATGAACAGAAATCTTATTATGCATAAGATTTCAATAAAAATATTGAAATACAACTCAGATATTTTAACTCCAGGGTCTTGATTTGCAAATCTCTGCCATGGATTGAGTTATTCAAAAGTTACTTTTGCTATAGTCAACAACACATGACATTGCTGGAGGCAGACATATTTCTCTTTTCTCCAACTGCAGAAAGACAAGAAAACATGTATTCGTGTTCCAATGTGAGTCTCCTGAAAAGGACTCTCTAAAAATAAGGCAGGCTTCTTGTCACTCTCACAGCCCAGTAAATCTCATCACCACTGGCACATCCACATTTTTAATCTCAATCTGTCAGCACAGCAGAACACCCGCATACTTACAGCAATATTCTGATAAATCCTACATTACTATTACGCTGTAAGCAGTCTTACAGAAACGACATGCTTTAGTATCCACAGATAATAGGCTGGCTTTCCAGGTAGCATGCTCAGGCAGCAAACACTGCAGGGGGTCCTGAGAAAGGCAGCAGTACCTTTCTCACAAGTGATTTAATGCCAGCCAGAATGCAAAATGTGCTCGTTTAAAATGCTTAATGCCACAAGATATCAGACATTGATGTATCTGTCAAATTAAATACAGGCATCATATAATTTTAGGAAATTATGATATAGGAAAAGTGCAGATAAAGTCTTCAATACATATTCAGAAAAACTGTTCAATATTGCAGATATGACTGGAAATAAAAACAGGCAGACAAACTTATTACCATTTACCATTACCATTACCATTTACCATTACCATACTTATTACCATTTACCATTACATCATCACATTTTCCAAAACGTTGGACCAAATCCAAAACAAAGAAAGCTACATGCTTAATAATACTCTACACAACACTTTCCACATTAAAACATTGCAATAGTTCTGCTTTGACACAACTTCCACACCTAAGTTATGATGCTTCATGTAGATTATGCTTCAAGATCAAATGTGGAGTTACAATGCAAGACATTTTGTGATTGCTTTGTGGTCTATAACACAGACCTTAGGGTAAACTACAGGGCTTACAGAGCAGAGAAAATAGGAATATTCTGACCTTCAACAACCTTTAGCTGCTAGATCACTCTTGTGAAAAAAATAAAAGAAATAAACATTTAAAAAGAAGGAAGGAAGGTAAAGAATACTGCATATTGTGTGTTCTTGGACTCCCTAAATTGCACATCTTTTTGGGCTCCAAATAAAATGCACCAGTAGTCTTCAGAAAACCAATGCTATTACTTTCAACCAAGTGTTCATCCTGCTTTATAAAGACAAGACTTGATAATCAATAGTGTTAATTATTCCATAATTAAATGACATGCAAGAAGAATTGTATTACATGACAGGAAGTAACAAAAATCACTGAATGCCATCCACAAAGCTGGACTCACTTCAACCAGGTAACTCAGAAATCCGCCTCACTGGAAAGTGAAGAGGCAGAAGAGCTCAGAAGTACAGCACCTTGTAGTTGCTTTGTACAGAAAACAGACTTCAGAACTCACTTGTCCATACCCTGAACATCTACTTTATTAGCTGAGTGCAGAACCTATTTTTCAAATATGAATTTTATTGGGAAAATAAACCAAATCATTTCTTCATTAATCCAGTACAGTCTTGTCTACTTTTGCCAGAACTAAACTATGTCCAACTGAATTATCTTGACAGAAAGCAAGAGGCAAGACCATTAAAACTGTGACAACAAAGAATATCCACTTTCATGACTTCACCAAACACTTAAAAGAAACGTACCTTTCCCCCACCAAAAAATAATATTTAATGAATGCTTTCAGCATGGAAGGAGCTGATGGCAACCCCTGGAAGTAGTTCTGCCCATTTTAAGGCCTTCCAGTCTTAATGATTTTGCATTATTTTCCAAAGTCTGCAAGCTTCATTTATTTATTTTTAACCATGTTTCAAACCTCCTTAAATATTACAACCTGTTGGACTACAAATATACACACTATTGTTTAGAATTAGTCCCAGGGAAATAAATACCACCAAAACAAGAAAAAACAAATTACTATCTACAGCCCATTCATGTCAATTGGATGCTACGAACTCTAAACTATTATGATTTCAATTCTAGTATTTATTAGCTACATAGTGATATTCATGCAAGGAACCATCTACTTGGAAACACTGGCAGCAATGGGATGTTCTTCAGTAAGGTCTACAAGCTGCATCAAAGGTAGCAAAGGCCACAATTAGCGAATGCAAAAGGTAGAACATTCTAGCAATATTTTGGTGACTCAAGCAAGAGCCCTATTTCCTCCCTAACAACAACTTATCTAGGCCACTAAAAGCTCAAATCATATGATATCTTGAGGCCTGCTCATGCTTTCTGAGCCAAGACATTTCATCCTCTGCTGAAACTATGGTCATCCTACAAAATTCTGATCTCGTTCCAGACAGGAACAAAATTCACCTAGTTAAAAATTAGGTGAGCAAACAGTGAGTTGTCAAAACACCTGCTGATTTGAACATGTGATTACTCATTTTCTTTAAAAAGTAGAACAGGCAGAGCAGCATCTGAAGCACAAACAGCCATCACTCCCATTCTTCCTATGCCCATTTTACACTCTAAATGAGACACTGCTAAAAGTGGTCTCTCTTATACAGAATGTTTTAAAAGACAAGGCACAGAAGTCACACAACACAGCCAGGTTTGTCCAGGAACTGTCATCAGGTATAATAAACTGGACATTATTTCCTCAGTAGATGGAATACTAAGGGTGGGGTAGAAGGGAGAAGAATAAAAGCATCTCTGTCAAACAAAAAAGCAGTGAGCCGTAGTTGTCTTGACAAGTTATCTTGAAAGAAAACTATGCATTCTATGATATTGCAGATTCAGTAAAATAGTCACTCTTATCTTAGTTATCTGAGGCAAGAGTCTATTTGAACAGCCTTCTGGAAGCGACAATACCTTTAAAACCATAATAAATTCTTAAGCAATCCCCAGCATGTCATGAAATGTGATTATCATGGACTATAAAAGGGAAGAGAAAAAGGCTACTTGGGACAGAGCAGCCAAAAACTCTCCCCAAGGAAAGCAGATATTTTTCTGTAAACAAGAGTCCAGAATGACTATATGACAACTGTGTGATTCTGTTAGCAAGTGTCCAAACTTTGACTTCAGCACGTGTTCCTGTGCTCACACCATGAGTCACCTGGGTCTGTGCTGATCACTGGGACAATGCCTCATTCATACTGAATTCAAGTGAACTGCGAGGGCAGCAGTTACATGTGCTCAGCATCACACCGTGCAACCTCCTTTATGAGGATATTCCAGGTTCAGATATTTAACAGGAGTAGAGTAGGGGCAGAAATAACATCGATTTTCTATTTACTGTATTTTGGACCGATTTTTTGAAAAGGTTACTTGGAATTCTGTAACTATGTTTTTTGTTACTTTTCATGGTGCAATAAATGTTGTATTTCTCTAATATAAGAGTATCAATTAAAGTCACTCTTCAGAAAGAAGGTGAAATAAAGAGACAAGAAATTGACCAGGTGAGGAGTAAGACCTTCTGTAGTCATCTTGCACCAGCCCGCTTGAGATTATTTTTTGTCTGGGGTACAAAGAACTGAAATTGACTTGGAGTGAGATTTCCAGGATGATAGAAATAGATTAGATTGATCTACGGGCCGGGTTTACAGCACACTTGGGCAGGGCGTAAAGGGAACTGCACCTGCCTTCTGTAAGGCAACAGAAGGAGAGAGCCAAGGTCCCAGAGCTGGAAAGAGCAAGGTGCTGGAGTCACCGTTTTGCAGCACTGTTGCATTAAGATCTCCCCATCAGATTTCCACGCTGAAACTGTTTTGCATTTGGTGCATCACAACAGGGGGAGGGGGAGGGAAGCTTTCCATCTCATCACTGCGACGTTTTGAAGCGATACCTCATAAATAACAATCAGCAACAATCTGCAGATAGCCCGCTTTCACCCCGACCACCGACACGAAATCCGAGCGGCTTTACGACGCCAGGTCGAGCCGCGAGAAGCGAGGAGGGGGAATCCTGCCGGCCCCGCTTTCCCCTCCCTTCATTTAATCCCCACCCCACCAGAAGACAAGTCAGCCCCCTTACCTGATAATATCGTCATTGTGCCCGAGGAAGAATTTCTGGCTGTGCTCTCGGGTGTTGTAAACCACGCCGACTCCGGCCACGAAGTAGACCACCTCCTTGCCCGCCGTGTAGTACAGGTTGTTGCGGCACTGGTGGCCCCTGTACCCGTAAACCCACTCCAGACGGAGCCGGCATCTGGGAGCCGTCCGATCCGCCATGATAACCAATCCCCTCTCCCCACCGGTAGGCACAAAACGCGGTGCTGCCCCTCCTTCCCTCAGCTCCTTCCCCCCGTCGGGGTTTTCCCCTTTCGAGCGTCAGCGATCCCCGCTCGGCCGACGAATCTTCAGGTAGCGCTTCCCAGCGAAGTGCCGTCAACGCGAAACGCGTCGGCAGCGCGGAGCTGTCAGCGCTGCGCCGCCACCATCATCCGCCGCCTCCCGCCGCGCAGCGGCCCGGGCGAGTGCCGGCAGCGGAGCCCGCCGCCCGCCCGCAGACACGGCCTTATCGCCGCCGCGCCTCACCGCCACCTGCCCGCGGCTCCACCGCCGCAGCTCCCGCCTCGTTTCCCCGCGCGGCGCCCCCTGGGCCGCCGTCCTCGCTGAGGTTTCTTATCTTTGGGTCAAAGCTGAGAGAAAAAAACAAAAAACAAAAAACAACAACAACAAAAACGAGGAAAAACCCAACAGCCCGCGTTTGTGAATAGCGGGATGCGCGCCTACCGAAGACGCAGCGGGGGAAGCGCTGCCTGAGCTCAGCCCGAAGCGGTCCGCGCTGCTCGGAGCCGTTCGGCGGCAGCCGGGGCTGTGCCGTGCCGTGAGAGGCTCTCCCAGCACACCTCCCCGTGCTGCGCTGCTCCCCGCCGATCCAACGCTTCCTCTTTGCAGCCAGTGTAATTCAAACAATTCCAGGTTCTCGCGTCCCGGGGCAGTTTGTCACCAAAGACGTGGGCAGGACTGGGGTCTGCTGCGTTCTTTATTACTATTTATTTACTGTTGTTCTTTGGAGCGACGTTCCCCAGGAGCACGCCGTTTCGCTGCCCTCCCGCTCCCCCTTCGGCAGCATCGCCGTTAGTAGCGGGGCGTGGGCGCCCTTCGCGCCGGCAATCCGCAGCTTCGTAGTATCACCCAGCGAGACCGAACCGCTCCGAAACTCGGCCGCGTGGGCAGGGCAAACAGTCTCCATTAGCGGCGACCACCCTCACGGTGGCACCGCGGCAGACGGAAGGAGGGAGCAGCTCCTCCCCTCCCTCCTCTTCACAAAGCACCCCACGCTCGCTGCCTGCCCCGCCCGAGGAGACACAGGCCAGCGACACTGCAAACCCGAGAGCGAAACCCGACATCGCACCCCGCGCAACACAAGGCGCGGCGCCCCGAGAGTGTGCGAGGGCGGAGGCCTGTCCCCCTCAGTGAGGCGGGGCCGGGGGCGACGGCCGCGCTCAGGCCACTCGCCCGCCTTCGCCCCGCGGGGTGCTTCATGGGAAAGCGAGTTCCGGCACGGCCGCCTCTGGCCGAGCAGCCGAGGAGCAGCGGGCGGATTGAGACTACAGCTCCCATGGTGCCGCGCGGCGCCGCTCCTGGCGGTTGCTGTGGTGACGGTCCTGCAGCGCGGGCGAAGGTGCAATGGCGCTTCCCGCCCTTTTAGCGGCGGCTCGCGAACATCTACTCGGTGTGTTACTGTTTCCGTCATACGAGAGGTGTAGAAAACCAGGTGCCAGCCGAGTTAATTAACGCTTGTGGTCATTAACCCTCAGTCCAAAGAAAGAGCTCCAGTCTTTCACTTTACAGGCAAATGTAAAAAGCAATGCTTTCCTTCCAAGGATGGTTCTGTACAGTTCTCCCAAGTCTTTGGAATATGTCCATCCTTCTCTCAAATGTGGCTTGCTGCATGAGCCAGGTGCGAATTTACATAATAAAGAAACAAATTTCTTTTTCAGCCTACAATCGCTTCCAAATTTTCATGTTAGTTTGGAAAAAACACTGAATTACAGAATGGCAGGGGTTGGGAGGGACCTGAAGAGATCATCGAGTCCAACCCCCCTGCTAAAGCATATCCCCTACAATAGGAGGCACAGATAGGTATCCAGACAGGTCTTGAATATCTCTATAGAAGGTGATTTTACAACCTCTCTGGGCAGCCTGTTCCAGTGCTCTGTCACCCTCACCATAAGAACATTCCTTTGCGTGTTCCTATGCTTCCTATGCTCCAGTTTTAGGCCATACTCCTTGTCCTGTTGCTGGTCCTCCCTTCAGTGTTTTGGTTTTCTTTCCAACATTTAACCTGTTCACTCTTCCTATGAACCGCACAGCAAAACATGCATCTTGTTCTGTTCAAACATGCAGACATTAGGATGATTGTTGCCAAGTACTCAAATCTGTTACTACTAATCCCTTTTCCAGAAGGGTGGCTGAAAACAGAGAACAGCAAATGTAGTTTTGCTGGTAGGAAAACAAATTGTGTACATAACAAAAAATAAAAAGCATGTCAAGAGAACTGCTATTAGGATACCTCATTTGAGATTTCTGAGCCCTGCTTTAGAAGTGTTTCTGCAGCTACGTGGATAAACTGATATGTAGCTAATGCTCTAACTGGCTAAAAATCAGTTACCTCTGCAACCTGAGCTCTGCAATTTAAAATCTGCTGGGACTCTTTCGCTGATGGTTGTTAAGATTGAGTGTTCCAGAAAAGTCGACAGAGCTTTCATAACACTGGTGCTTTGTTTTGAATTAATTTCCCTTTGGCAACATGCCAGCTCTTCAGGACAGTGCGTGATGTACCTGTATAAAATATGTTCCAGTAGTCCTTGAGGAACGTAGTTGCAAAGACTTTTCATGCTGTTATTTACACTGCATTCTAACCCTTGTTAATATCAGTTCTACACGTAGTTTGAATGTTTTTAAAAGCTGTTTAAAGTACTTCATGTAAGGACTAGTATTTTCCTGATTGTCTGTTTGACTACCTTTCACTCACTGAGATAAATCAACTTAGAAGGTTTGAAACTTACAGTAATATGCAATTGTTAAATCTGCTCGCTCTCCTGCCCTCCTTGTAGATAAAAGTTTAGAGAATGTGTTTAAAATAATGACAATGTATTTAAGTTCTTAAAGGGCTTAAGATATTTCACTTTCTTAGATTTTATTGTCACAGTGTGTATTTCTTGGATAATATTGTAATGAATAAACAAATTATGCGTCTTGTCTTAAGCGTAAACAGTGTAATATCAAGCACAAGTTTCTGCCCAGTAAAGATTGTTTTGG
Source organism: Excalfactoria chinensis (assembly GCF_039878825.1). Taxonomy (NCBI): domain Eukaryota; kingdom Metazoa; phylum Chordata; class Aves; order Galliformes; family Phasianidae; genus Excalfactoria; species Excalfactoria chinensis. The sequence goes on along the minus strand of NC_092827.1, from coordinate 102,359,981 downwards.
AAGATTTCTGGGATTAATAGCATTAATAATGAGGTCATACGTTATCTTTGAATGTCAAGCAACTAAGTTACCTTATATTTAGGAATTAATATTTGCATTTCATTTAATTCAACAAAATAGAGTTTTAAATACATGGCTTGGGTTGGAAGGGACCTCATGGATCGCAGAGTTCTAATCGCCCTGCTACAGAGCTGCCAACCAGTGGATCAAGCACTAGACCAGGCTGCCCAGGGCCCCATCCAACCCAGCCTTGAACACCTCCAGGGATGGGGCATCCACAACCTCTCATCAGCCCGTGCCAGCACCTCACCACTCTCTCAACAAAAAAATTCTCCCTAACATCTGATATAAATCTTCCCTCCTTCATTTTAAAGCCATTCCCTCTTGTCCTATTACCATCTACCCATGTAAAAAGTTGTTTTCCCTCATATTTATTATCTCCCTTTAAATACTGGAAAGCTGCAGTGCAGTTGTCCTGAAGCCTGCCTTCTCCAAGCTGAACAAGCCCAGCTCCTTCAGCCTGTTTTTGTAGGAGAGGTGTTCCAGCCCTCAGATCATCTTTGTGGCCATCCTTTGAACCCTCTTCAAAAATTCTATATCTTTTCTGTTATTTTGTCACCCATGACATTGCCCATTATTCTTCTGTTCAAAATGTTGTATTTTAACACCTTAACTAAATACTGTGAATATTATTATCCCTTTTGTACACATGAATCTGAAAAAAGTTTAACTAATTCAAGAATAGGCAGACAAGACCTTTGTCTTCCTAGGAAGAGACAGCTGCTACAGCCTTTCACAATCTCATGTATTCATACTATTTATGTAGCCGCATAAGGACAGAAGCAAGAATAGCTTTCAAGGGGCTGCTTATTACATTGCTTTAACAAACTGTTACAAGAATTGTTGAGTCACAGCCTGAACCACTGCTTGATTCCTTGGGGTAAGGACCTGGTCAGTCATGGGAGCACAGGTGAAGGCAGTTCAGCCTAGCTGCACCTCTCTTATACCCCATTTACGGTCTGACTGCCACTGGGGAAGGATTTCTGCTTGGAGATTCTTTCCTTTTGGAGTTTTTCCTGTGAACCAAGATCTTCAGAGATGGGTGAACACTTTCTTTTTAATTTGCAACACCTTTCTATCCTGCTAGTCCTTTTATTGTTCCATCTCCTGCATCACCATTCCACCATGTTGCTACCTATTGCATTACACATAGGTGTGCAAACCTACTGGTAGTGGGGGTTTAGTGCAATATCTTCACACTGCAATGCAGAAACAGTTTTAATCTCATTATTCTGTTTGCTCTGAAACACCAGAATTTAAAAGATAAAAATATGCCAAGATAGGTAGAGCATTCCTGCATATGCTACCTCTGAAGCTGTCACGTAAATCTGTATTTTTAAATAATTATGTTTGTTGTCTATATTTGAGTTGTTCACTGTTAAGCAGTTTAATGAATTTTGTTTTGGTTGCATGTCAGTTACATTTAAGTAATCATCTGATTTGATTGTCTGCATTAATTTAATGTATATCACACAGACTTCAACCTGTTCTGTCAGTTTCAAGTGTATTTCATTTCTGTGTTCTGTGTCATTCCACTTCAGTGTGCCACCAGCCCTGTTACATTTGCACATCCTTGTTACATTTGCTTGCTTTCAGTTCTGCCTTCTCATGGTCTATTAATGCTAAACAAAAGGAAGTCTTTTTTGTTGCAAGTTTACATTTTGATCAATTGCATACTCTAATCATTAACCTGGAATACTCAGCTTCTCCATCCTATCTCTCTATTACCCAATGGAATAAATTCCATGTGATCTTAATTACTGAATGATTTGTTGTTATTGCTGCATTATAGATACCTTCTAAAATGATACGTATGACAAATACATTCTTTACTTAGCAAGAACAAATAGGAACTTACTTAAGTCCCTGATTTCAAGTCTGCCACCTTTCTCCGAGCAATGGTGGTTTCATCCTTCAGTAAAACTTGGCATATTCCTTTTCTGTTTGTGAGATCTGGTATGGTCAAAGTGTGGAGGCTTTAAGCAATACACGTTGGTTTACTAAATATATATGCTTGGGTTAAGAAAAGATGTAGCAGTGAAGCTCGCTAGTCATGAGCCAATATCCACCAAAAAAAAACAAAAACAAAAACAAACAAAAAAAAACTTTAAATGCGTGGAACTACAAGTTAATCATACAATCTATGCTAACAAAGGTTTCATGATTTTATTTCGGTGATTGAGTTACAAGGTGAGTTTCTTGTGTAATTTTTTTTTCAGTTAAAAAATAATTGTTAATTTCTCATCAGTTGTCATGTTGTTAAAAGTGTTCCTCAATACTGCAACCTGCTGTTCGTTGTCAGTACTACATAAACATCACCGATGTTTTTCAAGGTTTCTCTTAAGAGTTAGTACTGCATATAAGTCTGACTGAATATAATTGTTGAAATAGAGTCCTAATAGTATAAGCTTTATTTTAGATGTGCAGCTGTAACAAGCTGTCACGGAGTTATCTAGATCAATCTATGCCCATGACAGGGGGGCAGTAGGCCTGTGGGCTCCCTGACCCCCCAAAAAAATGTGAAGGGATAAAAGGGTAGGGAGATGGGAGCTGGACTCAGGGAAACAAACAGCAGCGGCAACCATCTGAGGAGGAAAACTTTCTTTACTAACTATTATGTCAGAATGCAAGATAACACAATATAATATAATCTAATTGAAATTGAGGCTAAATAAGTCAAGTAAAATAAGAGAGAGTGAGTTTTCCAAAAACCAAGAAGCCTACATTGAAATTGAAGGCATACGGCTTGGAAGCACACTGCTGCCAGGCAATGAGAGAGAGCAAGCGTCACTTCCATGATGGATTTTCCTCTCTGACTGTGAGGTCCTCTGGGACGTGTAGTTCTTCTGCTCTGTACTCCACATGATGTCATGATATAAAATACCAATAGCAAAAATCATAAAACCATGACACAAGCCTGCGTGGAATTCTGGAATTCCAGAATTAGAAATACTAGGAAGGCTGAGAAGTATGAACCAAGATAGAATGTGATCCTCATTTAAAAAAAAAAAAAAAAAAAAAAAAAAAAAAGGCATCGATGTCTGAATGCCCTGCATGTTTTTCCAATTTAAGTCACATAAAAATAAATACTATAATAAAGATGCATAAAAAATTTCAGAGACCAACACTGCTTTTTCTCGTGGTATAAAGGAACCTATTAGCCTAGCCTGAAATGTGTATCTCATTATATATACTTCTTCTTCCATTTTAAATGTAATAACAAACTATTTGAATAGCAACAGGATTATGTAGCACTTCACAAATTACCTTTGCTATGCCAAAGTACAGCAAACTCAATAAGTGCTTAAGGAAGCAATCTTTATTAAGCCCTTTAGTTAGGTAGTAAAAAAAAGTTGTGTTTAATCTAACATTTAATTTCCACTTTCAGGGTTTCCAAGAAGGCAATGTAAAGGATATCCAGCCTCAACAAGTGCTTTTGTTGCCAACACCTATTGCAGAGGAGAGTGAGGAGGCTGCCAAGAAGAGTTTCAGAATGGATGAAGGCCCTTTACAAAAGGTACCCCAAGAATCAGACACTATCAGAAGCAGGTTCTGCTTGGCTGCTGAGCCTCCAATTTACCTGTAGAAGAATAGAACAATCGGGAAAAGTGAGCACTGCCAGGGAATGCTACCTGCAGGCCTTGCAGAGAACTTTGGACAAGAAAAAAGAGGGCCTAATAAGTTGTCTGCCACATGTGAGCTTCTGTCTACTGATGTTTAGCACAAAGAGCTCTTGCTCTTCGCATACTAGAGAGTTGTCTGTGCTGGTAATGGGAAAAACTTTACATATGTTTGTCACTCTTGGCTTAAGTATCATGTTTAACAAAAAATGTGTTTTCTTCAACTTATTCTGGTGACACTTGGGCATCAGCAGTTAAAAGTTTTGATCTGGCAAACATATTTACAATATTGCATATAGCCATGTTTACAGCTAGTTTTTAAATGCCCCTTGATGCTCACAAAAACACTACCTGTCTGAGAGAAGCTATTGCCATATGTGTGTGGAGGATCTATGTATTCATGTGGCAGACTGAGTAAAGCAGTTATTGTTTGTTTTCTTGTTAGTATTTTCTAAGGTCTAAAGACTGGTCGTGAGCAGGCATGGACAGACCAACTATCCACCATTTTTGCCTCCAAATATTTTCCAAGTTTTAACTCTTCATGAGAGACTGTTCTTGTCTTGCTCAGGTAGGCGACTTTTTAAACTTATTCCGGTTTCTACTTCATTGTCATTATTACTAGATGAAATATGACTAATACAGCATTTTGTATGGGTATTGCCTAGGTAATATTTATTGTATTCAGTCTGCTGAAGTGACCATTGCTGCTGTTTTTGAGAGGTTTGATCTGTTTCGCTTTGATTCGCTTTGATTAAAAGAAACTATTGAATTATTATTTTAAAAGAAACTTCTATAGATGTATCATGTATTAACTCTACTCCTGTGTTATATCCTGCCCATTCTGTACATATCTGAGCCTGCGATTAATAATGAACACTGAGATTTTCCGTCCCAGGAATGTCTGTTATGCCCTAGATTTTTCCTACACAAAATACCACTTATAACTCATATTTTTATGGATGAATGTACTGCAGATGCACTGAAAAGGCATATTAATTGGTTTTCCAAAGTAGGTACCTTTTGAGCTGTAATTAAATAATATAAAATATAAAATATAAAATATAAGAACGTGGCACAGGGAGGGATCAGAGTCAGGAACTGTGATCTAGTTCTGTTGTGTTTGTGGGATTTTTTTTTTTTTTTTTTTTTTTTTTTTTTTTTGCTTTTGTTTTTTTGCCTGGCATTACTTTAATCCAATCCTGATTGATGCCTCTCAGTGATTTTACGATTTAAGTACAAAATAACAGAGGAATTGGCTCTAAGTACTTGTTTCTTGTGGGTGGAAATACTGATACTGAGTCTTTTCCATTCTATAATGCAAAGCAAACTAATTTCTGAAAGATCAGACGTACCCTATTCTGTCAAACCCTAGCCTGGAGAGAAAGCTCTTCCATCATGTATTTGTGTTGCTTTATGTCTAAGTGCAATCCAGGACTACCACACAGAAGAGATCAACAAAGCCATCTGTCTTAATGTGCTGTCCTTGTCTCTGCTCAGAGCCCAGAGATACAGAGTCAACAGAATGGTCTGCGAGGACTCAGCAAGCCTCTGAAGAAACCAGTTTGAGTGTGCCACAGGCTGCAGAACCTCTGCCTGAGAGGTCTTCCAGGCAATCTCTAGTGAGTTACTGCCAGCCTTTACCCAGGCATGCTTTTGGGACTGTCTATCCATACCATAATCTGTAATCTTTTCAAAATTCACTGATGAATTCCAATCTACTGTCACACAGATCTTGTTTTTCCCACAGAAACTGCTGTCATTATTTTCTGTCGCAGGAAAGATGGAGGTGTCTTTTGCCTTACAGCTGAACGTCCTGGCTGCCATTGACTTGACTCAGCTTCCTTCCTATGATGATTCATCTGAGCCAAGCCTTGCTATGGGTTTACATAACTTTTAAAATCAGACTTTTTCCAAGTTAAGGGAACTTGCACCCAGGTCTTCATTCTCTTAAGAATGACCTAGTGTTATCTTTTCTGTCCAGTTGCTGGGAATTTGCCTTTCTTTTCCCATGGAGGGATAAAAAAAGTATCTGAACGTCAAAGATACCAGTCTCTGTGGAAAAGATAATACAGATTGCTTCCAGGTTGCTTTTAATGTGTGGAACCAGAGGGAAGTATAGATACTTTTCCTTTATCATCTAGACCACAGCTAGCATTGTAATATGTTGGTTCTTCCTCACCATCGCTTCTTTATAATTAAGAAATGAAGAAGGAGCAATGAACAGTGGCAACTTTGGCTCTTTAATTTTCTACATGCAGTATCTCAGTAACAGGAGGAACGTCATCTGAATACCTCATTCTAAGAGCTTTTGCTCTAAAGCCAGGCTCACTGTAGTTTGTCTAATTTTCCATGGTATCTTTTCTGCCTTGTTTGGTTTTAGTGCAAGTTTCCAATTTATTTGGGGTGAGGGGGGAAAAAAATTAAAAACACAGGGAAAGTTTATTTTTTCCTTTCCACTGTTTAAGAGCCATTTAAAAAATGTGGACTGATATGAGAAATCATCATAAATCTTTCTCTTCTTCAGTTTTTTGGGGCAGTATAGAATGTAGCTCTTATATGAATAGCTGACTTACTTTCAGCACTGTCAGAGTGAGTTCATGAATGCTTTTGGATTGTTCAGGTGTGTTGTTCAGATGAGAGCAGGTCTGCTGCAGCTCAGCATCTTCCTGAATAGAGTGACCTCTCATGGAAAATGCTGGTACTCTGAGAACAAGGGAACAATTTTTCTCAACTAGATTTGAGAGTAAAATAATAATGGTATTAATAAGAAAGTAGTAAAAAATCGCTATTAGTTCTATATATTTTTCTAGCTGTAACATCATGAACTGCCATAGAATTTAATGATTAAAGATTGTTAAATTAATTAATTAAACAAATAATAATTCAAACATAGAGCAACAAGTATCATTAAACTGTATCAAAGACTTGATGTTCATAGTCAGCTGGCTGGTGAACATGCTGAGCTCAAAAAAAGCAAGGGAGAATTCATTAAGAAATTAATACTTATGCACAAAAACCTTTGCATCATCCTTCACAGAATTAATTGATAACTTCTCACAAAGTGGACCATTTAAAGTCTCCTGATGTTCTGTTCTGTAAGTATCCTGTGGCTGTGACAGCCAAGAAGCACAGGCTCTCCTCGGGCTGCTCTGTTTCCTGGGTGCACACTGCATATGCTGCATTATGACACATTGCAGATGTGGTTATGTGGGCTTTGTAAAGCTGCTCTACTGCCTTGGCTACACAGAGTGACTCAGACATCAGGTGATGGTGCACACAACTGGTCTAGATTTGCTTCAATAGCATTAGCACATGTTAACAATGATAATAATCAGCCCTGCTTGGTGGTTGCTAAAAGGCAGAATAACAAAGGGTACAAGCCAAATGAGGAGCAAAACCGTTAGCATTTTGTGCTTCTTGCATTTCATTGGTATATATGATGTAATACATTTATCATAATGAATGTAATATGTTTATCATTATTCTCACTTTTTTCCCCCTTGCACTGCAGTACTTAAAATACTAAACTGTGGTTTTGTTTGATGCCACACCTTATTTATACTTTAATCTTGTTTAAAATCCTTGGGGGAGGGTTGGAGTGAGGAAAAGAATAATCCAACAAAATTAGAATATTCCTTGAATTGCTGTCACAAAGCTAGAGGAAAATACTTCACAGTGGGATAAATTACATTCAGCAGTAGCATAGAAAATAGATTATTGCCTCAAGCACTGAATACTCCTCAGCTACAGCCTGACTGCACAGAGTAGTACTGCTATAGTACTGCAGAGTACAGGCTGAGCTCTGCCAAGTAACTGCAGCTGAGAAGCCTGCCTGGCTGATTGCTCTGCCTGTTCTGTAGCTGGACCAGATGCACTCTGTTGAGCTCGTGAATTAGAAGAGGCTGAATGCAGCCTTTACTATGTTCATACCGCTGTACAGAAAGGATCAGATAAACCAGTTAAAATTATAATAGCACAACAGCAGTAACAAAAACCTGAAGGGCAAAAGAGTTTTTCCTCAGGGATTCAGTGAGGGGTACAATTCAAGCAATTAAACATTAAAATAAATAATTCTACAGAATACTTTCTTTACCACATCTAAATAATAAAGTAAGTACAAAAGTATATTAAAGCACTATCCCTTCTGCAAGTTTCTTTCTTAGCAAGTTAAGTCAACTTGTGGCTAATATTTTACTTTTCAGAATATGGAGGCAAGGGCTTTTATATCCCTTTGCAGGGATATAATATATATATATATATTTTTCTTAAAGAAAAAGCATACTCTTATAGCTTGGCAAGGCAGAAAAGGATTTTGGAAGTACCTTCATGTTGTGACATGCATGTAGTATATTCTAAAGTACTGAAGTAAGTTCTGCAAGGTAGGTATGCATAGCCACAGTCACTAGTCTGTGCAAGAGGAAATAGAAGCACTGAGATTATCAAAGGTGATTTTTTATTTTAATATAAAACCCATGCAGTTATATATATATATATATATATATATACACACACACACTATATAGAATATATATATATTGTGTACTCTGCAGTACACAGAGGTCTTGCAGGTATTGCTTACTTATTCTTAAAGTTATTCATTACAAGGCCACTTGCTAAGTCCTACTTCAGTGATGTGGAGGCATAGGTGTTCATTTGCATGAGACATACTGTCAAAAATGAGATCAGTAGTGCTACCATTGAAGTAAGTTTTATCAGAGAAAGCACAGACAAGTCCCATTGATGGTTACTCGAGGCTTTTAAGGAAGCTGAAAAACACAAGTCTTGGTTTCATATTTCTTGCTAGTTTACAATAAATTAAAATTGGCTATGTATTGAAAAGCAACTACTGCCTAATATGCATAACATGTACCAGTATAGTAATTGCCATCGTGCATTTTAAATAGCGGAGAAACAGATGCAAACAAAGCCTTGAAAAGAGTAGAATCTTGCCCAGTTATGTCATTTATGTCATAGAAATATTTGGATAAGTGGAATGGGACAGCATCTTACTAGGTAAGTGGTAGTCCAGCATTAATAGATCTTTGCAAAAGGGAGTTGCCTGGGCTGGGAAGGAAATGCTAAATAGAATCCTACTCTTCTGTGTTTTCCCCTACAGCCTGGTAGTCACTAATGTACTCACAGACACACTACAGTTCCTGCCTGGCAACAGCTAAGCTCTCAGATATCTACATGGGAGGAGTAGGAGAGAACAAATTTGCTATCAAGCTACTCAAAATAACAAAACAATGTATGTGAGTTCTACACTTTTAACTATTAAGTGCTGGCAAAAAGACTGCAGTGCTGTCAGGGCTCCTCAGGACATCTGAGATTAAAGAAATCAAAGGAGGAATTTGCTGGCCAGGTCACTAATAAGTTTGCAAACCCAAGCTGCTTAGGAGGAAGTGAAATGAATAGCCAAATGAAGTGCACCACAGGCAATGCATTGTGGGATTTTGAGGACTAGTATAACCATAATACAACTGTCAAATGCTAAACATCTTCAGCCCACCAACATTCATCATTACAATCAGAAAGGCTTTATTGCTATCCCTAACTTGTATGTGTCCTCCTTCTGTCCAGCTACAAAATTAGCTGAGTTTGCAAATCAACTTGTTTTGGTTGACTATGTATCAGAGAGATCGATCTATTGGTCATGGGGATCCGGGTGTCTACCCATGAGGAATTTGTTATGAAACAAATAATGAGATCAGAGGAGTCAAATTCCAATCTTGCTGAAAAATAGGTGGACTGCAAGTAGGTAATCACAGGCACAGTTCCAATGCTGTACTCTTCTGGAATACAGTACTTCTTACCTGAATTACATTCTGCTTAACCTCAGAATTCATATTATCAGCCCACAGGAAAGCAAGCTGAATCACAGAATTCAGAATTATCAAGGTTGGAAAAGACCTAGAAGGTCATCTTGTCCAACCATTACCAATACTTCCCAGCTAAATCATATTCCTCAACACAACATCCAAACATTTCTTGAACACCCCCATGGTCGGTGACTCCACCACCTCCCTGGGTAGTGCATTCCAATGCCTGACTACCCTTTCCGAGAAGTAATATTTCCTAATGTCCAGCCTGAATCTCCCCTGGTGCAGCTTGAAACCATTCCCTCTAGTTCTATCACTGTCTACACGAGAGAAGAGACCAACCCCCAGCTCACTACAACCTCCCTTCAGGAAGTTACAGAGAGCTATAAGGTCTCCCCTGAGCCTCCTCTTCTCCAGGCTGAACAATCCCAGCTCCCTCAGCCGCTCCTCATAAGGCCTGTGCTCCAACCCCCTCACCAGCTTAGTAGCCCTCCTCTGAACGCATTCCAGGGCCTCAGTGTCTTTTTTGCAGTGAGGGGCCCAAAACTGAACACAGTACTCAAGGTGCGGCCGCACCAATGCCGAGTACAGGGGGACAATTACCTCCCTGTTCCTGCTAGTAACACTGTTTTTGATGCAAGCCAGGATGCCATTAACCTTATTGGCCACCCGGGCACACTGTCAGCTCATGTTCAGCCGTGCATCAATCAGTACCCCCAGGTCCGTTTCCTCCACACAGTCCTCCAGCCACTCCACCCCAAGCCTATAGCGCTGCCTGGGGTTGTTGTGGCTGAAGTGCAGGACCCGACATTTGGCCTTGTTGAACCTCATCCCGTTGGTTTCGGCCCAGCTCTCCAGCCTATCCAGATCCCTCTGCAGGGCCTCACTACCCTCAGGCAGATCGACACTCCCAGCCAATTTGGTGTCATCTGCGAACTTACTGAGGGTGCACTCAATGCCCTCATCCAAGTCATCAATAAAGATGTTGAAGAGGACAGGCCCCAGCACCGACCCCTGGGGGACACCACTCATGACTGGTCTCCAACTGGATTTGACTCCATTTACCACCACTCTCTGGGCCCGGCCCTCCAGCCAGCTTCTTACCCAGCCGAGAGTGTACCCATCCAAGCCACGGGCTGCCAGCTTTTGCAGGAGAATAGTATGGGAGACAGTGTCGAAGGCTTTGCTGAAGTCTAAGTAGACCACATCAACAGCCTTTCCTTCATCCATCAGACGGGTCACAGGATCGTAGAAGGAGATCAGATTGGTCAAGCAGGACCTGCCCTTCACGAACCCATGATGGCTATGTCTGATTTCCTGGTCATCCCACACATCTCCTGGTCATCCCACACTGAACTTGCTCTTGTTGTCAGGATGCCCTCTGTTGCTCAGTCTACAGGCAGAGCTGCAGTGTCAGAAGAGCTGAATTCTGCTCTTTTTCCCAGTAGTTTTGCAACATAAAGTACATTGTTTAGCAGAACCTGATTTTCTGAGGTGCACTGTGTTTATTATGCACCTCTGTTTATTCAGGTGGAATGAAAGTCTCTCATGTTTGTTTCAACTAATTGTGACTGACTTTCTGTTTTAACTCAGCTGTGCTTAGTCAAGGTAGAAAAACCAAAGCATCCACAAATAAAAGGCAACGTTGTATTACAGCTGCAAGCTATTTATTATAACAGCATATTTGTAAAGACCCTACACATTTTAAGGCTACTCTCTGCAAACTCAATCATAAAAAAGAGAACACATTGAAGTGAAAAACAGTCTAAAACAGCATTTCACAGGAACATAATTTAGTCATACATGTCATTTACGTCACTGTTAATCTCCCTCACACGGAGTGGGTCTCTACAACAGAACATACTCTCTATGAAGAGCAGATGGGTTAACATATCATTTGCATCAATCTAAAAGAAAACCTTCCTACTCAACATATGCTTTGTTCCCACAGATAAAAGGTTTGGGGATTTTCATCCTCGTTGTATTTGATTCATGAGAACACAGGAAGGACTCTTCAGGTGCAGCTCCCTGAGTACCTACACAGCTTAGATGTCGATATAAGGCGCTCACCAAGAGAAAAAAAGAGGGCAGGCATTCCTTACTCGGGAATTATTTCTTTATAACGTTGAGCAACATAGCTTAAAAGTGGGCATCTCTGGACTTTTGCAATGGCTCCAGCTCCTGTTAAGGGCTCTGTCCCCTTCACTGAAACACAGCTGTACTAAAGTGATTTGATATCTAACCAGGAGGGAACTATGCTAAGCCAGGACTTGCCTTTTCTGACCTGCTTTTGTGCTCTTCCTGACCCACCAATTCTCTGCATGGAAATTACACCCAAAAGTGAAAGCAGGTGAGACTTAGAATATTTCACTCAAGCTCCTCAGGACCTTGAAATTGGTCCCTAAGCAAAAAGAACTTCTACTCAAATACTTCTCAAGAACTTAAGAGGCAAGACAGACAAGAAGAACAGAATTCTGAAGCATGATCAACAATGTCACTGCTCTATGATGTGCAACAGGTAGTTAAGATTGATCTGCTAAATGTATCTTGCCTGTCTTATTAGCTTAATTGAAGTGACACACTGTAAGGCATCAACAAAGTTTTATACTTTGATCAACAAAGACAACTTCCATATTCTAATGTTATACCTCAGCTTTTTTGTGGTGTATTAATTTGTTTACATTTACAAGACCTGAGGTTATACTACATTTCACTAATAAGACTGGAACAACGTAATATTAAAGGAGTAAAAACTAGCATGCGTGGATATCTAGTTGCTTAGCCCAAGATTTTAGAAAACAAAAAAACTCAGAACACAGAGCACGCCCCACGGATAGAATTCAGACACTGCACTGATCACAACGCGTTCAAGAAGCTGGTTTAGAAACACGCTAGTTTGCACCATATTGGCTTTCCCTCTGAAATTATATTTGAGTGTGTTTTAAAAATCAGAAAAATTTACCAATGAAGAAGTTTTCTCTGTTTCGCTGTTTCTTAAACTTTTAGTTCCTATTTAGGCTTCTTGGAGCTTTTCCTCCCAGGTGGTTCCCTAGATGCCATCCAATGTAAAGAAAACTCTGAAAAGACGCTTAGTCTTCAAAATGCTGAAAAAGGCAAGGAAATGGTAAGCTTTGGAACCCACCTTACTGGCGTTAAACTTATATCATCATCACAGGAGGGCAAGAGTGGCTATAATTTAAGAGAGCTATGTTTAAAGAATGAAAAAAAAGAGAGAGAGGAACATTAAGTTGGACAGGACAAGAAACCCATGGTGAATTAATTATAGTTCAATTACTGCCTGATTTCCTACAGGCTTTACCAGCCGAGCGCATTACTATTGGGCTGATAAAAAGCTGGAGAATTGTGCTTGCTTAAAATATAATGCTCATTTGCTGCAGACTATGACGTAGATACCGACTTCAATGAGATAAGAGGCTCACCTGACTCAGTCAGCTGCCCCAGCCCATGGTTACTTCTACTTGTTCTGCTGGATGTATTTCCAAAAAAAAAAAAGATCTACGTCAGAATATTTCACAGAGCACTGATTACATCTTTGTTTTTATTTCATTTGTTTGGGGGCACAAGTGGGAGGATGGAAGGAAGGGCAAGTGGGAGGTGAAGGGAAAGGGAAGTTAAGGTGAGAAGAGAGAGAACAGCTATTTCAGTATGAAGTTTTGCACACACAGACAAAAGATGGAATTCCAACTTAAGACATCATTAGCTTCAGCGCACAGGAGAGAAGACATTTTAAAATAACTTTATTTTTGATCCTTCCAAAATTATGATTTAACATTATCAGAAATGAAATAAGAAACTTAACAAGCATCTTTAGTTTTAAAAGCATTTAATGACATAGCATATATTTAACAGATAGGGTAAAAGTCTAGAGGTACAGTTCGATACAACTGAAAACCAGTTCCAGTACTACTCTTGACTACAGGCCCAGTCATTGAAAGTTCATTCCTATTAAATGTAGTTTTTGATTGTGCAGTAAGATGAAAATCGTTCATTACAATAGTTACAGTGACAGAGAAATGCACACTATGTATCAAAGAGCAAGGTAATGTAGCAAAATTATAACACGCAGTGCTGCAGCTGACAAGCAAGTAACCATTTGAGTAACATTACTTTTCCAGTAAATGCTTCAGTTCCACTTTTACACTTATCAATGACTTTATAGGGTTTATTATACATCTAGTCTTATTATACTTTGTACTAGAATTATCTGAAACATACAATATAATGTATTTCAGCAAAAAAAAAAAAAAAAAATTTTTTTTGAAATTACAGATTATTTAAAACTGTTATCAGCCTGCTTATCCATCTCAGATAACATTCTCATCTGTCGTACTTGATGCAGAAAAGCTTCAGGTTGTGTTAATAACCAACGCCAGGATATAAATGGTTTGTCTGTAAGTTAATGCATACCTGCACTCTGTTACAGGAAAGATAATACACTACCGTTTTAATAGATGTTAGAGTTGAAATGGGAGGCTCTACCAGTCAAGACCCAGCCTAACAACCTTAAATGGAAGTGAACACTTTCTGATCATGTGTACGTTGGTTTTTGATGCGCACAGTAGATTTGAAAGCACCGCTGCCTTGCATACCAATAGCACTAGGAGTGGGTTATTTTCCAAGACAGCCTCACAAAATTGAGGAACAGTTTAAATAGTAAGATCTAATCTACACTAACTTCATTTAAAAACAAAACAAAACAAAACAAAAACAACCCCCCCAAAGCTGGTCCTCCCTTCTCCTACAGAAGCTGCCCAATGCACCTCATACACCTGTAACTTTAGATTTTTTTTTGTTGGCTTTTTATTTCAAAATGCTCCATAAATTAAAAAAAAAAATAAAAAATGTCAATCACATTGAGGAACATGAGGCACAGAGAGTAACGTATTGGTTCTGAGCTCGCATGCTGGAATTCCACTGGAACGGTCAGAGAAGTGCAGTGTGTGGAGATGGACTTCACTTCTTTTTACCAAAAAGGCTGAATCTTTTCTCTTTGTCTTTTTCTTTGTCTTTCTCTCTCTTGCCAGGACTGGACTCGCTTGTTATTGTGACACTGGCAGGCAGGGTCTGGGCACGGCTGGAGGCTGGAGTGCTCTGAGTGGTTGGGGACACTTCGATTTTATCAGATGAGATAGCTGATGTGATGGCCTGAATCCATGTGTTCATCTCCTCCTTCAAGAAACCCAAAAGGTAGAAAGCTGTTACAATCCATGCACCACACTCCCTCACTCATTCGGCATTGCAGATGGGGAATGGACAGAAGTGGGGAATTGAACACGGTCCTAACTCATCATCTGGCACTCCTCTGGTTATGCACCAGTGGAGCTGTCTGCTTCAATCTGTATCTGAGACCTTCTCAACCTATGCATTATGCACACACACATACATGACTGCGTACCAGAACGTTATAGTGTACTCCTAAGCTCTTGGCAGTTTTTTTGTTTTGTTTTATTTTATTTCCCCTTGTCCAACAGCACAGAAGCCACATCAGTAATAGACTGAGAAAAACAAACTTACATCGTCTTTGGCTTGGAAGAGGTATTCATTGCCATCAGTCAATCTGTAGAGAAAACAACCATCACAAACCTAGGTTAGCAGTAGTCACAGTTCCTGCTTTTTTAGTACATAAACAGACTGAGACATACAGGAAAATAACATCTCTGTACACACAAATACGTGCCAACAACTAATGTTTTGGTATCTCGTACTGCCATGCAGATCCAGCCACCATTATATTCTCATCTCTACATGCTTATGGTGGTGTTAAGTGTTCCCATATGTCACGCTGCACTGCAGAGGTCGCGATCTTTGGCAACTGATGACTTATTTCAGTACATGCTGTTTCAGGCAGATCTCTTCTGTCTTGGAAACGATAGTATAAAAGTTTACTCAGTATTTTAGAAAGACAAAAGTCGCAGAAAACACCCAGAATTTACAATGTTTTTGTAGAAACCCATCAAAACTCTGAAGCTGCCCTGCTGTCATACCATGTGTATATTGTTCACATGTAGTTCCGTCTTCTCACAATGAAGATCAGAATCTTCCATCTGTTTTATTACTGTGTTGATGTTACTCAGAAAGTTTAACTGGGATACATTTAACCGTTTGTATGAAGATGTATTAATTAAAAAAAAAAAAGGCTGAATAATGTCAGATCAAGCATCTGAACAAGTAACAGGTAGGGTCAGTGGCAGCAGCACTTGATCTTTCTCCACACAAAAAAAATCAAATAGCTAAACAAAATAAAGGTGAAGTATGACGTTTGGAATAATGTAACTATCATAGAATCATAAAATGGCATGGGCTAGTAGGGATCTCAGAGATCATTTAGTTACAACCCCCCTGTTATGGGCAGTGTTGCCTCCACTAAATCATGTGCAAGACCAGGCTGCCCAGGGCCCCATTCTCTCTGAACACCTCCAGGGATTAGGCATTCCATCTTCTCTGGGCAGCCTGTGCCAGCACCTCACTACCTTCTCAGTGGAAAATTTCCCTCAGACACCTAATCTAAATCATCCCTCCTTTAGCTTAAAACCATTCCCCCTTGTACTGTCACAATCTACCCACACTGAAAAGCAGACTTTCCCCCCTATTTATCATCTCTCTTTCAACACTGGGAGGCCGTAATGAGGTCTCCTTGGAGCCTTCTCTTCTCCAGGCTGAATAAGCCCACCTCCCTCAGTCTGTTTGTTGGAGAGCTGCTCCAGCCCTCAGAGCATCTTAGTGGCCCTCCTCTGGACGTGTTCCAAAAGCTCTACATCTTTCCTGAGCTGGGGGCCCCAGACCTGGACACAGTACTGCAGGTGGGGCCTCACAAGGGCAGAGTAGAGGGGTGACAATCCCCTCCCTCCCTGCTGCCACCCCTCTGTTGATGCAGCCCTGTTGGCCTTCTGGCCTGCAAGTACACACTGCTGGCTCATGCTCAGCTTTTCACCCATCAGGACCCTCAAGTCCTTTTCCACAGGACTGCTCTCAAGGAGTTCTTCTCTCAGTCTGTACTCATAACTAGGATTGCCTCAATAGATTCACATGGGCCCACATTTCAAGCTTGTCCAGGTCCCTCTGATTGGCACCACTTCCTTTTGTTGTATCAGCTGCACCACTCAGCTTGGTGCAAGCTTGTTGAGAGCACACTCAATCCCGTCATCTACATCAATGTTAAAGACGTTAAAGAGTACAGGTCCCATCTATGCTTGGCTTTCTGTAAAAAACTAAGGAAAATATTTCCATTGAACTCTCCATAGATCATGACTAAGCCTTTCTGTGGGAGATCTGCCTGCACGTGAACCTGCACAACAGAGGCCTCAGCCTTGGCAGAATTGAGCCTCCCAGGTGTTCAACAACAACACTCTTCTCAGCTCGGAGATGGAGCTTTGCAACAGTGAGCTGGTGAACTCTCTGAGGATTCTCCTAATGAGCACAAGTGAAGAAAATACATCATGTGACATTTCTCCAGAAGGCCCAATACAGGTGTTGGGGTACAGTGAAAGAAGGGCAACTGATTTTTCTGCTTACGTTCTATCTGGAACACCTTATTCTGCCCATGAATTGGCAGAGCAAACACACCCACCACAGCTTATACTCATGTAAAGAAACTTCAGCAGGTTTACCTTAGCTTAAACACATGCTTTTTCTTTTTATAATCGACCGCTATTTCACAGACTGCTTCTTTCAAGCTGACTGGAATCTCACTGTGATAGGGAATGCCAGAAGCAGCAGCTTTTGAATCCTTGTAGAAGCCCATCTCTTGGTTGTTTATGACACAGTACACGTTATGCCATGACCTTTGGGACAGAAAAAACAATAAAAATACTTATAAATCTAATGCTCTTGCTTGGAAAACTGGAGAAATTGAACACAGCGATTGCTGTAAGACAATGGAGACCAGTTCAGTCTGAGGAAGGAAGCACAGGATTCCTGCAAAACGCAGACAAAAATTCTCTCATGCAAGCAATGCTTCAAGACAGAAGTCTTGACTTTGAGTCAAATGGAATTAAAGGTTTCCAGAGCACGTTAGCATTTCCTAACAGTAGGTGGATCGTTTGGCAGACTATGCAGTTTACATACTTGGGAGATAAACTGATAGAGTTTTTGATGACTATATTTTATTGTAGAGGGAGTTCTCATTGTGCTGCAAGCTAGTGAAGAAATGGCGTGTGAAATCCTTGACTATCACAAATGATTAGCGACATCATCTACCCCATTCTCTAATGCAGTTATAAAAATCAATGGCTAGTAGAAAGAAGGGTCCCTAAATGTTAGTATTAGCAGCTGTCATAACCCCAGATTAGTTCTCCGGTGTGAGGCAACTCTAGCTGAAGATAAATGGTAGTCCTATAATGCAGATCACTTGTCTTATCATCTGCACTCAGCTCTGCTGAGTACCTCAACTCTGACCACATCCCTCAGATGTTGGTGTATCTCCAATAGTCAGCAGTTTCCTTTTCAGCCAAGTCATACAACTATTCTCAAGAGTTTTCTCAGGTTACAATGGACCAGCATCTGATTTTCCACTGCAGACAGAAAGCTGCTTATTTTGAGAACCGTATAACTGAGTCCTTAGGAATAAAGTCAACTAAGGCACACAAAATCATCTTCACCAGTTTTTCTTTTCTGAACAGATTATAGTGTAGGTGGAAAGTGCTAATGTGCAAGCAGAAGATGTCAGAATAATACGGGCATTTCTGTTCTTACACCTACATGTTTTTCTTTTCTTATAGTAACGTGAAACTTGAGAGAACTGGAATCAAATCCCACTACTGCCACAAGCTCATCGCATGAAGTGGGAAAGTCATGATATCTTTATGCCTCCATTTTCTACCTTCCAAATATAAGTCAACAGCGCATTTGCTAACATGTATGATTAGATTTGAATCTCATCAAATATATTATTCAGCCATGCATATGCAATTTCTAGAACAGGAGCATTAGCTTGAAAAATATCTTGGAGCTGTGAGAAGACAATAACAGCAGTGATAATGTTTACGATTATATAATAATGAAATGCCCTGAGTTGGAAGGGACCCATAAGGACCACCGAGTCCAGCTCCTGGCTCAACCCAGGATCATCCAAAATTCAAACCATACATCGCAGTGAATGTGGATGCAATTATCTGCATTATTAATCAGTGATCTTCATTAAACATCAAGTACTCTTTACCTGCTTGAGGCTTTCTTGCCATGTGTCTCCCATTCGTGTTTACGATGCAAGAAGCCCTCCATCTGAGCGGAAGGAATCTCCTGTGTTTTGGCTGGTAGGGTAGCAGCAGTCTGAGCCTGAATGGCAGTCTTGGCTTTGCGGTCTGCCGCTGGAGAAGGAACAGGACTAGACTCTTTCGAACTTGTCCTCTGTTCTGCAGCTCCATTAACCATTTCATTTGTTTCTGCAGTTTCTGCCACCTAGGGACAGTGAAAGAAGTGTTCAGCTAGATGCCTCTCAACACTGAAATATTTTGCAATTAATCTGTTTCCCTGCACAATGTGGCTGTGTATAAGCTTTGCCTCGAAAATAACACAGGCCAATGAGATCTTTCTCATGGAGACACAGAAGGCCAAGGAAATTAGAAGGTATGAATGGATTAGTACCCATTTTATAGGTGGAGAAACGGGAAAATAAGAGCTGCTAAACTTCAGTGTGAATTTTACTGTGCTTTGCTCTGCTAGTCAATTCATAATATTTTATATATAGTTATTCCTAAAAGGAAAGCATTCAATTCTGCTGCTTACTCAGAAGTTTGGAACAGTAACAATCACACTTTCTGCAAACCTGAGAGGAACGGTATAGGTTATACACATCAGCCACCTTAGGTACATTTATGACGTTACTGGGGCATAAAAGGTATTAGCTATGAATCAGCAGAAAAATATCTCAAAAACTGCCCAGGAGCATTTACAAAAACGTTCAGAATTTCTTTCTGTAAAAGCTCCTTTCCCACTTTCCCCCTTCCCCTAGTGACACAACAAAATCAAAGCATGCAGAAATTAGAGAGATTACACCATGCATTTCATCTCCAGCATCCCAGTTAAGGTATTCGATCTTAAAGACAAGGGAAATGAGGTCATACGTCATTTTATCAGAGTCTTTTTCAGACTTCCATTATTAGGAGGATTGGATTTTTGTTAAAGGAACTGAAAACCACCACAGTCACACAACATCACACAGCTATTTACCCCCAAACAAAGACAGAACCAAGGCCTTGCCCATCACTTGCTTTGTTGATCGCGTTGCCTGTCGCACTGTGATCGAGATAGCCTAGAGAGCAGCCATGTTTCCAGCAGCTCTGACTGGTCAAGCTTTCGACGTCTTCAGGAGCCATTCATCCAAAAATCATTTAAATTGGAATCCTAATGGCTATACACTTTTGAAATGCAGCTTGGTCCCAGTTTTTTTGTTTGTTTGTTTTGTTTTCTTGTACCATTACTTTGACACGTAGAGCCATTGGTAGCAGCTCAGGAGTTACACAACCAATGTGTATTATTATTATTAGCAAGTTACTGAAGCTTAGTGCTGCTAACGCTCTAGTAGATTACAAACATTCTGGACTGTTTTTATGCAGACAAGCAGGTATTTGTGAATGGCACAATTATTAGACATTCCCACTTCTGCACATAGCCCGGACAATTCAAAAGCAGCCGAATTATGCAACGTACTAAATTTTGCCACTGTTTGCTAGAACTTCTTGCACCTGCCAAGTATACATTATATTGTACCTCACACCTTTGTACCTCACATATTGACCTAGAAAGATCTAAGTGTCAACTTGCTATGGGTATGGGAAGGGTTGGTTAACTGCCTTTAAACAATCTAAATTTCCAGAGTACAGACACTACACCACTGAAACAGGGAAAGAATCACAGCTCACGTTCCACTTCAGCCATATGTATTTTACTCTATCCCTAAAGAAACACAGCCTTACAGCTCAGTTTGTTATAAGAAATATCTACCCTGCACTGAAGATCTACCTATCAAGTGTTAGCCAGATAGAGCAAAAAACGATGATGCTGTCTCTTCAAAATCAGGGTAAGCCAAAGCCATCAAATCAGGCTATTTCTAAATCTTAAAACAAAAATCTTGCATTAAAGGAGGGCAGGGGGTGGGGGAGAATAAACAAATAGATGAGATCGAAGATTATCCAAATGCTGCCGGCATTGCTAACTGCAACACAGGGTGTGTAATACACAACCAGTGATTCACCCATGAGTGCTCAATTAATTACTCATCACTGGTGCTGATCGCTAATGCCCGACATCCCACATTCAAGAAAAAGGAAAGCCCTTCAGAGACACTCTTCTAAACTGACAGGATCCCTGCCTGAGACACACAAAGCCCTTGTGAACAGCAATAAAGAATTACTGGACACTCGCATGGTCTGCGTGCTGCACAGACCACAGGCACTCAGCACCACCTCAGATAAACTACCCAGAGCTACCAGTTAGCTAAACCAATGCTAAAAGAAGCATGTTTTCTGTACTGATACAGACAAGATGTGAAAATAATCAACAGACACCTTGGGGTATCCCTAACAATTTAGCTGAAATAAAAAAAGACAAGTTCCAGAACAGCAGCCACTGCAAAAGCTACTTAAAGTGTTTCTACGGGAAGTAACGTGTAATTCAGAGCTGCAATCTGCAACCCTATGGCTTACAGTGATAAATGTCAACTTTAATTACACAATCAGACCTGCAATATCTACTTCAAATGCTACTGACTGTAAAAGGGCTAAGAAAAGCTTTATTGATGCTCTTTCAGGTTTTATTTCCTTTCCGTGTGTTATCTACAATTAACAGAAAACAAGCAAAATAAATCTGAATCATAAACAGGTTTGCAAAGATTGTGTAATGAAAATAAGAGAAAAACAGGAGCGAAACAAAATTCAATGGAAACATGCACTAGGCATGCAGAGACAACACAACAGAAGACAAACATTAATAGCAAACGGCACTGTTACAACAAAGTGGTTATCACGTACATGAAAACAGTTGTCTTAATTGTGACTGAGAGGTTAGTTGCAAGTGCTTTAGTGGCTAGGGGCTACTTCTGAGGTATTCTCAACTCAGGGCTGTATAACATGCAACAAAACAGCTGATGACAACGACTGGAGACATCCCTTCCATTTTCATAGCGCTTAAAGCAACTTTATATTCAGTTCATCAACTTAAGTCTCTGCACCATAGCTTAAATAATAGAGACATATTTGCCTTTTCAGATATAAATAAGTGACAGCTTGTATAATGTTCTGGCCTCGGTATCCTTTTAATGTTCTAAGCCAGAACCATAGGCTATAATAAATCAGTCAAATCTTACACACCCAGTGCTTAAAATGATGACCTTAACTGATGACTTAATTCATTTTTCCTAATGATACAAGTATAATTCCCGATGTATCTCTGTAAATTACTTTTTACATGCTAATTTTTATTCAGAATCTATCTGAAGTATTTTCAGACTGTGGTGTCCAAGACAAAGCTAAACTGCTCTGACAGCTGTCGCAGTCCTAAAGGCACAGAGAGCCAATGCTGGTGTAGGAAGTCACCAGATCATGTGAGTAATTTCATATGGAGGTTTTAAAAGCATTAAGAATCTACATCCTGTTATCCTGACAAAAGAATAAAAAACATGCATCGTGAAGTGGAAAGACAAGTTACAGCAGAAGTATAATGACTGAAGCACATCCTTTTCAATACAGAATAATTGGGCTGCACTGATCAGCTAGAAGTTTAAACTTTGACCAACAGTGTGTCTTGAGCCTCGAGTCAGAAATAATACAGCTGTGTACATCGAATGTATTACAACACAAGATCCAATGAGAAAAGCCCTTGTGCAAGACCGAAGTGTGGATGGCAAAGATTAACACAGAAATGCATTACATTTCATGGTAATAAAATTAAAAACGAAAGGAACAGGTGGTGTATGAGACCACGATGAGCAACAAGATGATGATGATCTGGGGTGTGCTTGAAGGCCCCCTCACGTTCCCTGCCACAACTACTTAGAATTTCATAAACATTACAATGTACAACAGTTACCTCGCTTCCTCCTTAGTATTACATTAAAATAATTAATCTGAAGACAAAAAGGCAGAACTGCTTCATATCCTACAGCATTAACAGAGTCTGCATGCAGATGCAGAAGTCACTGGGATGCATTATTTGGAAGGTAGATTTAAGCTGAAAGGTATTCCTCCCACAGTCCTAGACTGGGATCCGCATTTCCTCTGTGGTGTTGGTAGGAGCTCTAATATCTACTAACTTGAGCCTGCCAGGAGCCTTTCCTGTGCTTAATACAACCTCAGAGAGTGAGGTTCAAAAACATGACAGACAACATGATTTTTGCCCATGATTCTACAAATCAGTTAAAACAAGCTAGCTTTGCAGGAAGGTAATGGAGGGGTAAAGCCTGCTTTCTACTCTTTTGTTGCTTTAAATACATGCGCATATTTACTGGTATTTCTACTGTAAGGTTATTGGCATGCATCTCGACTCCACTGGAAGATCCTCTGTCAAAAAGGACTGAACGGACAATTCAGCCCCCATTATAGAAAATGCAGAGCTGGAATCTTAGACCAATGTACTTTATTTCACTTTCAAAGAAAAGCATCACAACCTCTCCTTAACGGTCCACAACCTACCCTCATTTATACCACTTTATCTCCAGGGTCAGGAAACAATATCGCTGTTGCATAAATTAGACAGGATTGAGAGTAAAGGGGGCCCCAAAACAGCCATTCAGTATGATCACAACTCTTCATAACCACTAAATACCAAGATAAATCTATAAACTATTTTTTGTTGCTTTATTTCATGTTTATTTTTTATCTGCAGTCAGTAAGTCCATTCTACGTGGAATGTTATACAGCTAATCTTAAGGCTCTTCATTTGTTGGTAGTTACAAGACCCCCCACCCTCCTAGCCTTCAGTACTGAGCTCACTTGCAGGTATTGTCTTTGGCCTTGTGAATAACTCACTTGCTAATGCAGCTGATTTAATAACGTTGCCGTGCTGAAACCTGTTAGTATAACTCGATGCATCATACCTGTCAGATTCTAGTTCTCTTCTTCATTATGGTGTAATCTCATTAAATCTCAATTACTCATAATGGTTTAGCTGGAAAATCTTAATACTATTAACAACATGAAAAACTCACAGTAAATAACATGAAAATAAATGTGTCACCTTAAAGCAACTGAGTGTCAGTGGGGATATTCAAATAAACAAGGATTAAAGTGAAACAAATATATCTCCAAAGATCTGCTAATTAAATAGAAGTCAACTGATGGGAAGGAAGAGAAAAGTAGCAGGGAAATCTGAAGCCAAAAGATTAAACCAGTACCAGTAAACCATACTGAAAAAAAGGTGTCTTTTGCTGCAAATGGTTGTTTGTCACAGTCCAGACCATGAGCGGTCATTGGCTGTCCGTCTGCTAATAAAGTTTTTGTAGTTTTGGTAGGTTTGGGAGCGGTAACTAACCCGTGGAGATTCCTGGTCTGATGGCAAACCATTTTGGGAAACCTGTTCTCCTTTTGTCCCATCCCTGGTGAGAAAGAGAACAGAGAAATTTTATTATGCTTCGGAAAGTCGTTTTCTCCCGTCGTTTTGATCTAAAGAGGCTTTAGTGATAGTTACTTCACAAGGTCTACTGCTATCATACATGTGATTTGATAAATATTAACGCTCCATGGACATGGCCTAAAATCTACCTGTAAATGATGCTCATTCAAATGAGAAAGACAAGATTGTTTAGAAATATTAATTCATAACACAATAGCTGTAATAAACAGCATTTTTACTTAAAGGCCAGGTGTGTATTAACAGAAGTAACCGCTTCATGATGAAAAATTGGACCATTCATCTTAGCAGTGAATTCAGATGCCAAGGAAAGTCATGCCCACCCCCCCCCCTCCCCCCGACTACATCTAAAACAGGCAACCTCCAGACTTCCCTTTTCCAGTGCATCCTCACCCCAAGAATAACAACATAAGAAACTGCATAAAGCGTGTACTTCAGCTTCCTGCACCACGGGCTTACCATTCCTGCTGGGAGCCTCCATCTTCTGCAGCCTTTGGGCTTGGCTCTGGAGTAGGTGGCTTTCTCTTCCTCTCCTCTTCCTCTTGCTGTCGACGAACTTCCAGCAGTTCCAACTGATAAATGAAATGTTTTTGAACATGATAAAGCACTGCAACTCAGCCAGTTCTCAGGTGCATTTTGAGAAACTAAGAATAATTCTCTGTGTTTTTCTGAAACTCCTGAAATTAAAGTTTATTGGAATGAAATTTGAAAGCATGAGACTTTTAAAGTATTAATCATGCCAAGTTTGTTGCACCGACTCGCACCGACTCGTCAGTAAAGCCATACAGCACCAGACCCTTAGCATCAAACGGGGTGCTGGCACAGCTGCCTGGCACTTGTCCAGATTTCTTATCTAATTCATTTCATTAACACAAAACAAACACAAAAGCATCCCAAGCTATCCAAATACTGAAGTGACATCCTCACCTGCTTGACATACTCAGAAGTAAAATGTCTTTCTCTGCATGCAGTTGAGCTCAAATGAACTTGAGAGTGTTTTAGTTGTTGGGAATATGAAACTTCAGGCTCTGGGTGACTGGCCTTGGCTGACACTCCACAGGGCCAAGAAATGGAGATCAGGCTGGTGGTGAAGGGAGTTCCTAGTAACAATCAACTGGCACCTCCATATAAAGGGGAATGGTCAGAAGTTTGCACCAGTAGCACTCACCGTGGTCAGTCTTTCCAACGCTGCAAATCTCTCATCCCAAGTAGCTGCAGATTTCTCAAATGCTTCATGCCGCTTAATTAATTTTTCCACTTCATCAACACTTTGACCTATTTCACGACTGGACAGGTAGGGCTCCTGTCCCAGCAGCCAGGCCTCAGCCACACTCGCGTCCCTTGAAAACTGATGCACCTCCAAAACTGAACAAAGAATGTACGCATATCAGTGCCATTAGTGTCAAAAAAGACATCACAAAGTTAGCAGAGACCTCCTGAATTTACTTCAGAGTAGCTGGATTTACTTCAAAACAGCATTTGGCTACATCCCTTAACTAAGTTCACTGAAATTAATGATTTAAAAGACAGAAATTTGTCATGTTGGCTTTGCTCCGAGGAACAACAAAGTGAAGTTTATATCTTCTACAGATTATTTCACATTGTAGTTTCAGTGTTTCTTTTTGCCTCTAATCTGCTGTAAATGAGTAAACTCAGCAGGAATTCTGTTATCTGCTGGTTTATTCCTCACACTGGCCTGCCTATCAAACACAACGAAGGCTACAGAGTTAGATATGGCCCTGCCAAGAAAAATCCAAGGACGTTCTTACTCAGTCTCAGCCACTCCCATCGGTCTTCCCACTTGTCAATCATTTCTTTTCTTTTTTCTGTCAGCTGCAGTAGCTTTTCCTTGATCTGGATTTAAGAGGAGAATGCAGGACTGTTACATAAGCATCAGGCATCACATTCACCCCACCACAACATGTAAGCTGTTACCACAAGCAGAAGACACTGTCGTTTAGTGAAAGGAAACATGGCACTAGTTTGTCAGGAAATGACTTGAGTATGAATGTAACAGCTTTCTTTAGTTCTGAAGTAGAAATAAACATAAAGATTGTACTGAAATATCACATCTGCATACAGCATCTCTTAACAACTATGGTATTAAGATTATTTGATAAGAAGAGCATAATGGACAAACAAATGGTGAGAACATGTACTGTATCTTCCATCTTTTATCTAGGAAATAATGCAAAACGTGCTGCCTCTGACTGCTATTAAAAGTCTTGAGCTCCCTGTGCCAAAGCCCCATATTATTCTCAGGGTGAATACTGGCTAGCAAAACCTCCCAGTTCCTCTGCAGCTCTTACGTACAATGCAGACACAGAAAATATCACCTTCCTGTGTGGGCAGTGTCTTACAACCAGTGGCTACCCTCCTTTGGCCAAAGGAAGGCAGGAAGAAACAAGGTTTAACTGCTATTCTTTGGTCTAGTCAGATCAGAAAACAAATTAAGGCCTTAGGCTGCTGGATACATTTTGCTCATAACACTCCCTAGGTTTACTCCCCATAAACATTTTCGTACTCTTCTCCCTAACAGGCCCCTTCAAAATTCAGGCAGCTTCAGAGTTATCTCTGCTCTCGCTCAAAGGAAACACCTTTCTAAGCACAGCCATCCCAAAGACATCTCCCTTCAGACCTGAATGCAGCAGCTTCCTTGCATTTCCTGGATGGACAACAATACTTTGAATTTAGCTGTCATTCCTGCTTCCCAACATGAATGCAAAGCATTAAATCACACACACTAATTTCACATTAGCAGATAAGTGCAATGGTCCTTGAAGTAATGCATGGCATTATAAACATGCATTATTAATCCACAGATTACACAATGAGAGTTTCTCTAGTTGAAATAGAGTCTACATGCCATCAGCACTGCAGTTGTTACACATTCAGTAAGCACAATACCTCCTCTGATGCATAGTGCTTTCTTGCTAGAAGAGATTTGCCAAGCTCGATACAGGTAGTAAAGCTGTCATTTCGGGCATCGATTTCTGCTTTGATACCCTGGTGATTGTTCATTAGTAGTTCAACAGATGAAACATCCCTAGAATAGTCAATCCATGGTTCAGAAACATGTATGTCAGACAGAAGAGCAGTTATGTTTTCAAATAATCGTCTAACCCAGAATGGTACAGTACAGAATTTAATTCATGGGTTGTCTGTGTAGTCCAGAGAACAGGATTTGATTATCTGACACCTGATTGGCCCCAGAATGCTGCTGATCCTGAGGAAAGGCTGCTAACAGCCTCTTCGAACATGATCTTCCATTGCAATTACTTCAGTCCTTCCCCCCCCAAACCTCTGCTGGCAGCAGTACTCAGGAGCAAGCTACCAGCACACCTCCACGTTTTGCCAGCCTCACTTGAATTTCTGGCTCAGTGACACTGACCCACAGCCTTATCTTTCATGTGGTATCACACAAGATCCTTCACATTACCTTGGCTTTTCCTGGGCTTCAATCTGCCGGATAACATCTTCCATCCAAAGCATGAGATCCCGAACCATGCTGAAGAAACGGAATTTATCTCCTGTGTCCACCAGCCTAACCCTGCGGCCCTCACAGGCATCCAACAGCGCCTTCCACGCTTCTAGGACCTCGTTTTCCCTCTTCTGGATGTCATCAGCTTTGTCTCCAGCATAGGCAGCCTGAAGGCGTGCAGCATCCTCCTGGAGCTGTCTTACCTGGTGTGTGTTTATAAGATACAAACGTGTCAGCACTTAAGTAGTTTTGAGTCACACAAATGGGAGCATTTCAGCTGCTAATTCATAATCTGAATTGCCTTCTGAAGTCCTTGCCAATATATTTGGTCAGTCAATATAGAAAGGCTTATTTATTATTAAGTTGGTGTACCCCTACAAGAATGTTTACTGGAGAAGACTGTTGGGTCAACAAGCCCCCAGAACAACAAACATTTGACACTGCCTAAACTTTGTGTAGAACTGGGTGCCAATATAGAGTGACTGTTAAATTCCAGGGCAAAAGGGAATGATTTCCTAGTCAAGTTTTCTTCCTCTCACCCGAGCGACCAAATGTCAGTCAGGAACACTCAAATCATAACAGCAACTCGGGCTGACATGAGAAATGCTTTTTCAAAAATGATTTTGCTCTTTTCCTTTCAAACACTCTCTGGGGACATCCAATGCTAATGCTTCGTATTTTGTGAACATCTCCCACACTTGAAAAATCCAACAGTTGCTACACCTCCTTTATTCTAGTGTAAACAACTATGTATATTGCAACATAATTGAGAACTGGCAGGCAGCTCAGCCATGAAAGCTATCTTTTCCATCCTACTGTGATAAACGCAGCCAGCCTTAATTCCGCCATTTCTTAAACATATGGTTCCTCTCGCAAATTCTCATTCTGGCAGTTGAACATTGTTTTTTAGGTTTAGAATCCTGAGCGTGTTGGATGAATAGCTGCCTTCTTCTATTTATCATACCTTGGCTTCGTAAGATAAAGAATTAGATCAAGTTTGGCTGCTTTTCAAAACCTTTGCTTGGACTGCGCGCTCGAAATCTCTGCAGAATGCTGTTAAGGAGCATCATAAAAAAACAATACTTGCGTCCAAAAGCATAAACTCATAACCAAGTCAGAAAGCTTCTCTGTAGGGATACAGACTTTCTCTGCCTCTCCGAAAAGAAAATGGAGAAGAACCTAGCAGAGGAGCGTGGATGTTTTTTCAGTCGGCAGTGCTGTGTCTTGTTGCTGTGGTTTGATTTTCTCTTTATATTTGCTTCTGCCTACCCACATATCCTTCCTTCTTTCTTCCAAGGGCAGCCACCTCTGCCTTGTGTTCATCAAGGTGAACATGGCGTAGGGAGTAAGTGAACCTAAGGTGGCCTCCAGAACAACTTTTATGAGTAATATCCAAGAGCAACATTCAAAACAGAGAAACCTGAAAGCTGTATTTCATGTTACCTCTGTATATTAAGAACTCTTGAGAGAGTTAATATCTCTTCAATGACTTTCAGAAACTGCCTAGAGAGACAATATCCTGAGTCAGATGAACGTTTGTCTTTGAGAGTAAGCTATTTATTTTCCTACTGCACCAGTAACTTGGTGTCGTGCTAATGCTGCAGCTGCTTGGGGAGATCAGAAAAAGGCCGTCTGAGGAGCTCAGGTGTGTTATCCTCATGCTCCTATATCCACCCTCTAGTCCTATGCACACAGCAGGCTGAGACTGGCAGGTGACATCACAGCACTATGCTAAATTCTTAGCTTTTATGGCTGCTTCTCCAAACAGCAGGAGAAGGAATAATGGGCAAGAGGCAACTATCTGTCCAGAAATCCACGGATTTCCGTTTTAGGGAAACTAATTAACCTAGTGCAATGACAGAGAAGTAGAAAAACAGGTAAGATAATGATGCATAAGAAGTAATTCCTTTAGAAATGCACTTGGAAAGCAGCTGCCAGCACTCTGCCTTTGAGGCCAAATGCAGTGGAATCGCTCTGCAGTTCAAGTATCTGTATCCGCAGACAGTCGTATTACTTGGTACACACCTGTGTGCCGAGTGCTTGGATATCATGTTCAAACGTTGTGTGCATTCTCTGTAGTGTTTCCACCGTGTTTTGGTCTCTACCAAGCT
The DNA here is from genome assembly GCF_039878825.1 of Excalfactoria chinensis. NCBI lineage: Eukaryota > Metazoa > Chordata > Aves > Galliformes > Phasianidae > Excalfactoria > Excalfactoria chinensis. The sequence continues at coordinate 102,330,307 of NC_092827.1, read as the reverse complement.
CTTCTGGCAGTTTCTTGTGTTTGTCTTGAATGCGCCCTAAGATTTCCTTGGCATCGTGGTAAAATTTGTGCAGTTCATAAGAGGCTGCAAGAATTTGCGTTCTCGTGTCAATGAGCTCCAGGAGATCAGCCCAGGCCTCATTGAGACCATCCTTCCATTCTGCAATTGTGGCAGCATCTGAATGTCCAGAGTTGATGAGCTCATCAGCCATGTGGTTAACAGTATCCACACGCTCCTGTCCGATGTTTCCAGTGTCTCGGGCAAATTCTCGGAATCGCTCCTGTAGCATCTGAAACACAAGGAAACAGATTTCATGCAAGGTCAGAATCACAAAGCGATCAGAGCACCCCATTCAAAACAGTGATGTGGACCATCTACTTGTTTGCTGCGTGCAAAAAAATAAGGGTAAATCTGCAGCCATACCCAAACAACGTACCGTTACATGTTCGTAATCCTGTCCCAGCTCATGGGATCCTGCCACCACCTCTCTTTCAGCAATCCATTGCTCCAGGTCATCCACCTCTCTGTTCAGCTGGAACAGCCTGTGTCTCTCATCCAGCTTGCCCCTTCTCTCTTCTGCTAGATCCTTCAGGCCTGCATACAGCTTATCCACTTTGGACTGGCGCATGCTGATACGCTCACTGAAAAAAAACAACCCAAAAACAAAGAACACCAAGTCCTCACTGTCCCTTACAAATAACAAGAAAACACAAAATGAAGGTAAAAAATACACTGTTGGGAGTTTAACATCCAGAAAATGTGCCTGCTGTATTCAGAAATTTGGCTCTAACACCCTGGATCGATCCTCTGCTAGAACGGCTGATTGCACTAGCTGGAACTCCTTTTGCCCCATGTGCATATAAGCCTGTTGGCTAAAATGAGTAAAACTAGAAACTGAGATGTCCATTTGGTTCACCACAGATTACCCCAGAGTTTTTTCCCATAACAATAAGCAGGATTTGAGCTGCTGAGGCAAGGAACATTTCATTTTCATTTAAATTCTGCTCCAATGCTCAGAAGCACTGATGGGTTTCTTACTCCCTAAAGCTCAGCATTTCCGAAAGCGATTAATGTTTCCACTTGCCTTATCTTTTCACTTATTTTTGTGAGTCATATAGCCCTGCCTTCCTGCCTCCATATAAAAATGATTCTGGTATACTCAGATACTCAGCCAGCACAGCCAGGAAATCCACTCTCATTAGAAATTCTGACAACCACAAGAAAGTGCTTTTGAGTTAAATAACAACTTTTACCAGGGATGGAGAGTATTTTTGCTAAGATTGTTCTGTCTTCCCATCTGCACATCCAGGGCAGTTCAGCCTCATCATCAAATCAGCCTCACTGGCTAACAATGGAGGATTCTGTTTGCTTAGCTGCAGCTCTTGGAACAAAACAGCTCTTCATCTTCTTGAATTCTCCCACAAGGAAAGCTGTTTATGAATGCTGAGACAAATTAACCAAAGCCAAGATGTTACTATGCCCATGTTTAAAACATAAGACTCCAGTCTGATTCTCCTGCAATCTTAAATAGAAGAATTAGATCTTGGGAAGCATTCTCCTAAGACAGAAGGACAAATAGCTGTCACCCTATGACCTGGATATAAACCTGGCTGAAAGAGTGAAGATGGATCTTTGTCTCTCAGGATTGCTGTACTTCCATACATTTCAGCAGAGCTGGCAGACTCTGGTTGGTCCAACATGCCTCTTGAACTGAACAGAACTCAACTCAGCTTCTTCTGTACAGACTCCAGAGCTATCCACTCTTTATTGTAGTCTTTGTGCATCAGAATCAGCCAGTGAAGTGACTGAACTACTAAACAAAACTCATGATGCAATTAAAAAATGGCATTTAATACCTTTCAGGATGATTATCTGCCACCAAAGTTCTGCTGGTCTTCGAAAGCTGGTGCACAGTCTCAGCATAGTCTTCCACAGCCTGTTCCAAAATCTGGTGTTTCTTCAACATGGATACTGCACTCTGTTCATCCTGTAATAGTGACAGAAAATGAAGGTCTGTTCTCCCCACTCCAGTGAAAGGCTCCGCATAGCAAGATTGTTCTGTTGTATGGGCAAGGAGCAGCAGCCACAAAGATTTATAAAGAACTGCTCCAAATTTCTGATGGTTGTAAGTTAACAACTGAGTTCTCAGTAAGTGGTGGACACAGAAAGCAAAATGATGAGTAAAAAGTAATGAATTGCAACAGCTCCTCTGGGATGCAGAACAAAACCACATCAGCTGCAAATCGAGCACATTCAATTTCTTCTTCTGTGAAGTTCTTTGTGTGTTTACACAACATCATCAATTGTTCAGAGCTCAGAAAAGTGCAACAGTTTTAGGTACCTCACTGGTCAGGCTTTCCAACTACAGCTTGGACTAAGACAAGAAATCCTAACGAGCTCAAGCCAAAGGGTTCTCCACCAAAGACTTCATGTCTTCTAAAGCATTTGGAAGCATTCTATTAAAAACTTCTGGTGTGTTGGAAAGAAAAAAAAAGGGATACCAACATAAAAGAACAGCTCTCAATGTTAATTAATATTGTCCATAAGCCTCTTCATGAAAATATGTTTTGTTAGCAGTTACTGACATAAATAATTCTTTCCATTTGCCTTGCTTAAATATAAATGCCTTAAATATAAATGTGCTATGCAAATACTAAGCTGGATTTTATAAATAAACAAATACAGCACATTTATGTACCTGCCACGCTATTGGAAAACAGGAGTTCAATTAGTCTGGTATGGCCCCATGTGGCACAGTGGTATGAGGTGCTGCTTACAACACCGGAGGCCTGGGGTTCGAATCCCCCCTGTGGCGCAAGTGGTAGAAGTGCTGCTCTGCTACACAGAAAAGCTCGAATCCCGGGAGTTGGACTCGATGATCTCTAAGGTCCCTTCCAACTCACACGATACTGTGATACTGTGATGCTGTTTTTATTTCACTATGCCACAGACCAACTGCTGTGGCATCCACTGACTGACCACCAGGCCAGCTTCACAGAGAGCTGCAATGTGCTGTTCCCAGTGCCTCAGAACTGATAGAAATCTTGATCTAACTGGGCTGCAATGGTAAATCTCACTTTACAGTAACGGAAAGCACACAGATGCAATGCACAGTCTGAGGCTGCTTCACAGGCTCTGCACCAAGGCCTATCATCCACATTATCTGAGATGATTGTTTGAGCTTTCAGAAGGGAAATAGATTTGTTTATGTTATTATTATATTAGTGACATATTAAATAATGTCACCTGTCCCCCTGTAGCTAAGCAATTAAAATCAAACTAGAGTCACAGTGGAGCCGCTCACCTTAGCTTTCTCTTCTGACATCATGTAAAGCTCTTGCTCACTCATCCAGGCCTCAGCCTCAGCAGCATCGAAGTAGTACTGCTGTGCCCGGTGAGACTCCTCCAGGCGCTTGTGGCGTTTCTCTGTCTCCTCAATTAGGAGGTTCCACAGCTGCTTCAAGTCTGCAAGTCTCTGTTGAATGACTTCAGCATTAGGGCTACTGTCTGTGATAATGTTTTGACTCCTCTCAAAAATATCATCAATACGAGGCTGATGTCCTTGGATTTCTTTCTGAAGTGTCTTTAAAGGAGAAACACAGACAAATAAGAAAAGAGATGCTGGTCAGGAGTCTCACCTTTAGAGGGGCAGCAAAACACATGCCCTCATATCCTGGGGTTAAACTGGGGCTCTGACCATCAAGAGTGTACCAGAATACACCACTCCTCATCACAGTCACACCACCACTGAAGCATCCATAATTTTGCTCCAGGCCCTTCTTTACTCAACTAGCCAGTGCTAAGGAGAAGTAACAGAAAGGGAGCCCTGACAGCACCTACCTGATTTTTCTTTATCAGTAGCTGCACAGTCTGGAGGTTGTGTCCATGATCCGTAGATGTTGCTATAGGCATCCTCTCTCCAACCCACAACTGAAAGCAAGAGAAAAAGAGCATGTCTGTTTTAATGCAGCTCCAGATACAGCTAGAACAACAGAGAGTGTTTATGAGGTGCAAAAGGCAGCATTACTGTGACACGCTATTGAGACATGATTGAATGGTTTATCCTAAGCTCTGTGAACGATGTGAGTTTCTCCTAGTGTCTGGGGAACAAGACATCTTTTGTACTTACAATTTCATCTTCCACGTCCCGGTTGAACTGGTGGATTTCTTTGGAGGCCAGCAGGTTTGCTTTTCTTTCATTCAAAGGTTCCAACAACTCCAAAAACTTCTTTTCAACAGTAAGGCATTTACCATCTACTTCATCTGTACTCTTCCCTTCTTGACTTAGAGCCCGTGCCTGGCTTTGTAGCTCTTCTATCTCCTTCTTACGTACATCCATTTGATTCTCTAGCATCTAAAACAGAAACGTGGCAAAAAGACTTCAAAAACAGGGTAAAGGCAACTTATAAAACTAGGCATGTCAACAGCTTCATGAGAAGAAAGAATAGATCCTGGTAAGGATTTATCATATTCACAATCACTGTAGTATTCCTGTTACAAACTGTAAGGTTTAAACACAGAATCACTCTTTCACAACTGCAGCCACCTGCCAGTATTCCTGTTATGCCTGTTTGTGCAAATCTGGCCAGCAGGGCGCAGATAAATCACTTCTATCAGTTGTTCACAAGTTACACTGAACAACTTCAGAGCATCGCTAATTGCAGATGAGAGCTTCATTGTTCCCTGCTGCCCTCACTGTCTTTACTGCAAGAAACCAGGGGCCAACCAGCACGGGACACATCTGGGTAGCATACAGGCAATAGTGACTGGAGGACTACCACTGGAAACAAAGGAGAGATATTAATGTGGGAAGGGAAGGAAGTACAAGGGAGTGACTGCATCAAGAAATTTATGGCTGATTTGTTTTTGCTTTTTCTTAAAGATAAATGGAGCAAGAAGGAGAAAGAAAAGATCTTTTTTCTAAACTGAAAGGATCTCCCACCCTCTCCTCTGAGTGCAGGTAGATGCTTAATGCCTGCTCTGTAACCTGTGCTCTCTTTACCTGCTGTTTCTTCAACAGGATGTTGACACTGGTGAGGTCTTTTCCGTAGTCGTCCGACTGAATTTGGCTCTCCAAACCATTCAGCCACTTATCCAAATCAGCACAGCTCTGGGTAAAAAGCTCTGCCTTGTTTGCATCGAAGAGACGTTGAGCCTTGGTCTGAGTGGTGGATTCAAGCTCTTCCCACATTTGATGAAGACCTATTAGCTTTTCTTTCACTACAGCTTCGGTCTCTGGTTTCTCTGCAATAAGCTGCATTCCCTCCTGCAAAGCAAAGAGCAAACAAAATGGTTTCTCTTCAGGAGCACTCACAGACGGCTAGTTAAATTATTCCAATTAGCAAGCCTTCGGAATTCTTCATCTGCTGGCAACATCAACCACTCACTGTCTATCTCCAATTATCCAGTGACTCTTTCTAGAACAACATCTCCCACATCCTTCTGTTGCAAGGAAGAGAGTTTTTTGGCAATAGGAAGGTCAAGCAACACCTCTTTGCTTGTCCCCACTACTCATGTTCCTCTGTGAAACTTCCAGGGGTGCTGCTTGGACTGGAGTGGGACAGGCTGCCCTGCACACCTGTGTGACAGAATGGGAGCTGCAGCTGTACAAACTGCCCACCTGCCTTCCCTGGGGCACCTCACCAAGGGAGCACTGCAGATCCCATGTAATGCTGGGAGAGGAAACTTACGTCATGAAAAGAGGGTTGTGTAACTTAAGGGGGTTATGTCAGTGGTTCACAGTAATTACCATACGCTTAAGCTAGTGTCAGAGAAGAACATTCTCCTTTGGAAAGAGAGCAGCAGAGCACCTGGACTTCAAATATATTTTTATCAGTAAGGAGATTCTATTAGCTTTGGAAATTCTTTACTTCTCATTATATTTCCACCTCTGCAGCTAGGTGGTGCTGACAATGGATGTATTTCTCTGATGTGAACGCTACTGACAGCCCCGGAACACTTACTGGCAGTGACCCCGAAAACTGTGTGTTAACACAGTGATTGTCAGCTGTGAGCCTTTTAATTGCACCATTAAAGGGTGTAACTCCTAACAGGTGAGAATGATTAGGTGAAGTCAAACTGCCAACTTAGCCTTTATGTGTTCTGTGAATGCGTCTTGGAAAAAAATATTTATGGTGGATGAGGAATAAAATGGATTAGCTGGAGACAAAATAAGACAGATAGTTATCCTACAGTAACAAGATCCCCTTTTTGACCTATCTGAATACACAATACAAGGACCAATCCTGCAGAGGAACAGATCTCCTTCCTCTTTGTGCTTAACCATCTCTGACACAGACAGGGGCATGATTTGGATATTCTTCAGTTACCTTTTCAATCTTCTCCAGCCATTCTTTGTTGGATGCAAGTTCTGCCATAAATGCCTGATGCTTCAGCCATTTGCTGTGCAGGTTCCTTGCCTCATCGTAAGACATATCCTGAGCTGTAAGCATCTTCTCATTGATCCACAGTGAGAGCTGAAAAAGAAAACACACAGGCGTCCATGACAATATTTGTAGCAGGAAATAATGCTAAGTATCAAAATGCATGGGACTCACAGACTGTTTTTATTCAGGATTCAGTCAAGGATCTGCCTGGACACCTACCTGTGCAACGTGGTGTAGGGAGCCTGCTTTGGCAGGGGGGTTGGACTCAATGATCTCTAGAGGTCCCTTCCAACCCCTACAATTCTGTGATTCTGTGATTCTTAAACAATTAACATCCATCTCTGACATATGAGCAACCCTAAACCCAGACATAAAGGAACCAGTTCCATCATGAGCAAAATCAAACACACAGGTCTCTGCCAGCTTAACAGGAAAAGAAGTGGGGACACATCCTATTTTGTGGCCTGCGTACGTTCATGCTGTTCTTCCCTTACAACGTTACTCATTGTGCTTGCTACTTGAATGTCACCTGAATGTCACCACCATGTCCCTGTGGAGCCCTACTGGTTTCCCCAGGACACAGCAGAAGTACACACAAATGGAGTGGCATGCCAAAGTCACTCTTCAGAATAACAGAATAACATGGAGCCTGTGGTCAATCATCCATGGAAACACTGAACAAGAAGAAACATGGTAGCTCTATTCGCATTAAAAGCCTTAAGAATAAAGATGGTTTTAGACCATTAATTCACACCACATTTTAGCTTTCCCCTACCATCTTTTCTTTACATGGGTTAAATAAACACTTGCGTTTGTTTATTTGTGCGGCCTCCAGCAAGGTTCTTGGTACTAGAGACATTTCTTTTACCATTACATAAAACCCAAAGCTGACTGTGTTCTGATTTTCCTCAAATACAAAGACAACAAGAGCAATTCTCAGATCAACACTGGGGGAAAAAATCAATACTTTATAAATAGCTCATTGGCCAAGGGCAAATGGAATGTGAAAGTGATCATAGCAGCCAACATCCAGTTTCCTCTTACAACAAGTCTGACTGCTCAGTCTGTTTCTTAGGTGCAGATGAGAAAAAACACTCATCGGAATGTTTATGGAGCTTGCAAATAGATTTAATTTCTGCATATATGAAGTTGCCTGACAAAGAGGAAAACATCAAAACAAACGTAAGCTTTTTTCCTTAGAATGGCACTTCTGGGATGCATGCCGTCTTGCTGTGGAAGCAGCCTGACAAGAAGAGTAACAGAGCATAGGCCAGCTCCCTGCCGAGTACTCAGGATACAGGACAACAAATTCATTGGGCTACACAGACTTTTTGAACTGTCCCTTATGAGTACCACTGAGTTCTACAAAAAGGGAAAAATCAGAGCAATTAAAAAACACACATACACGCACAAAACAATTTAAAAACACACACACACACACACAAAACAAAAAAAAAACAACAAAAAAAAACAACAAAAAAAAAACAAACAAAAAAAACCACCAGAAAAACAATCAAACAAACCAAAAAAGCCCAAACCATCAAAGAAACTCATTTGATTTTGCTTTCAAGTCTATGCAGAAAAATACTCATGTTAATGAAGATCTCCATAGGCTGCAAAGATTACAGATAACAGGCTGACAGGATACTTGTTGCAGGCTACATCAAGGATTGCTGTGCAGCCTGAAACACAGGGCTTTACTCCTGCCTTTCTAGCCAGAAGACAGCTGCTATAGACTGAAAAGTGCATTGCTCATCTTTCATTGTTTGCATTCACTCAGCCACTGCATTAAGCCTTCTGAGGATTTAAAAGTGCTTCCTAAGGAAAGGCAGCAAGGTCTGTTCAGCAGATGGGGTCAGCTGAGACGTGGATGGATGGAGGCATGCAGTCAGCTGGTGGCTGCCAGGGTAAAACCCTCAGCTCTGACTTTCACAGTGCTATTATATTCCTTCTGATAACACAGAAGCGCAAACAAAGCACTTCAGGGGTGACTATTAACATCTGTTTTTTGAAACCACTAGGGTCCCTGCAAGTCGGTATCTTCAGTGCAGGATTAGATTTAAAAAAAATAACACAATAGTTTCCTAAAACAGTGTTTGGGGTACTCATTTACCCAGGAAAACATGAGCCAGCTGCTAATGCCAGCAGAGCTAGCTTTTAGGCAGACACTGCTGTGCCCTGAAGCCGGCACACCCAGTAGGCAGATGGAAATGTGCAGTCCAGCCTAATGCTTTTGCTGTGGCATCCCCAGGGAAACAAGCCCAGGCAGTGCACAGCTCTGTGTGCTTACAGGGAAGATCAGCTGTAATCTCTTCCGAGGTGAGCTGCGGAATAGCAGGAAGACCAAGAAAACAAAACAGCAGAATTTATCAAATCCCCCTTCTCAGAATTTCCTCTTGTCGCTGTGTTTCATTCACTCAGACCATTTATTTAACACATTCATATTCATGAATGTAAGAGGGAATGTGAGAAAAAAAAAATTACCCTGGGATTAGCTGTCCCAGTGTATTTCCTAACAACATGAAAATCTGCTGCGCTTTTCTTCACCTGTCACCCAGAGCTAAGCTTTATCACTGCTGAGCTGCTGTTCTGAGCATTCCCTGCCACCAACCCTGTTCATCACCTTGCTTCCAGCCAGGGGCAGGACACAGAGGGGCAGGAGGCCAGATGTCAGCATGGAGGGCTGCTGATGAAGGCAGCTGCCAAAAGGAAGGAGCACATTGCAGAAAGCACTCAGCCTCTCCCCGCACTGAGTGCCACCCTGAATGCAGCAGGCAGAAAAGATGAGGGATCACTGCCCAGTGAAACAGAACTGATTCAAATCTGCCCGCTAACTCAGCTTTCTAGTCAGAGGTAATGGAAGAGGTGAGGTGCTCCTCTGGCTCCCATCCCTCCAGTCCAACGCAGGTATCAGTAAGCACTTTGTAATCCCACCATTACAAATCCTGCGTCTCATTGTGCCTCAGAAAACAAGCATTCAATTGAGATTGTGGCTAATATTCTCTCAGAAAGGTTTTGAGAAATTTATATGTTCCAATATTGTATATTCTGTCTTTGAAAAGCTCCGTCGAGACATCCAGACTTCAGTGGCTGGAGAAAAACAATCAAGAGAACAGGCATTCAGGCAGCCAGACACTGGAGCTTTTATGTGCTCCTTTTTCTTTCAGTGACTTTGGGGGGGAAAAAAGACCCTAGGGAACACCACATTGACACAGGAGCTAGAAGAGCCAGGGGGATTTTTGTATTAGAAATGTTACAGAGGAAGGAAGAAGCTGTTGCTAATAACAGCAGAATTTTTGCTAATCTGTCATGTTTTTACTGCCAAGGAAGGAACATTTAAGCCAAGTTTCTGCTCAGCTTATGCAATGCAGGAAGACAGACTGCATCTAGGCAACCAAGCAGTAAACATCATCTGCCCGGTTTGTGAGCGTCACTTTGTATGATTACTTGTATGAAATCCCATCTATGGGGCAATTCCAGACAAACAAACTGCAGTGATTTCCAGTCTCCCATGGCTGGCTAAAACATAAGGCTAATGCAGTAGTTCTTGAAGTTAAAAGCATTTTCCCCACAGTCCCCTTTCTTTGCAGGCTTCAGGTATGGACATCCAGCTTTTAACACACATCACAGGCAAGGCCTGTGCCATCCTCAGTACCTGCCAGTATTGCAGGAAATATCCTGAAAGTTACTTAATTCCTCACACTAGGAACAAGGCAATTTGAACCGTAAAATGTTGCTTTCAGAATGAAGAGCCCAACTGAGCCACCAGAAAATCCAGAAAGGATTTTTGGTTTTGGATTCTTTTTTAAAATGTCATAGTACATTAACAATGTTAAGCACATGCAAATATCAGGTGAATCACACATTACAAACTACCCCCATTACATCTGCTCTCCTTTTTTCTAAGCATCTATTTTTCTGGCTAGTGTTCTCTACAAATCACTTGAAGAAATATCCTGGATCAGGCCAAATATATCCATAGCTCTAGAAAAATTCTTAGTATGAGAGTTCAGTGCTAATCCCACCACATTCTGCATGATTAACTTATACCACAGCTGGAGAAAAATCAGCTTCTACAACAAACAGGTTAATTTTTGCAGGGTTCTGGGTGTCTGGTTTTGTTCTGTGAATTGTTTACTCCGTACTAAATACCACTGGATGACCCGCTTGCAAAATATTGACTATTCCAAACATATGGGGGGGGGGGGGTAAGAATGCCCTTCAGCACGATGCAGCTAATAATGCTGCCACTGAAAGGAGATAATTTACCTCTTGACAATCCTGAAGAAACTTCTGAAGATCCCTGTTATCCTTCAGTCTCATCAGAAGTTCGCTGGCTGCTTCACGGTTCTTCCTATGTCTAGCCAAAAAAAAAAAATAACAGCAGAGAAGTCACCTTGAAATAGGTATTCCATGCAAAATTGGGCTGCTCATTTCTGTAGCCTCTCTGGGATACGTATATTGCATAAGCATATGGCACGTCTTTAGCTGCCTTCCAAACGAAGGGCATGTTTGAAGTCCAGATATGAATGTGTTATTTAATGTGGTTACTTAAGTTCAGCATGTGTCTGTTTTTGTGACCAGTTAAATACACAGGGAAAATTTGGAAATCAGCGGGTTTTCACATGTGTTATGTACAGAATTTGGAGCATTAATTTCAAGACCATAGGAAAAGTTCACACTGTGTGCCAAAAAAACAATAGAAAATGATCTTCAAAACTGCAGCATGGGGCCTCACGCTAAGGAGCCTTTGCATGGTGCGTATTTGCTGTAATGCACTTCATAATACACCTCCTTGATGGCTTTGCCCTTCTTCTGGTAACAAAGCCACAGTAATTTATATAACCTTCCAAATGCTGTACTTAACAAAACTGATATGACACGGTTACGTATTTCTGCCAATAGAAGCATTATGCACCTTGGAATGTATTTCCTCATTAGAGAGGAAAACCAAAGGTTAGACAAAAAGCCCTGTGTTTAATTTGTTAATGGCATCCCCTTGAAGGATGAATGGTGCTCATCCCAATCCCACAGGATGTGGTGGGCTCTCCAAACGGACACAGTGCCTGATGAGCCCATTCCCCACATAGCACTGAATTGTGATTGTTGCCTCATTAGGTACCCCTGTCACTCAGCAGCTTTGTTATTTATACAGCATTGTAGATGGAGGAGACAGAGTAGAGAAGATGATTTTTTTCTTTATTGCTCACTGTGTAAGATTTGATCATATTCATTAAAATGCCACTATGCTATGTAATAGAATGAGATTAATAAGGATTGAGAGTTGGAAATTACTTTATAGGGTGGCAATTTCTAAGATGATCTCGGAATGTAACAGCAATAGCTAAATAGCTGTAGACAGAGGAATAGGAGAGAACTCTTAGAAGAACCACCAACAGCTTCTCTATTGTCTCGATACAAGCAGCATCTGTAGAGCTGTAGCTGTAATCAGTGGAGTTGCAGATCAGATGGCAGGGAAGACATATGTAGCTGTGAAAGCAGGAGGCTGGAGTCCAAGCCCAGGTAATCTTGACATTTTGGCAGGTGTTATCAGAGTACAAAGGAAAGGACACACAAACTGTGCCTTAGGAAAAACTGCTGTATAACATGAGTTAGCTAACATGAGTTAGATTCAGCTCCTTTGATTCAGCTCCTTCTTGGTTCATTTATGTATGTTTGGGCATTATTCTGGTTGCTAAAATGAAGCAAGGAATTGTTTGGGTGATTCTAATCATGATGATCTATGATGATCTCATAGCTTTAAGGGTGATTACATTCTAGACTCAAGTATTCTGGAAAGGGCACAAGTTGTAAAACCAAAAGAATTTTCATGGCACTGATTTGAATAAAGAATGAACGGACAAGCTCTTGCGTTGAGAAATCTGGAGTTTAAAAAAACTAACAAAAATATCTCCCACGGAGTGCTGGAAACACTAACTTTGTGAACTTTGAAAGGAAAACATGCAGGGAAATAATATAGATGATGAAATACATTTGGTTTTTTTTGTTTGTTTGTTTTTTCTTCAGTGAAATAAACCTGATCTTGGGTGCTCAGTAACTAAACGGTTGTTTCTTTGCCCAAGAACAGAGTCCAGTTGTGGCAAGGTACCAACTGAGTACTTGAAGATGTGGTTGGGGGTATTTTGAGGATGGACACTGCTAGAACTGGAAGGAATTCCTATCTTTTCATCACAGAATTCATCACAGATACTGCCACACTCAGGGTTATCAATGAATGTTCTTACTGATTCGCTAGAACTGTTTGGGAAGATGATCCCACACCAGCACAGAATGGTTTGCTCTTCAGATTCCAGTTATTTAGAATGGCTGCTTGAATTCATCTGCTTTCTCAGGTAAATAATCACATATACTACTTAAATTATAGCAATGTCCAGGTTTACATTAAATAGGTACTTTCCTCTGTGTATACTAATGAGGCAACCTCAGATCCAAACGTCCAAGTTAAGCTAGACCTACAAGGAAAGTAGAGGGTAGGAAACAGTGCATGGAGTGTCTTCCTTTTCTGGCACCAATATGAAGAATCAAATATAGGAAAGTGATGTATGTTCAGCATGAAGATGTGTCTGACTGAAATTACTCCAAGAGCAGAGCACCAAAATGTGTCATCGTGCATCTTCTGCACTGCTTCAATTCAGTTGCTCTTTGAAGATAAAAGCATTTGGCAACCTGAGCTTCCTAGCTGCAGGAGAACGCAAGTCCAACAGAAGGTGGTCAGCAGTATTTAGCATAAAAGTTCTGCAGGAGCTTACTGCTGTGTTCTGATAATCGTGGCTGAAAAACACTTTGAAAGATTCCGCTACTATTCAAACCAAATGAAGACAGAACTATAAATCATAGCCATCACAACTGAACGTTTGGTTCTAAAAGAAAATGAAACTCTTAAAATGTCTATACCACAGCACAGCTGAAGAGACAAAGCAAAAACCTTTTTCTAGGATGAAAGCTGCATTTGTACCAAGGCTTTCTAATCTCATTTCAGAATGGCCAAACAACTTGGAAAACATGATCAAAGCTAAGTGGGTGGGGTTGATAAAATGCCAATTACACTTTAGAAGAGCCACATTCCTTCCCCAGAGGAAGAACAGGAATATATTATTGTAACTGAATCAGCTAGGAGATAGCAGAGGAAATTTAAGGCTTGTAGAACCAAGTACAGCTACTGCTACAGCTTCCACTAGAGTATGAAGCCTAATAATACTCCAAGAACTATGCGGAAACACTTGTGTAGTCAAATTCTGAGTAGTGAGCTCATTCCCTAATAAGTCTCTAGAAAATGGGAGAGGTAACATTTAATTAAGTTAGCCAAGCACGTTTTTTGAAACATTACAGCTCCTACTATTACACAGGACAAAGAAAACAGTTTGCAACAGACATTTTCTAACATGTAACTTTGCCTCTTGATTCCAGTAAAATGCTATCTTTCAGAGAAAGGAAATGAAACACAACCAGCTATGTTCTGCCATCACTTTGACCTTACCTGTCATCAATAGAGTCCACTTTCTCCTGGATTTTATCAGAGTTAATGTTTCCATCGCTAACTAGCCTTCTGCCCGTCTCTACAACTGCATTGATCTTTTCTTCATTTGCATCCATGGTGGTCATGAAATCCTCCTGTTTTTTAATAGCAGCTTCTGCTCCTTCCAGGGTAGTGGGCATTTCTGTGTGTGCCAAAACATACTCCTGTGTTTAAAACACAAAACAGAGAGATAAAAGTATTGCACTCAGACTATATTGTATGCTGTGTCAACAGATTCACCACATATGAAAAGGAAGGCCTCCAAAGAACAGTTAGAAGTAAATACAAAGAGCAAATTGCTGTTAGGGAAAAAAAAAAAAAAAGAAAAAAAAAGAGAAAAAAAAAAAAAGAAAAAAGAAAAAAAAGAAAGATAATGTTATCTGTTCTTAGCTCCCCTGATGGACAATCCTGTTAGCTCCTTGCAATATATGATGCTAACTTGTGGAAATGAGTTTGATGAGAATTCTATGATAAATTAAACAAAGTGCATTTCAGTCACTTACCTGGTTGTTAAGAAATGCTTCTGCTTGCTTGGTATCTCTGAGAAAGAGCTGGTAGGCATGAGACTGAGAAAGGAGATTTTGCCTGTTCTCCCACATTTTGTGAAGCTCATTCCATCCAGTGTCCAAAGCCTGTAGGCGCTGGCGTAAGAACATGTACTGAGCATCAGTCTGCCCTTGTGTCACCATCTCACCCATGTCCCTCATTTTCTGATAGTCTTCCTCATAATTGTTGATTTCGTTCTTAATGTTCTCATGTTGAGTGAGCAGCTTCTCAGCCTCTGTCAGTGTGTTTGGCATGTCTTCAGAGGCGATCGCAGTCTGCGTTCTGGATAGCCAAGATTGGAAGTCATCCAGATCTCTCAGGAATTGCTGCAGTTTGCTTGCCTCTCCAAGAGACTCCTCCCGGTTTTTCAGGGTGGTCTTCATTTCTTCCCATACATCATTGATTTCTGCAAGCCGTGAAAGGATAGCTTGTGCCTGGTCAGGATGCTCTGATTCCAACTTTTCTGCCTCCTTTTGCAGGTCACTAAGCTTAGCTTCAATGGCTACCAGGTCACGTTCCATGCCTGTCAGCTTCCGCTGCAGAGCCATCACTCCAGCCAGATCGTTACCCAAATCCTGTGTGGATTCAATCACTTTGGTTTTCTCCCTGATCCAGGACTTGGTTTCATTACATTCAAGGTGGTAATTCTGGATACTTAAGGCAGAGATCAGGGCATCCTTCTTCCTGTCTACCAGTTCTCTGAACTGGCTCCATCTAAAATTTACGAGGAGAAAAAGGCAGATAAATTGAGGCTTGTGTACACTAAGGGAAAAGTGTACTGGCAACACTACTGAGTGAGCAGTTACTCAAATCAGCTTGTGAAGCCATGAAATAACCTAACTTATTCATGCTATTTTAAGTCCTTTCCATATTATTAATAGTTGTATCAAAACAGCTATTACCAAAGCTATGGCATTTATTAGAATATGCCAAGTATCAGCAACACTGAGTCCTTCCAAGTATAATTTTTCTTTAAGTGAAAAATTGCTAGCTACCTCTAATTTTCACACTAAACACACTCTCTCAGTGGACTGTGAAGCCAGAAAATGATTTAGTTTAGATGAGATATTACATTGCTTTCTTTTTTATCATAATGGCCACTGTGCTAAGCTTCCACCTCTCAAGTTGGGGTACTGATACACTCAGGACCTGGTTAAAGTCAATTGCAGAACTCCACCTGTTAATCAAACATCGCAAAGACACAGCTCTCTTTGCTTTTGAAGCTTTATAGTTAAGGGCTTACCTTGAAGATACTTGAGGTAAGAATACCAGAATAAATTAAAAAAGACATATAAGAAATACAAGTGACCCCATTGTATTTTCTTCATTTGGTGTCTCATCTTTCCTGAGTGTTAGGCCTGCACTTACCTTGTGTTGAGTTTATCTTGCTGTGCTTTTATCTCCTTCTCACTTGGATGGCCGCTATGCATTAGCTGTCTTGCAATTTGGTTCACTACTGCAACACGGGAAGCCTGATTGTTCATTTCTGGTTCTAAGCTTTCAAATCTGAAAAAAAAAACAAATAAAAATCACAAAGGCATTAGTGAACTGAAGTCACGGGCAAGGTGACAAAGGTAGCTGGTACAAACATAATTTCCATCCAGTATTCCCCACCTGTGCTGGATCACTTCCAGGTCCTCCAGCTTCTCTGGAATCTGCATGTTATTCAGCCACTTCTCCTTCTCATCAATCCAAAGCTCACAAGCATCTGCCTCACTGAACATCTTATAAAGAGCAAGGGTATCCTGCAAAGCCTGTTTACGCAGCCGAGTCAGCTCAGCAACCTCTTTGTATCTTTCTTCTATTCCAGACAACCTGCCTTGCACATCTAGAGATCTGGCATGCTCCTGTGGTAGAGCCTTTGCCTGCTCATGAAGCGAGTCAATGGTCGGCCGGTAGCTTGCAATCTCTTCGGCAACATCTTTGTGTTTCTTGACCAAGGACTGAGTGGAATATTCATCATGGCCAACATCACTGCTGGAGACAATTTTGAGGATGTCCAACATCCATGCATCAATGTCATCAGCATCAGCCTGGAACTGGTGAAGGAGAGAGGCTTCCTCCAGACGTTTCTTCCTAATAGCAGATAACTGTTCCAAGTTAGCCCACTGCTCCCGAATATCCTTAATTCTTTCTCTGATTTTCTCAGACCCAAAATGCTCTTCCACAATCATGTCTTCACCTTCTTTTATTGCCTGCTGAAAGTGGCCACTGCGACCACTCATTTCATCTTCAAATGCCTTATGTTTACTCAAGAGACGGACGACGCTGGTAAGGTCCTTCCCATAGTCATCAGATGAAAGGATCTGCTCCTTCTCCCTGATCCAACCCTCTTCTTCAGCCATTTCCCAGAAGAATTTCCAGAGGCGCCGGGACTCCTCCAAGCGAGCCCGGCGCTCAGCTGAGAGCTGGCACAGCTCTTGGTAACAGAACTCCATGTGAGCGACACGGTCCCTAATAACCTGTGGGTCACATGGCTTGTAACCTGTTCGGATAGAGAATGTAGGTTACAACAAGGTCCCACCCATTTTCACCTCTAAACCTTGGACATACATGTGAGTTCTTAACTCCCGATATTTCCATCTGCAAAGTTTACAGTAAAGAATCCATAGTTTCCTGAAACAATGGGAACTACCCAGAATTCACTTAGAACTTTAAACATTTTAAGTTTCCAGGCAAAAGCTTAAAAAATGAAAAGGGTAAGATATTCATAAACTTATCAGTTAAAGAAAATTCACTACTCCAGATTTATATCACAAAAATAAACATTATCTACTCTAGCTAGATGTCACTAATTTAGTGGGATTGCTTTGAATTCGCATAAATTGGGGAAAATATCACACTCAGTTTAGTAATTTCTTAATGTTTGTATTAGAAACACAAAATGGCATTGATGCTTCAAAGTTACAGCAGCTGCTGGTTAGGAATGTGACACCCCCAGCAAACTGAAATCTTGAGTGAGTTACCTTGATGACTTAATCATTGACACAGGGAGAAAAGGAACAAATAATGGTGGATTCTCTTATTGCAACACTGAACTCAACTTAATGTGCCTTGCAGAACTAATGAGGCTCAAGGACAACCTCATATACAATTAAGTCTAAGAAGGGCATGTTGGCTGATAGTTACCCTCTCCATCGGTGGCAAACTTCTGAGCAGATGCATTGACCCCTCTCACTCTCTCAGCCTGAATAGCAATGTCAGCTTCCACTAGAGCATGTTTTTGCAACAGATCTTCAACTCCTAACAAGTGTTTGCCATAGTCTTGTGACAGCAGAAGCACCTGATCAAAATGAAAAGGTAAGTAAAATGAACTGAAGCCATTATAATAGTCAAATAATATAATAGCCAAATAAGCTATTTGTTTCTCAATGACTCCTTTGTGCATTATAATGCTATTTTTACAGTGACTTAAATCCAAAAATTTGACCATGCTCTTTAACACATTTCTAAGTCTGAGATGAATAACGGCTGGGTTAGCTCAGCAGGACCAATGCAATGCAATCTGTCCAGGTACTGTGAGCTGCCACTGAGCTACATACATCTTTCCTCTGACAACTTACAGGTTCTGTTGGCTGAAGGACAAGAACAAAGTTAGAATTCTTGCCTTTCTGAGGTCCCAGCAGAACACATAGGAAGATATTTCATGCTTCTTAAAGCACAGTGGTGAAGAGGTGACTAAATCCCCATGTAAGCAGTGCTGAAGATATTTCATGTAACTCCCTTTCACCAAAATCTGCATCCTCACCCAAACCTGACCTCTGGTCCTTAGGACAGAGGCATGAACATGAGAAGTGGCTTTTTATGTCTGTTCCTTTTCCTTGTTGTTTTTAATCTTTATTTTTTAAAACTCATCATCATTTATAGGCATAAGGAATTTATTCACTGCTTATGCCTAGTTTATGCCCACTAAACCAGGAAGGCAAAATGAGCCTTAGAAGTTTACTAAAGAAAAGACATGTACCCCTCTCTGGAATATTTATTCCATGTTCTCAAATAGATAACATCTACCTTCATCTCATCCATCCAGTCCATAATGTATAGCATTTCCTGGAAAATCTTTTGTAGGCCAAGATTCATTTCCAGCCGTTGTCTTCGTGCCCTGAGTAGTTCCAGGAGGTACTCCCACAGGCGTATAACATTGTCCTTTCTTGCAGTGATGCGTTTGATATCATGATAATTTTCAGTCTCAAGCTCCTTTGCAACCGCAACCACAGCCTGGACTCGCTCTTCATATGCTGCAATGTCTGTTTCAATGGCCTCATGCTTTTTCGTTGCAGCCTCTACTGCTGGAAGGTCAAAGCCAAAGTTATCCTGTAACGACAGAAACAGTTCTTCAGTAATGGCTGCTTAGGAGAAAAGCCTAATGCTCAAACTTAAAAGCAATCACTGATTGTGCAGAACACCCTTGTTAGCAACTGAAGACCTCAAAATGCTCTGAAAACTTCTGATAAAATCAGAGACATCACCTGTGGGGAGAGAATCACAGTGGACATCAGGATTAGCCTAGCGTTTTCTTGTTTTTTTTCTTGTTGTTGTTTTGAATTCATCTCTAGTAACTACTAATAATAACTGGGCAAATTCCATTGATCTGACCTGAACATTCAGGTAAAGAAAATCTCAGCTGTAGGTGTTTATTTCCATGAGTTTCTCCTGACTACAGACTGATAGATTCCAAGAATGGGTATGCCAAATGCATTAAAGATAGGACAGTAACGTTTACTCTAAAAATGCATTCACATACGCATACAATACATATAAATATACAAAGATTCAATAAAATAAGTGGCATAGGAGAAAAAAGATTCTCCTTGCAAGAACTGTGTCCTTTAAGTATTTTAGTCACACAGACAACTTCTGAAAGAGGCACCTGAGAAACGAGACGTTGATTTTCACTCAGCCAAGTTTCTCTCATAGCTGCCTTGCGATCAAATCTGCGCGCAAGTTGTTCCAGTTTCTCTTGTCTGATGAGCTCATTTCGCAGTGCCAGTTCTCTTTCATGTTCAGCTTTTTCCAGTCTTTCCCAGGCCTGAAGATGTGGAGAAAAAAAAGTAAAAACCAAACAAAAACAAAAAACATGCACCTTCTAAATACACGTTTGTACAATAAATCATCAATGTTTCACATGAAGTCACTTCATCCAAGTTTCACAGAATTGGCTGATTTACTTTTGTGCCAGTATATCTAGTTTATATTGGCTGGCCTTACACCTTGTCTGCTAACAAGGACTTAAACTTTGGTCTCCATTCATTCATTCCTCTTATGAGCAAGGGGTATAAGTCTTATTTATCTGAGATGCATTTTCTTGAGTTTGTTCATTACTTGCCTCCCACTGAACCTTAGGTAAACCACGTGGCTTGAGCATGTAAGAGAGCAATTCTTCCAAAATCTTCTGAGTGCTATTCTCAAAGAAGGAATTCAGTCTTTCTCCTTTAGGAAATGACAATTAGATATTTGTGGCCTCTCCTCTCTAAAATCAGTTTACAGCTGTTCTTATCACATCCCCATTAGAAAGGAAAACAAATACCAAGTTTCTTTTGCTGCATGGAAGTCCTTTTTTTCCCCTAAAGCAAGAAGTGTCACTCACAGACATGGCATTAGTACTATAAAAGTCTTAGAAACACATTGAAAACCAGCTAATCACCTTACAGATCTTCTTACAAACAACAAAACTACCCACAATTAAACACAAACTACTCCAAATTCTTCTAAATCCTAACAGATGTGAAATTGCCTGAAACTCAAAAGTATTTTAGGCATTTACAGGCACAGGAGCTTAGTGCCAACAGGAGAGCCATGCAGTTTACTGATCTGTAGGATGCAGATTGAGGCCACAGACACCCAGAACAGCCACTCTGGGAATGCCAAGCATGATCAAACACCAATGAGGAAAGCTCACTGTTTTAAGCTGTTTGTTATCCTTGGGAAAGTTTGTCAGCTCTGCTGCAGTTCTGTCAGCTGCACCAGCATAAAAAATAGCTACTTAAATCCCAAAAGGGATCCCACAAGATGAGTCACAGTACTTCCTTTACTCTCCCATGCTGTGGACAGAAGGGCTGAGAGGCAGATAAAGGCCAGTTCTGCTCCCTGCTTGGAGCCATGGAAGGCAGAGGCATTGCAAAACTCTGAATGACACAGCTTGCCTGCTGCTGTGCTTGGCTCTGCTGGGTCTCAACCAACCTTCTTCTTTTTGGGAGCTCTGTTTAGCTTTCAAAACTAAATGGGGAGGGATGCAATACAAATTTTGTTGCTACTTCCTGCTGACTAATAATAGCTAGGACCCCGGAGGAACACGAGCTGCTAGATCCGTAACTGACTGCTCAGAATTACTGCACATCTTTCTCCATGCAGAATAGCTAAGAAATATTGAAGCCATGCAGGGACTCAGCTCATATCAGTGAGTCTGAGATAAGGGAAAAGATCCCCCCCCCCCCACCTGCCCCATCCCTTACATTCCTTATATGAGGCCTAGACATAGCAGATATTATCTTTACACCGTCCCAGTATGCAGAGACTGCAGAGAGAGACACTGAAAAGAAAAACCAAACTCCTGAGTCGCAAAGGATGGGCTGCCTCAGTTTACCTTGTTTATGTCAGAGATGAGCTTGCCCTCCCTTGGCATGTATACTTTCTGATTGTTGGCTCTCATTTTGCTTTGGATGGTAAAAAGCAGCACTTCCAAGTTTCCTTTTTCTGTAAACCTAAACAAAATTTTCCAAAGGAACAGTGTCACAATGAAACTTTCATGGCTACCACGGTACTATAGAGCACTTCCTTAAAATATTGACATGAACAGAGTACACAGATAAACACCTGCATCTCGTGTGAAATCTGGAAGCACTAGAAATAGCCCCCCACCTCTGCAATCAGCTGGGTCAAGCAGAAACAAACTACTTCACAGAAGTCAGTGTTTGCCTGTTTAGATTTAAACCTCTTTGAGGGATAGAAGGCTGCATGTTTTCTTACTCTATTACGTGCATTGTCCTACCTTGTCAAACCAAGAAACTGACGTTTTGTTTAAAGCGCTCAATAAACTCTTCCCACTCTTTTCCCTGAGCTGTATGCCTGGGAAACAAACAAACTGCATAGGCACTGGGGAATAGGCTGCAACTTAGAGGATGTCTGGATATTCTGTAATATTTTTGATTGTAATAATTATCCATTAAAACTTATATTAGACAAAAATAACAAACAGATCTGATAACGTAATGCTAAAATAAGCTTTCCAGAAATAAACCGCATGGCTTTGATTATATCATTTTCAGCAAGCATAGCTATGTTTTACAAAGCCAGACACACTTCCTCTTGATTTTGGAAAAAAAGTAAGAGCCTTTTAAAAGCCGTGACTTGGTATTATAAGCTGCTAGCGAGCATGACAAGCGATATTACCATACCAATATGGTATACTATTACTGCTTGTATTACAAGACAGGCACCTCTGTGAAGTGATAGCTTCCAGTATCACACTTGTTTTCAATTATTATTCTTGCTGTTGTTGTTACTACATGCATAATAAATAGCAAATAGAATCCAATAGTGGTCAGAGCCCATTAGAAATGTGATATCTAGCAATGCTCAGAAAAATAAACTCTTAGGCCAAGATTAAAGCTACTCATATGCGTTTGTATTTTTCTACGATCAACAACTGACTGAACAGATCAAAAGCACTGTTTTTTTTAAGCTAAGATTAAAATTACTTGGGTGGTTTCTCTACTGTGCGGTAGGTGTTGAACGCCTGCAGCTGCTGCTGCACACCAACTAGTGAGTTGGCAAATTTGCGGTTGTTGAGGATAATAATGGTTTGCTCGATCCACTCCAGAAGGTCAGAAGCCAGTGATTCATATTTTTCAATCATTTTCTCTGTTTCAATGGCATTGTCAAGCACCTGCAACAAGCAGCACAAAATAAGATGTGTAACAACGGCAGAACACTTTGGAGTCATCTAAATGCAGCAAGCTACATAAAAGAATCTGCGCAGGTTTATGAATCAGACTGCTTGCCCCTGAGCACTACAGGGCCTGTGTTCCCTGAGGTACAAGGGCTTTGCATTTTTTAGTGCTGAATTCCCATGATCCCAAGGCAACAGAGGGGCAGAGCAGAGGCTTACAACAGGATTCACATCCAGTCCGCCAGCTGTAAGGACAGCAACAGCTTTGCCAAAGGGCAGAGAACAACAGCATGTTTTTTAAATGAGAGACTTTTCTGGGCTTCAGAAGAGACAGAAGACCCAGAGGGTGAGGAGCAGCTAATGGGAAAGGAAAAGCAGCAGTGATGCAAAATTAACAAGCAAAAATAAAACAGCAGCCAAATGTTTTCTAGTAAGAGGCAGCTGGAAATTAACTACTCCTCCTGGTCGTATGGGAATATTTAACATTCAAAATGCATTTCAAAAGTAAAACTAAAAACTACCATAACATTGGACTCTCTAAGATTTAACACTAGAAGGAAAAAAAATGAAATATCAAGAAGATTTAAATTGTTTTTCAATAACTTATAAGTTGAACTTGCAAACCTTTCCAATGCGCTTTCCTTCAACAGCTAAAGCTTTCATTTTGGAGAAGTAGTGGTAGTATGTCACCACATAGGTGATGATTGACTTTTCATCGGGGTGATCAACACTGATATCTGCAAAACAAGCAAGTGTTGTGTTAGCACAGCGGGAGTGCATGGATTAAAACAACAAAGCTAATAATTCAACAAGAATGGGTTCAAGAGTCAGAGAGATGGGTTCAGTGACAGTTCAGCTCCTATGGTTTACGTTATATTTAGCAGCTTTAGGCTGGTTCTAGATTACCCAGTATTGTACACACTGTCACTAAGAAGTATTCCTTTATCCACCTCAGTGCAGACCACGGCTAAAGCTGGGGCTGGAGATCTTTGGGCCTTAGCATCTGGCTCACAATTCTGGCACAGACTGCAGGGCTGAACAACTTCCCTAGTGTCCATGTGAGTCAACAGACCTACTGCTAATTGAAATCTTCAATGCTCTATCAGTATGTGGAGAAATGCAAAACAAATGGCATGTCTGTCCAGGCAAATCTTTTGAGATAAACAAATGGAAAACAAATTGTTTTTTTTCTATAGTAATTACGAGGCACTGGAAAACAAGCAAGAAGAAACTTGCCCAGACACATGGCCTCTATTTATTTGCCCTGTGACGGAAAAATTTTGTGCTGGAGTTGTGAGCATTCCTTCCAACACACGTGAGTGCACAACCTCATAAGTGCTCGGAATAGATCACTCCAAGAGTCTGAAAGAAATGGCTAACTACTGCGTGAAATCCACGTTAGCCATCTTCTGGTTCAGGAAGAGAAACAAAAAGTGTTTTTTTCAGGGCACACCAGAAGGATGCCTCTAATTGGAATGATTTTGTGTATACATGACCAGTCCAGCGATCTTGTCAGATGGGGGAATATAAATTCTGAATTCAGGGCTGTTTTGGTTCCACTGCTCAGTCCTCTGGAGGAGACATCTTGCACTCTCTCCTTCCCTCTCTGGCTGTATCACTGAGTGAGTCAGCAGCATCCTGCTAGCTGCTCTTCAAGGCAAAAAGCTATCACAAAACAGCATCCTCTGACCCGGTGGGATAAGAGAGCCCAAAAAGAGCTGTAAAGTGTTAAAACTGCAGGAATTCTTACCCTCAGGGTCCAGGAGCTTAGTAAGACCAAGGTGTTGCTCAGCAAGGTTAAAAGCATTCTGCAGATTGTAGTGTGCATTTGATTTCTTCAGCTTGTCAAAATCAATCAGATCAGGCCTAGACAGGATGAAAAATTCTTTAGATTTGCCAAAGCACAGCAAAGCCACCCTCAAATGAACAAATGACTTACAACATGCAATCCTCAGAAAACCTGGCCTCTCATGCTGCCAAGGTTTCACTTGCCCACTACCCCTATGCATTTCTGTGTGAGAATTAAAAGAATGAAGTAACACCTAGCCGTTAGCAGTGCAGCAGAACCTAACCCATGACAAAAAATGACAGTTTACCAGGGACAAAGGCAAGTGAACAGCTGTGGTAAGTCTATCTTTCAGGACAAGGTGAGCATGCAAGCCACTGACTTCAAACGAGCTCACCATTGAGTGGCACTGAAGCTGTGTCCAACTTTAGCACAAGACAGTATAATCCCTGCCCAGTGATTCTTTTCCCTTCAGGCTGCCCCTGCATTCCACTCTCCTGGCCCATGAATTCAGAACTCATGACAGGCCACACAGTTAGGTATAAAGACTTCTCCTCCAGTGTGGTCAGTCACAGAACCAAACTGCGTATAATGTATTCTCTTGAAACCAAACACAACTTGCCATGTGAGAAGATGGTGCCCAGATGAGCTCACAGGAAACACAAGATTGAAAAAGTGAAAGGCAGCTTGCTGTAAAACTCTCAAGTAATTCTTCAACTTCCTTCTCTCCACAGATTTTAAAATCAAGCTACACCGTAACTTCAAAATGCTGGGCACTCTTCAACAGTCCAAGCTTTCAAAATCCATCAGGACATCTCCCCACACATACCTGTGCTTGTGTATTAGTGCATTGAAAGCCATTCCGTCCCTCCAGCTTGTTGTAAAGTTGTGAATGTTGACATTGGGGTAACTGCCAGAACAAAAAGCAAAGAGAGCACAATGAATACAGCACCTCTGCTGCAGCTCTGTACAGTCTGTTGCTAAGGGCTGGTTGCAGCAGTGACAAATCTGTTGTAAAGCTAATGGTGTGACATACCTTCCCTCATTGGACAATCTACCATCACAACCTAATCAATGAGTATACACAGATACAGACTAAACACAGCAAATTATCAGCTTGCCTGCAGCCTGCTCATGCTGTAATCAAAAGGGTAGGTTTGACTAATTCCATGGATTCCTTCCATAATTCCTTCTAGATTTTTCACAGACTACATGTGAAAAGCAGGAAACCCAGGACACATCAAATTCTCTTTCACTCTGATAGTAAAAATCCAGATACAAGCAAATGGCGTATTCTTCACATGAGACTCAACTACTGAATCATCATCTAAGGGCACAGCTGATACCTCTATGTCAGCATACGCGCAAAGAAGAAATGATGGGAGCAAAACCCTTAATACCATCATTTCTTCAAAGTAGGAGTGAAAGAGGGTCAGCATTTACTGTATGCTTATTTGTGTTTATCACACAGAATTAACGTAATAAATCAGAATTTTCTGACTTGTAAACATCAATGCACTTTTCTAGTTCAAATCCACTTAAGGAGATATATGTTTTTGCCCATTTAAAATGATTTCAATGAAAACTCAAAACATTGTAGGAGCTTTAGAGATAATCACTTAATCCACACTCACCCAGCTGTCTTCATCTGGCACCACAAAAGCAGTGCATCCTTAGCAGATTTCTTCTCCTTGTTGTCTTCAGTTTCAACACTGATATCTTGGATCTGAAATTAAGAAAGAAGTTTTAAAGCTTTTCTTTAAGAAAATATATTTTTCTCTTTCTTAAAAATTATGAAGGATGTTGTATCATAACTTAAGTAGCAAAGGAAATCTATGATGACCCAAAGAGCAGGTTAGAAGACTTTGCAGGCTTTTACTTGTTTAAAAATATTCGTGCCAAGAGAAAGCTTCATATACCCTTATTTTACTGGAACACTACAGGTTTTTTTACTCTATAGTTTGAACTTCATCAAAAAATATTTCCAATTGCCAAGGCAAACCCTGTTCTATACGGCACCGTAGTTTTACCCTGCAAGGTGAAACTGGAACACTGTGATCGAGGGCTGCAAGCTGTTTAGAAGGGATAAGTAGCAGGAGGAGTATAGGAGTTGTCTTCTATGTTAAGAAGCAGATACAATGCAAAAAGTTGTCTCCAAAAAACAGCCAGGATCAGATTGAGAGCTTGTCGGTATAAATTAGAGACCAGACCAGTAAGGGGCACCTGGTGGCTCATGTCTAATACAGGCAATCTGATCAAGGGGAGCCTGTTGGCAAGCCCTTCTTGCTTCAGCTATAAGAAGCATCATGCTCACAGGCTCCCATCCTGATGAGGGATTTCAACCACCCAGATGTCTGCTGGGAAAGCAACACTGTGAACTGCAAGCTATCAAGGAGACTCCTGGAGTCTGCTGAGGATAAATTCCTGGTGCAGGTGGTAGAGAAGGTGTTCTGGACCTTGTTCTTATGAACAAGAACAGACAGGTTGGGGATACAAAAGCTGGGGCAGCCTTGGCTGCAGAAATCATGAGATAGCGAAGTTCAGTATCTTGTGTGGAAGAAACAGGACAATAAGGACCGCAAGCCTGGACCTCAGGTGAAGTCTACTTTGACCTCTCCAAGGACCTGTCTGGATGTAGCCCACAGGTTAAAGTATTGGTATTCAACTACCGCCTCCGCCAAGCTCAAGATCACTGCATCCCTAAGAGAAAGAAATCAGGCAAAGGTACCAGAAGATCAAATCATTGTCTCTAGCTGAGAGACTAAACGATATCTGCAGGCACCCTTCATATGCTTCAGTGCAAAGTCAGAGGAGTTAATGACGATCACCAAAAGAGGTGAACAACACATGAGAGCAGCATTTCCTCTGAATAATATATATGTGTGTATATCCTGGGTTGCATCAAGAGAAGTGTGACCAGCAGGGCAAGTTGGGCGATTAGAGATGCCCCTCTGCTCTTCTGAGACCCGATCTGGAGTACTGCGTCCAGTTCTGGTGTCCCCACACAAGAAGAACATGGAGTTGTTGGAGCAGAACCAGAGGAGGGTCACAAAAATTATCAGAGGACTGGAGCATCTTCCTGGGATTCTTCTATGATTCTATATATCTGTGACTGGAGCTTCATATTTGTTAGTAATTAAAAAATAAAAATGTATGACCCTCTGCACAGGAAACCTACGCTCTAGCTCCCACTAATTAACACTGAAGATCTTGAAGTTACACTCTCTTCCCTCAGCTCCAGAGCATGTCCCATCAGATGCCATGCACTTTTCTCTCCTATCACGTTGAAGGGTTTAGGAATGCTCCAATCTTAAAAAGCAAGATAATACAGATTACAAGTAAGTATGGAAAACACAAACATGTGTAGATATGCATGTAATGTGTACATCCTCACCTGGAATCTCAGGATAATAGTCCAAATAAGGCCAAGCGTCAGCCTGTGATTCCCATCTACAATATCATGAGATCCCATGTTTTCCAGGTGCACTCGCTGCTCTTTCAGGAACTGCAGGGCTTTATCAACATTCTCCAAGCAATGGATGCGCATCCTTCCCTTAGTTGGTTTGGGCTAGAAGGTACAAAGGAGGGAAAAAGCATGTATTACTGTAAATGGGGTTAAAAAAAAGGTGTGGTAACTCTTCAGTCCAATAAGCTGAGTCATCCATGAAGCCCACTACCAGCCACCAACACTGCATGTATTTGTCTTGCATATTCAACCACCTATTTGAATATTCAACTCCAGTTCAGACTGTTGCTAGTCAATAAAGCACCTTGAGAAAGAAAAATGTGGGTTTTATTGGTCAGTTCAAGTGGATAAGCAGCATGAAACTAACACACAGAGTTTATTCCAAATGACTCCTTTTTTGGGGACTGCCACAGCAAAGTAACACCATTTTATGAAGGCCTGGTGCAAATGAAAAATGCCACGAGTATGTCAGCAGCGTGTAAAAATGAGCTGTAAAACTGAAGAAAATTAAGGCAACTTTGTTCTGCAGATAGGGGTTACGGATGAATAGCTTGTTCCATGTTCATTGAGAAGTTACCAGAGATAACAAGGCAAACTACTAATTGACACAATTTCTTTGTTTTCTGCAGTGAATGTAGTTAACTGGCTGTGGAAACAGCTCAAGCAAAATCCTCCTCTCAGACTGCATTCAAGGGGAAGAGTTTCAGCCAAAGCCAAATTATGTCCCCTAGAAGCAGCAGCCTCAGTAGCAGTGCATCACAAGTGCTAGCAAGGTGCTGCTCTGGACAAGTAAACTCCAGAGCAACCATCAGCTTTCAGCTGGCACCCATCTCTTCCAGAGGCTGGAGAACAGAGCAGAGGAAGTCAGATCCCAGCTTAAGGAAGGGAGCAGTTCTATGAACACAGTACTACTTTTGGGTGCAACAGTCCCTCCCTCAGAGGAGGCTGGTATCACCAAATCAGGTTTAACTGACCTTGCAGGGGGCACTTGGAAGAGGGAGCTGAAGGAGCAGCAGGAGCTCCAGCCACAGGGAAGTGTGGTTGCCCTCAGCAGCAGCACGGCCCACACTGTACTTGCTGCCACACTGGAGTGCCCCACATCAGCCACTGTAACTCATGCTCACTTTCAACTGCATGAAGTTGAACAGAAGCAAGTGGCAGATCATATACCTGAGACAAGGCAAACCTGGCTATACACACAGACTGGGAGGACAAGGGGCTGGGGAGCAGCCCCATGGAAAGGGATCTGGGGGTTCTGGCTGGTGGTAAGTTGAACCTGAGCCAGCAGAGATTGCCCTGGAGCCAGAAGGGCCAACTGTACTCTGCGGGCACCAGGCCCTGTGCTGCACAGCCTCACTGACAGCACTTCCTCCAGTCTGGGACTGCAGTACAAAACCAACATACAGCCATCAGAGAGCATCTGGAGGAGGGCTACAGAGCAGGGGATGGGTCCAGAGAGGAAGTCGGATGAGGAGCACTGAGGGCCCTATGTTTGCTCAGCGCAGAGCAGAGGAGCTGAGGGAAGGCCTGATAGTGGCTGCAGCTCTCACAGGGAGCGGAGAGCAGAGCAGAGCTCTGCTGTCTGTGACAGCCACAGGGCCCGAGGGAACAGCATGGAGCTGTGTCAGGGGAGGGCAGGTGGGGGTGAGGGAAAGGCTGTGCCCCAGAGGGCATGGCACAGCAACTCTGCTCCACAGTCTCCAGCTCCAAAATGCTGGATTCAAATACGTGCATGAAATTCCTGTTCTAGTGCACCAGTAGACACATCATATTAAAATAATGACCTACACTAGTTACTGGGTTTGTTTACTGCTTTCTTAAAATTTGATATTTCTTGTCTTGATGTTAAGTTTTCTGCATAATATACTGCTTTTGCATTTCTGCGTGGATGGCATGGCAATGTCAGAACTTAACCAGTGACAGCCACAACGAATTCCAAGAGGCTGGAGAACAACAGCAAGTGGATGCTATGTACCAATCTGACTGGAATTTTTGTGCTGTGTGTAATGGTCTCAAAGTTTAGTGCATTGCGTTATCTGTATTCTTGTTTGCAGAGGAAGGTGTGGTGGAATGTACTGTTCAAACAGAGACTGCTGTTCCTCATCCTAAGATAACAAAGCTACAATAATTTGCAGTAGTGCAGATAGCTGTCAATGCAATACGCTGATGATGAAGTGGGTTCAGATCCAGCAGTCTCATCAGGAGACTCCTGCACCCTCCCCACCCAAACAGCTTGCGTAAGCTCTGTTTG
Organism: Excalfactoria chinensis; assembly: GCF_039878825.1. NCBI lineage: Eukaryota > Metazoa > Chordata > Aves > Galliformes > Phasianidae > Excalfactoria > Excalfactoria chinensis. The sequence goes on along the minus strand of NC_092827.1, from coordinate 102,300,447 downwards.
CATTTTTGAAACCTGAAGTAAAAAATGTAAATGAATCATGCAGCATGAGTCACATGGCTGGTCTGAGATTCACTGCTGCTAACTGACACTGAAAGTCAAATCTTGGCAGGTAGATAAGAGATCTAAACAGAGGTGCCAGAATGCTGCCTGAATCCTCAAATAATGGGAGTATGTTGTACAAATAAAAGCAGTAAGCAGGACAAACCTAACACCTCACCAATGTAAATTGTTTATCACAGAGAAATTTATTTCAAGTAAAAAATAGCTGATGAGCACTGAGATTGGTCACCACAACCCACACAATGCTGGGACAGGGTACTGTCCTGCATGCCAGAGATTCCTTCTAAGCTCACAGATGCACTTGGAAATCTCCCTTTTTTGCTTCACTATATAGACAGTACATTGTAGGCCATATGTTCAATTCATTACCCAGGGTTTTAGCCCGTGGAGCTTTCATTAATAGGACTGCTTCATGACAAGCGATTACACAGCTGCAACCTCATGTAGCCTCAGGTCTTAGCTAAAGACCCGTATTTCTTTGAAAAGATTGTGTTAAATTAGATACTTAAGAGCATAGCCATCATTTTAAGGAACTGAATGAAAAAGTGATGCTCCTCAGCCTTTTCCTCACACCCGGTTTTCCTGTCATGCAGCAGCATTTTTCAATAGAGAGCTTTACTTACCACCATGAGCTGACATCAAAGGGATATTCTTTCTTTTCCAAGGAACTTATTTATTAAATATATTTTAGGTATTTCTCTAACAACAACAACAACAAAAATCCAAGCCTTATCAGTTGCAATAAACTCCAGTATATCCAGGAGCATTACTGAGTAGTGGGGATGTGATGGATGATGGCACAGTGAAAGCACTGCAATGCTCCCCATGCATGTAGCTGGTCCTCCCCAACCTGCTGTCCTTCACTCCCCTGAAGCACACTGTAGAGAGGGGAGAAGGGATATCCCAGGCTATGGACTGGAATATCATGAGGATCATTTATTGCTCTGCTTCTGTCAGACCCAGGAGCAGGCAGCATCCTGCTCAAGTGCTCAGTCTCTCACCTGTGAGAAGCACTGAAATAACTTCCTTTGGCTTTTACCTAAACCAGCTGGAAGATATTTTAATGACGTCTGGATCCAGCTGTTCCTAAAATAATAAACCTTTTTCACTCCATTGAACACACATGACACTTGCAGGGTTGAACCTTCAATATTCAGTTGGGTCAGGCATTCACCAAAACAATAAAACCACAATGAATATTAATAAGCAAACACTTACAAGTCTCTCTCCTGAAAGAACTTCCAGGAGTTTGATGAGCATCCTTCCATCGCGAAGGTCGGTGTACAGATCTGTAATTCTGCATGACACACGTGCCAAGTGGGAATTAACCCACTTGGTGAAAGTCTTCTTCTGAACTGCCTCACGTTCATCTGTTAAGAAAACAACACAGTGTTACTCAAAATAAATCACAGTTCATGTACCTAAATGAGAACACAATGCTCAGACATGTCCGGTCTATTAAGTGAAAAAACCTGGCTTCTTTTCTTTGCCAAGTCATTGCAGAAGATGTGACTCCTCATCAGAAATCCACCTTTCTCCCCGTTTTATGGCATTCCCTATCGTCATTGGGAATTTTACCGAGTTACTATCTACGGAATAAATATGGAGTATAGATTGCAGACTTGCATGCTGCTCATGTAAGCAGCTTTCTCAAGGTGTGAAGAGGTCAGCCGTAGAGCTGCAATGTAAAAGCCACTTTGGACTGATCTAATTGCCCAGTAGTTAGCTCAAGAGTTATCATCCACCTCTGGAAGAACAGGGCAACTTCCGCTCTCAAACACACCAACAAATGCAAAACAGATCCCTTGAAACAACAAAGTCTCAGGTATAAAGCACAGGTATAAAAGAGCAGAGAACAAACTTCTCATTTACTTCCCCTTTCCCCCATTACAGTATTTGGTTGCAGATTCAGCATTTGTAACTGTAATTACACAACATCATGATGAACTTTCCCATAATTGCATGTTTGAGGTAGACTTGCATTTATTTTAATCATGGAAAAATGGCCTCTTTACACTTTCTCTTCCCAGAGTCTTTCACAACTGCTCATATATGAAAACACTGCGTATGAGAGCTGTCTTAATGCACAGCCTCACTACAGTGCACATCAATTCAGAAACTCTTGAACAGCTAGCTGCCAAGCTGAGAACTCTCAGACAGAAAATTTTAGACATCTCAGTGGTTAAATTCTTTTGCCAAGGGCTTTGGATGAAGCCTCTCCTTGTATAGCAGAAAGTCATTTCACTGAGTTGGGAACTACTACAGACCAAATTTATCAAAACACAGGTGCTCAAACTTGGAATCCCAAGTCCATAATTAGACCTACAAATGAAAGCAGTTGGCATTTCCAAGTAGCTGACCATCTAAAACTCCTACAGATCTCTTTAATGGTGCTGATGCATTCAGAAACAGGACATACAGAATGGTAAATCTAGAACCAAAACGAAATGCATCCAGATCTGACAAGTCTGAGTGTGCTGCTCCAAACACAGAAAACATCAATGACAGCGTAAAGGAATGCAAAGTCTATGTCTGACTGCACAGAGTTCCAGTGCATGCCCTCTTTCATAAGGCAGCACATACCCATTTGCTGCAATGCACTTAAAAAGAGTGAGGGGCATGATAATAGAATCATAAAGGTTGGAAAAGATCAAGTCCAACCACCAACCTGCCCCTACCACATCTACCAACCATGTCCCTCAGTGCCACATCCCCACAGCACTGGGACACCTCCATGAATGGTGACCCCACCATTCCTGTGCAGCTGTGCCACTGCCTCACCGCTCTTAGGCAGAAGGAATTGTTCCTGACAGCCAACCTGAACCTCCCCTGGCACAACACGAGGCCATCCCCTCTCATCCCATGGCTGTTCCCTGGGAGCACAGGCCGACCCCACCTCACACAGCCTCCTTTCAGATCATTGCAGAGAGCCATCAGGTCTCCCCTGAGCCTCCTCTCCTGCACACTGCACAGCCCCGCTTCCCTCAGCCGCTCCCCATCACACTTGTGCTCCAGACCCCTCACAGCTCCGCTGCCCTTCTCTGGACACGCTCCAGGCCCTCAGTGCTTTTCTTGCAGTGAGGGCCCAGCACTGAGCGCAGCACTCGAGGTGCAGCCTCGCCAGTGCCAGTGCGGAGGGACGGTCACCTCCTGCACCTGCTGGCCACACTCCCGCTGACACAAGCCGGGCTGCCGTCGGCCTTCTTGGCCACTGCCGGCTCACGCCCAGCCGGCTGTCAGCTAACAGCCCCGCAGCCTTTACCTCCGCACAGCTTGCCGGCCACTGCCCCAAGGCTGCAAGCGCTGCGTGGGGCTGCTGTGGCCAAAGCGCAGGGCTTGATCCCAGCTCGTGCCTTACCAGCTACAGCATCCCACTCATGGGACTCCAGGGAAGCAACAAAAGCCTAATGACCAAGAAGCTGAGGCTGAAGAAGATAGAAAGCTTGGAAATGAACCAAAGGAAAAAGAACAGGAAGGAAAGAAGTAATATGGTAGAACAGTGGCAAGTAGGAGGGATCTGAGATCAGATCAGCGCTTCACCTGTGGTTTCTGAGTTTACTCTTGCTACTTGACCATGTGGTAGGAAGTGACCCAAAGCTAACGCGCTGAAACTGTCCCACACGTAACAGCTTTTACCCAGCTGTACATTAGGAAACTAAACTAAAAGCTGCAGCATCTTCTGACCACCTTGCAGTTCACACCAGCAGTGTAACAGCACAGCTCCTTCAATCTTGGACCAAAGAAAAAAACCAACACTTCTATCCAGGCAGTGACTTAAACACATTTGCTAACCCTAAATATATTCTTTCTGAACTGTTAATAGCACATTCCTAATAAAGTTGTATTCATGTAACTGTTTGTCCACCAATGCTTTTAGTTGCAATATTTTTTTAAATGAATGAGTCACAGAACTAAAAACTTTGTAATAGTTGGGGCTTCTGAAAGGCAATCCCAATAGAAATTACCACGTGCCTTTACCAGCTCCAGCAGATTAAGCATGCCCCAGAACAGCTCAGCAAGTTTATTTAATCTCTGCACAACCATAACATATTCAGAGTTCCCTGTGGTTACGTTCATCTTGAAGAGAAAAATGGATGGATGGGGTCCTAAAGATGAAGTTGGACACAGAAAATATTAGATAAACAAGAAAGCTATCAGATATCACAATGCAGATATCCATTAAAAAAAAAATATTTGGTCAAACTCCATGGCTACCAACAATCCCCCCACTTTAGATCACAAGAAAAGCAATGAGTGGGAAAAGAAGAACATCCATGTGTTTTTAATAAAAAGATGAAGGATCAAAGACTAGTTTCAAACAGAAAGGACACAACGTAGGAAACAGAGTGACATGCTGTGTCAGGTTGTGAAAACCTTGGTGCTGTTCCATTAATTGGCACCAACACAGGATATTCTGTTGTCAAGAGAGAGTTGAAACAAGGTACCAGAGAAACCAAGTGTGGGCAGTGCTTGCAGTGGAGAAGGACAGTCCCTCCATGAATGGCACCAGTGTGACCCAGGGGCCCCATGGCTCTCCCCAAAACCTCCCCACCCCAGCATGGCATCGGGACCCTATGAGGGGACCTGGCTATGCGATCTCCAGGCAGTGGGGACTCAGGGGTAGAAGCCTGAGAAAGTTCAGGAGAGTGACTCCTCTCCATGTGTGCTGCCTGAGCATCCTTAAGCACACCAACATCTTAGTGAGGGAGAGGGTGGGAATGCTCTTTGTCCAGCTGGGGGCCCTGAATTCCTCAGTAGCTCAGTGCTATTATGTGTGTTTCCTTTAGTGTAGTTCACATACAGCTGCTGCCTCTCCCCTTTTACCTTCCCGTTTCCTCTGCATTGCTTTCTGTGGGCCTCTAGTTCCTGTTTACAGCAGAAGTTCAAGGGTTCGGTTGGTTTTTCTGGCCCCTTCGCTCCCCACCCTCATTCTGGTCTCCTCACACCTCATCCCCACCCACTCTCTGCAAAGCAGCCTGCTCCCCACTTGCGCTGCAGACAAAAATAACCTCCAAGCTCCCTCAGAGACAGTGGCTTCAGACATTCCAGCATTGTCTCCACATGCTGAGCCTGCTGCTGCCTCCCCACGTGTGCCTGAGCAGCTCAGTTGCTGGTCACCCCAGCAGGGTCAGGTGCTAGGTCCAGGCCCTCCCCACCAATGCTTCCACAGTGTGGGAACAGGCAGCATGTTTCGAAAGCTGGCTGACTGCGGCTGGTCGTGTTTGAACCTCTCCTGATTATTTCTACACGGTGTTTCTTCTACACGGTGTTTCACAACGACTGCAAGTTTTTGCAATGCTTTCACCAGCCCTTTCAGACCCATCAGCTGTATTTTCCTGCTGTGCAATTTCAGGTCATATAACACGGAGAAGTAAAACTGGTGCAGCTTTGACACAGAACACAGCTACAGCTATTTCAATACACAGTGCTACACAAAAACCTGTACATACCCCAAGAGCCAGGTGCACCCATAAGTAACAATACCAGAGATGGGCTCTGAAGCACTATTTGTGCATCTCCTGTGACCGTTTTGACAGATGTCCTTCATTCCTTCCAAACCACATGTTTTGAAGATTAATTGAAACTAGATGATACGGGTGGGGCTCCAAGTGGCCTACAGCTTGTGAAAACATTTGTTTCCCAAGGGTAAAGAGAAACATATGACATGCAAAACATGCACAGCAGGAAAACGGAAGGGGCTCTAACATTAGTATTGATAATAGAGAATCCAACTTATCTTGAAGCAACACTAGGAAGGAAATTTCCTTTATGTGGAAACCCTCCTGACAATACCACCAGCACACGGCAGCTTGCAAGCTCAAGCTCTGTGACTGAGATAAATCAAGGACCGACTTTGTTTAGAACTTCAGTAAATAATCTGGAGTTTGTTCCCCGAAGTCCACATAAACCAGGCCAGAATGAGAAGTCAAGCAGCCATCCAAGACCCCCTTTCCACCATTTCTCCTTCCGCTAATTCAGTGAGGAAAAGACCTGACCCAAACATAGTCAGCTTTGACTGACCCATCCCAGTCACTGCAGCAAGAGCAGGCAATGGGCTCCATCTCCTCTGCGTTCCACACACTGACTGAACAAAACTTTGTGCCAGAATAATGGAGAACTTGCCCTAAGAAATGCCTCACAAAATGCTTGGCTCCAACGTGCAAGGTTTTGCACTTGGGCCAGAAGAACCCCAGGCACCTGTACAGGCTGGGAGGAGTGCTCCTAGAGAGCAGCTCGGCAGAGAAGGACCTGGGGGTCCTGATGGACAAGAGACTCAACATGAGCCAGCAGTGCGCTCTGGCAGCTCGGAAGGCAAATGGGATCCTGGGCTCCATCAGGAGAGGGGTGGTCAGCAGGGATAGGGAGGTGATTGTCCCTCTCTACTCGGCTCTTGTGAGGCCCCATCTGGAGTACTGTGTCCAGGTGTGGAGCCCTCAGTACAAGAAGGACATAGAGATTTTGGAAAGGGTCCAGAGGAGGGCCACGAAGATGATCAGGGGGCTGGAGCACCTCCCCTATGAGGACAGGCTGAAGGAGTTAGGCTTGTTCAGCCTGGAGAAGAGAAGGCTGCGGGGTGACCTCATTGCAGCCTTTCAATACCTGAAGGGAACCTACACCCAGGAGGGGAGTAAACTCTTTGAAAGGGCTGATAATAGCAGGACTAGGGGAAATGAATCCAAGTTGAAAGAGGGAAGATTTAGGTTGGATGTTAGGGGGAAGTTCTTTACTATGAGAGTGGTTAGGCTCTGGAACAGGCTGCCCAGGGAGGCTGTGGATGCCCCGTCCTTGGAGGTGTTCAAGGCCAGGTTGGATGGGGCCCTGGGCAACCTGATCTAGTAAATGTGTATGTTTGGTGGCCCTGCTAGGCAGGGGGGTTGGAACTACATGATCCTTGAGGTCCCCTCCAACCCGGGTCATTCTGTGATTCTGTGTGAACAGCTGGCTGAGAGAAGGACAAGCTGCTCCTACATGCCAGAAAACACTATCAGCCTTTCTTGACACCACCACTAACTGCTCTCTCTCGTGTCAAGGGTTACCTGTGCAGCCGCTTGTTTGCTATAAACAGCACTCTGCTCCCTTCCATACCGGTCAAACCACATTTTAAACGCTCTGACCTTGAATCCATTTTGAATTGAATAGCAAGTATGTTTGGTGCTCACTGCTGCCAGCCCAGCACAGGTAAAACAGCTTTCCAAGCGCAAAAGCTCCTGCCAGCACCTGTGCTGAAAACGCCTCTGCACCCGATCAGATAAGCAGTGGAGTGCTCTGAAGGGAGCTGAATAAACAGAGAAATAAGTGCATAAAATGGAAGCTGAAAGCAACAGTGAGTGCCTAGGACAGCTGCTGGGTGCTTATTGCCCTGGACAAGGCCAGGGTTTGGAGGCACCACAAATCCTCCCCACAGAGCCCCACATGACCTGTGTAAGACTGGCACATGTGGGTTCCTGTCACACCTCGAGCAAAGCAAAGTAAGGGATGGCTTTAATTCTTAATTGCAAATGCTCAGCCTCCTGCAGATTTAAATCTTTTTTCTATGCTGGAAGTGATTTTTCTGGCTTATTATTTTTTCACTACAGCAACAAACGCAGGCAGTGTGTACCCTACGCGAAGCACTGCTAAACATATACTGACTCAGAGATCAGATGAGAGTTGCTCCAGGCACTCCACTTCTGCTGATATTCAATATCCACAGCTTCCCTGAATTCCTCAGATCGTAACCTTGGTTAACTGTTCAGAGGGAAAAACAGAGCTTTCTTTCACAGGACAATGTTGCCATTACTGTAGGCTTTCAGGGTGCAGGATATCACTGTGTGTTTTCTCAAAGATGTGAGGATATGGAGTTCAGCAGCCACCAGTATTCCCATCTCACAAAACCCAGCCTGGAGGTTTCCACCCATGGGCAGTGCTGTGGGAACAGAACAACACTGGCAGGTCCACTCCCTCACATATCTGTGCAAGACAGAGGAAGGCTGGGGACACTCAGGCTGCCCTTTGTACGCACCCCACAGCTCAGCAAGGTGTCAGGGCCTGGCTGTGGGGCTCTGCAGGTTGCTGCAGTGCTAAATATGACACCGCGGGGGGAAAAAACACCTCTGTGTGCCTGTACTGGTGAAGCTAACGAGAGAAACATCTGCCTGGAGAAACACTCCCAGCATGATGGCCTTTCCACACAGTCACCTACATGCTGTGCCAGTGGATGTGGTGAGAAGCTTACAGAGAATACCACCTAAGAACTGCAGTCAGGTACCTGTTAGACATACAGAGTCTGCAATAAAAATAATGTGAATAGATCTGCAAGAAAAAAAATGATGGAAGGAAAAAAGATCACCTGGCCAGGAGAAGGGCTACTAATTTCTTAGAGGAATGGGAATGAAATGAGCTTTTCGCAACATCTGAGTGCCCAAGAGCTATTTCCCCTTCAGCAGTAAGGCAATAGAACTGAACAGTGGATGATTCTTCCCTCCAGCTGCAGATCATGGGTTAGGACCGAGGGCAGAGTAGGATGAAAATGGAAAGAAGGAAGATGAATATAGGATAATAGAGGTTCGTAACAACGCAAGCATGCAGAGGCAAGCAACAGTGCAGAGCGAGACTTGCAGGAAATAAGCCTGCGTCCTGTGCAGGCAGCATGGCTGTACTACATGTGGGGCCTGCGCTCAGAAACAGCTAGGTGAACATTAGAACATCTCCTTTGGTTTTCTTCAGACTGCTTAACACGAAGGAATGACTGCTGCTGATGAAAGTAGCTTGTGTTTGCTATGGTTATTTATGGTGCAATGTAGTCTTCAGTGTGACTCCCCAGTTAAAAATTGTGAGACTATGCCAGATTCTACATGCTCGAACGTGACTTAGACGAGAACTTGAATGGAAAGATGACAAAGCAAAGAGGTGATTCTGTTCGTACTGTGTTTAGCTGGCAATTTTTGTTGGGAGCATAATCCTTGCTGCCTTCCCAGCCCTTCCACATGGAGATCATTGGTCACAGGGCTGGGCTGTGCACAACACGTCATTCTTTTTCACTAGGAAGCACCAGACAGCTTTTAAATCCTATTAAATATCTACCCTTCCCTATTAAACATTAGAGCCAGCATGTTACTACTTTCACTGCTGAAAATGCTCTGAAAAAGAAAAAAGGGAAAGCAACGCAATGCAGCATGTGGGAAAAAAAAATTCTGCTGTTTTCTCTTTGATGTCACTAACCCTGCCCGGAACAATGAAGCGATGCACAGAACAATGTCTGGGAGCCAGCCAGGCGTTACAGGGCTGGAAGGGCAGCTTCCCCCATTGTCTTTATTTTTACACAGGGTTTATGGCGTTTTGATGTACAAAAATAACCCTTCCAAAAGCCAGCTTCTGATTCACAGAGAAGAGCAAACGTGCCCATCTGCAAAAAGGTGCTGTGAAGGCTCCCGGAGCCAAGTAAGCAAAATGCAGAAGTTCACTTTTTAATTATTTTTAATTCTGACAACCAAACTGATGTATTTAAGAAGATTTGGAAGGAATACGTGCTCAGCTCTCCCTACAATGGCATAAATCAGCTAATCAACTGCCCCTTTAATATTAAATAGCCCAGAGGACCAGTACCTCATCTTCACACTGCATTCAGATAAGCACATTAAAAATGCTTTTTACAGCAAAATAACAAAAGTGATGTGGGATGAAGACATTCACTTTGTGGCCTAAGGAGTGCCAAACATGTAGCTCAAATGGAGATCCTTTAGAAAACAGCATGAAAAAATATTTCAGTGTTATTTGTATGGAAAATAAAAGGACACAAATACCTTATGGCTTACTTGATGTGTTTCTCTGCCATTTTCTCCCTTTGCATAGCAGACAGGTCTCTTCCTCAGGAGTATGGAAAAAGCACTAGCCTGCTCCAAGCCACTGGAATTCCCACAGAACAACAACCAGCCTGAGGTCACGGAACTATTTCAAGCACATACAGTCTTGTGGGTTCTTCGCAGTTTCCTTTAGAAAACATTATGAGCATAATGCAGGGAAGTGCCAGCATTTTTCTGGATGGGGGCACTGCTTTTATTTTTAATTCATGCCCTGCTCACTGGCTGAATAGCACTGGGAGCAATGATGAGGGCAAGGCCTGGCACACACAGGGAAGACAATGGGCACTCAACTACATAAAGTCCGTCTCATTTCCTCCTGTGTCTACCAAGCCCGGCAAAATGAAAGTGTTTTTCCAGTGGATGCTACTTGTTCAGAGGAGGAAGAATGAAGATAGGGTGGAGGAGTGTTTTTTTTTTTTAAGATAGTTTCCTTTCTGCTGTACTTTTTTTCCTTCAGTCCTCCTCCTTACTGGGGTTAATGCAACAATTCTCAGACAAGAGTAAGAGTAACCTGCTGTTTCTGCAAAACAACTATGTGGGCAGGCTGGGATCCTCCTTATCTAGGTATTTGGAAATTTGAAATTGTAACTGTTAAGCAGAGGTGAGTCAGTAAGGGCAGGGCTCTCACCATGAAGATGAGGAACTGGATCCTGATGCCCATCCATTACCGAGCAAAGCCAGGTGCAGCAGGGACAGCGGCTCGCAGGGTGCATGACAAGCAGCAGCTGACCTGCTGCTGGTGCAAGGCTGAGTGCATGCAGGTAAGGCGAGCGCCGAGGCTTCAGCCAGGATGGTGTCCAGATAGCAGCACAGGGCCCACCAAGATTGGGGCCTCATCAGCCTTGGGATATTCACACCTTTGCTGTGCAAGGCCCTAAGCAACACTCAAATTGCCGCTGCTTTCAAGAGGTTTGTTGAACCTAATAAAACTCCTCATGTCCTTTCCAAGCCAAGGAATTCTGCGATTCTGTGAATTTTAGCAAGTTTAAACAAACACAAGCCAGAAAATGAACAGCTAGCATTCCCATGCAGTCCCACTGAGGGAATCCACAGAACTGCAGGGTCTTTTCCTTCATCTGAGGCACAGGCTGGGACATTACATAGAGTGAAATGTCAAAGCTGTGCTGTGTTTTCACTGTGCACCCCTAAAACCTCATTGCAATCAGAATCGATGAAAGAAACACCAGACCTTTGTTGGTTTCATGTTTAAATCTAATTTCACCTTAATGACAGAAAAGCATGAATAGAAAATAATTCTATGATGAATGCATTTAGTCCTTTCGAAATATTAAATCTGAGTGCTAAGAGATGTTATCATTATAATTAGTTGCTGTTAAATTATAATTTTCATTATCACAGAAATATTTTAAATGGAAGAACATGTATTTAAACAACCACTGTGTTGATCAGGGATTAATAACAGTTCCAGTTTAACAGGCTGGTTTTATAGCCCTGCTGAATGTTGTGCTTGGTTCAACCAGTTGCCATGGTCACAGAACGATTTATTATTGGTAATTGCAGTCTGTAGCACAGAGGCAGCTGCACTGCACTGCACTGCACTGACGGGCTCTGAAGGAAAGCAGCAGCACCACAGCTAAACCAGTCCATGGCTCAGCATGCTTCATGGAGAGCCATGCTAAATCTCCAGAGGCACCCCCACAAGGAAAGCAGGAGGCCTAACACCCATTACAAGGTAGATTACAACAACAATTCCTGCGTAACTGAAGGAACCCACAGTATTTATAACATGCAGTCATTCCTAAGAAGGGAGTTTTAAAAATGAATGAAATTTAATGAGATTTAGAACAAACTGCTAATAAGAAGCATTAGAGGAAAACCCCCTAATCTTCTCTTGCTCTAATCTGCAAACCCATCATGCAGAACTCCTGCTGAGTGCTGGGGTTGTTGTTTGAGAACAGCAGAACTTGTGCCTTCACCTGTAAAGCTCCAGAAGATGGAACCTCAGCTTTAACACAAACACTCATTCCAGTCAATCATTCTATATATTAAAGTTTTTCTTTGGCAAATCCACACGTTAATTAAGAAAATAAGAATCTTTCTTTTCGTGCCATACTTGCTTTCTTGTGACTTCTGAGGTACAAAGCTGCACATAAATTTGAATTCCTCACCTCAAAATTTTCCTGCCAGCTTGTTTGATTCTGATCCAAAGGTCCTTTTACTGATTTGCAACAACGGGGCATGTTTAAGCAAAATCATGTTAGTCTTTGGAGTCATGCGAGAGCAGGGGGAAGAAAAGATACATAAAGTACAGTAGAATATAAGTACAGTATAATTTGCCCATAGAATAACTTTCAAAGCAATTGCAGGAAAATGCAAAAAACACCCTGTGTTTGAAACTCTAGATGATCCCTGAGATCTAAAAGATGATGCAGATTTGAAGGAATTTGTTGAGTAAAATTATACTTTGAACATCTTCAACATGCATCTTCATTCAGAAACATCACTTGTTTTTCTAGTCTTAAAGTGGGCTCGTGAGTTGTTCTAGATTGTGCAGTGTACTGACTAGGCAAACTGAAATGCTCTGCATGGGTACAAAGGTGCAGCTTCTGTGTAAGTTACCTGTGGTAAGTTACCTGTTTATAAGTTATCTGTGAGAACACCCAACAATTTCCCTTCACTTCCTTAAGTTTTAGCACAATGCTAAGATTTAACTGCCAAACATTATCACCTCGGTGCTGTCAATGGAAGAAGCAGCCAAACACCCCAAATGACCAGAGGCCTTCAACGCACTGCATGGGCTCTGCATTCTGGCCTCTCTCTCCCCCAAAAATATACCATTGTGAATTTTACCCAAAAATAATCCTCTGCACTTTCATAGGCAAACTGCACAGAGACGCATGTACACACAGGCTGTTGTGAAATAATGTAACTAATGTAAACGCTGGAAACTCATTGAAATCCAGCAGAACAAAAGGACTACAGAACATGAAAACCCATCGACAGCATCTTATGCAGATTGCACGCACCTTATTTGTGTGTTCCCAAACCAATGCAGTGTTTTCCAGATCTCCAAATGTACAAGCACATTTCAACTTAACTCAAATGCACAAGAAAAAGTTCCATGAACACATCCAAATCTAAGGTGATCTGTAGCTGGTGCCATGGAAGTGTATTTAAACTTGACAATAGGTGCTAAACTGGAGAACTGATCTGCATGACACAAAACGCAGAAGGTGCTGTGGCATTAGGTAGCTCACACACGTACAGTTGAAAACTCTCCTAGGAAACAACTGCAATGGGCCATGCTCATGGAGAATGGAGAAGAGGTGGAGGACAGCCCGTGCCCAGCCACTGACAGGTGCTGCAGAGGTCATACAGTGACATTTCAGTCGCTCAGGCAAAACAAAGAAATATCCCTTCTTGGCTGCTGCTTTGTGCTCCTTCAAGAGGCAGGTGCTGGTCCTTGCCCCACTACAGCCAGCACAGAACACAGTATAGTTCTGTACCCTGCAGAAGCCACCCATCACATGCCCATGAGGACTTCACAGTATATCCTATCAGGCATCTTTATTTATTATATTCACTTTACTTGGAGGAGGGAAAGGAGGCGTGAAGGGAGAAGAGGATTCAATAATACATGAGTAGCAATGGATCTGTGGAACAAAATGTTCCACAGCCTCCAGGTCTCTGGCTGTGAACTGCTTGCATGAGAACTGCAGCAATGGCCACAACCAACCACTTCTTGTACAAGCATCTGTTAGAGGCTGCTGGATCACCAAGTGCACATGTGGAAGGGCCATTGGCCAGGATGTCACCTGGGGCAGTGTTGGGGAACAGCCTGGTGGTATTGCCAATTTTCTGCCATTGCTTTTGGGTGCTGGGAGCAAAATACCACTTGTCACCAGGTCAGGCCATGAGGACAAAGTACAGCTACATCTGTGACTGAAATTGCTGGGGGACACAGAGAAGGAAGGGATGCAGCTCACCTCTAAGGAAGCAAATGTGATCCCCACCATAATGGCTAGAATATTCACTGATAGCCTTCCCTCAGACTTTGGGTTCAAGACTAGAGCCTCAATCAGTTGTCTCTCATCGATGTAACTGAAGACATGCTGAGCACTCGTGATCTCCTCTGCAGCTCCAGCCCCAGCACTGGGTCTGGCCTTCTTTAATCTGCCTGTGATGCTGAGCACTCAAGGGTAGGGTTAACTCAAACCATTTTGCTCCCCAGCACACAAGAACAGAGCAGAGGTCAGAAGTTCAGGACCAAACCAACGTTTCTAGACACCTCCCCTGTGTATTCAGAGCAGTACAGAACTGTCACTCCATAACGACTATTACTCATGCAATCCAAGTACAGTCACATCCGCAATTTCAGGGCAGTCATTTTCATTATATTGCCAGGCAAAGTAGAAAAGCTAAAAGGAAGAACACACCCTGAAAAAAAAAAAAAAAAAAAAAAAAAAAAAAAGGGCAGTTGCACTACCAGAGTAAGTCAGTTTCCCTGGAGATAACCATGGAAAGATATTAAATGAGATGCAGAATTAATAATTACCCAAAGCAAACTATAGTTATCTGACTGCAGATGAGACAGCCCTATCATCACCGTCCTGTTTTTCCTGGAAACAAATCATATTCAAAAACCTGGAAACACTGCTCAGGCACAACACCGAGAACTGGACTCACGGTGTTTTTTTGGTGAGGGGAAGAGGAAGTCTGAACCCAACAGACAATGTCAACTTGGAGAAGCTGAACTCACAGAGGAGTTATCTGAGAACAAGGGAGCAACTTCATTACCCTCAGTGGGGCTCAGATCAGCAGAGAAGTGGGCTCTGCAGATTTCTGGACTGCCCGCCAAGCCCTCGAGATACAATTAGATATCTTTCTTAACATAGAGGTCTTTTACTGAGAAAAATCAGGGCAGCCAGCATTTCTTTTGTTCAGACTCTTAATCTCTTTGCAATATGGCACTGATTCTCTGCTTTGCTGAATCTTCACAGACATGAGGGCACCCCTTGTTTGTGAACAGAGAACAGAGGTAACACAGCTAATTGCTGTACCTTGGCACCACACTGCTCAGCGTCTCTTTTGCACGTAATTCTCTAGGGATTCTACCTAAAAACACAATTCTGATAGAACCAAAACAAACGTGAAAATCCCAAACAAAAAAGCCAGCCACCCAAACCCAAAGCAACCCAGAATGTTTGCCATTGTGACAATCACAGAAGCAGTGGGACTTTCTGCAAGCAACAACAAATGTGATTTCTGTGCAGTGCCATCTGGGACCATACTACTTCTGTTTGCTCACACAGGAAATACACAAAACTTCCAAATGAGAAATCATATTTATGACCTTCCTCCCCAACCTCAATACAGATTTGCTGTGTAGGACTGACTATTCTACCAGTGCACACATCAAATAGAGGACTGACCCTCTCATGAGCCAACTCGCCATGTACACATAACTTGAGCCATGCTCCCAAGACTTCCACTTTCTAATGTTTATGAACAAATCCAGCTTGACTGAACATGGCATTATGTAGATATAATCTACATTCCCAGCTATCTCATGAAAAGGCCACTTGCTAAAGTCAGACCTTTCACAAGACCTTTGAGAAGCCAGGAACATGGCCTCAGACATGCCACAATTTGTGCATGCATGTCTGTTCAGCTGCACTGCTCTCACCGAAAACTGAAGAGCCTTTTTCTTTCAGCTTCTTTCTAAGTGAAACAGTGGGGCATTCAGCCCGGTCTGGGAGAGCGGTTAATATTAGTTTGGCTACAGTCGTTCTCCTCCAACAAAGGAGGCTCTCAGCCCAGGACATCCATGTTCCAGCAGCAAGTGCACAAGGGCTTTGTGTTAATGTGAGCTCTCCCGGCCACTGTGACCTTAGATTCCACATCAAAGTCACAAGCATGAGTGGTCACCATCCAGCTTGTGTTTTCTCCTCTGAAAGAAATTCAAGGATTCTGCTCTTTGCATTTTTAAGAGCAACCAGCTCTTAACTGTCCTTACATGCCCTCCTTTACTGTACCTCAGGGTACTGCAAAGGACTGTAAGGCCAGAACTCCTTTGGGTGCTAACCCAGCTCCATTCGGTATGTGAATGGGATTCCATGTTGAAAACCACATCAGGAGAAAAGCCCTCCTGCTCCACACAGGGAAGCATAGGCACCCTGCGTGCCAGGCCAACCCTTCTGCAGCATGCCCACCAGTCACCCTTCCCACAGCAGGAGGCTGCTTCCCTTCCAACCCAAGCCATTCCAGGATTCTACAACCCTCTGCTCAGCAACAGCCAACAGATTCCACACTGGGAAGGGAGCTGCTTGCAGCTAGTAACCTAGTAGCTAACTTTCATCTCTGGAGTCTTTATGTCCCTTCATCTGGGAAGCAGACTGCTGCCTGCCCACCTCCAGTATTAACTTCCAAATGAAATCTTGTATTTGTTTTCCTCTGGGAAGAGAAAAGTAGGTTCTAAACCTTTATTTATTTTATCCTCTCTCTTTCACCACAGCTTTTAAAGTTAAGAGAGACTAGTCTCTAGTATTTGGCCTTGCAGTTTTCCCAGACCTCTCTATCTAATAAAGAAAATTCATTTTCAAATAATGAAAAACCAACATTACCATACCCCACTATTAGTAGTTAATAATTCTCCATTCCACTGAAACAGGAACAGAAGGACCTCCAAAGTTGCTGGCAATCAAATACTCTTTCAATGAATTGGCTCAGATCATCCTCATAACATTACAGCAACTCCTCCCACAAAAGTCTGAATCTGAGCCTGAGGAGTACATATACCTTCCTGAACCCCATGTCCTGCACTATGATATCACAGAAGAGTAGCTTAGTACAGTAAACAGGAAACTTGGATTTTGTCAGCCACGCTCCAAAGCTGCAATTTTATTTTCTTCGGCATTTCTCCTTGGCTTAGCTAGCATTTCATCCATTTTCCAAACCAAAGCATGCACCCAACAGAAAATGAAGATGAAAGGAGAAGGAAAAAGGAACAAATGCCAACACAGATCTGAGAAAGAGCTGAGGAATTAAAGCCTATCGGTCCGGGCTATTTATGAACACTTTCACCTCCATCCGCATTCTTCCTTACCACTTCTCTTTCCACAGAAGTTAATGGCAAGAACCGTAATCAATTTGAATGGGGCTCCTGGACAAAAGAAATATTTGGACTACGGACACTCATGCGTGGTTACTACATGCCTAAGGGATTCTCTGTGGCATTTAGCATACTGGAGGCAGTCAGTGCAGCAACATAAAAGCCAGTTCCCACATGAGAACAAGTCGCTGTATTTCCAGATTTGCAGAGCCTCGGGGCATTACATCCCACAGATCATCTTACCATTCCAGAAGGCAACCAATGGCCCCCAGGATATTCAAAGATCACCTGACTGTCACGTGTGGCAATATCTGCTTACAAGCTTTGTTTACTTCACAATTTCAGAGCCACAAAGGTACAGGGCAATTGTCTTAGAAAAAAATAATACAAAAATCCCTGCAATGTTCCAGAGATGGAGTTTTACATTTGGCTGAAAACAGTTTCTCATCCAAACAGATAAAAACGAACATTGTAAACAATCTAAACAGAAACTGAAGAAACTACCACACAAACCTGAGGCAACAACTCCGAGCTGTGAGTTTTCACAGTTATTTCAGTCAGGAGCCAAATCCAATTTAAACATTTACTTTTTCGACTCTATCATTACTGACCACATTAACAGAAATGCTCTACCACATGCTGTTTAAATTTGCTCTCTACAACTTCACAAGTATCAAAACCTACAACAAGAAGGAGAAACTTCTCCAAATTTTGAAGATGCAATAAGGAATTCAGAACTTTTAGAATGAGGACACAACTGTTCTTGTCAGAACCTAGGAGATCTATGACTTGAGAAAGAACAGGTTGAACTTATTTCCTTTGTTTCCTCTTTTTATGCTCTTTTCCTTTCCTACCAACTCCGCATGTGCTGTAATAGAAGGATGTGGAAGTATCTTGTATCTCCTACTAATTTCAGTCCTTTGGTCATCCAAAGGAATCATATATAAGACTTTTTTAAGATTGTTGATTGCATCTTTAAAAATAAATAAATCTATTTAAATATATAAATATATATATATTTAGGATTCCCCTGTTATGATCCAGTAACAACTGGATGTTGTGTTGAGGGACATGGTTTAGTGAGAACTATTGGTAATAGATGAATGGTTGGACTGGATGATCTTTTAGGTCTTTCCCAACCTTGGTGATTCTATGATCAAATCTAGGTATGTACAGTAACATTTTAGCCCTCATTTAGCTACCCCTGAGCCACAGCGGCATTTTATCTAGCAGTAAAGATGGAGTTGCCATGCTGCACTGTACACCCGGTAAAATAGAAAACAAGCAGCACAAACATCTTAGACTCTATTTCTCCACATTCATCCCGAAAGAAAACTTCAATCAACTTTCTGTAAAGTTTTCCTAAAAATCCCACATTCATTTTGGCTTTAATATCACGACTGAAAAACAAGGGAAGTGTTTAAATGTTTTTATTTTCTGGGTGTTTTTCAGTTCAGCCTTCACAGCCCCTATTTCATGTAACTTCCATGTGAGCTTGCTTTCTGTCATTGAAGCAAAAATTATAGAAGTTTGGGGTAAAATCAGATGGCTTATGTGTTACAAAATTAACCAGCAACAAACATGGCCACTAAAACATGGCTCTCACTTCTGACCACACTGATATCAGCGATCTCCTATCCAATCGAAGGGCATGAAAGTGACAAGAACAAAATACAACTCTAACAAGTGATTTGCTACAAATGCGCCTATCAGCGGAGAATGTGGAGATGCTACTTACAACACTCACCCTAAGTTACATCCCAAAATTATACACTCGATCGGATGGCAAAAACACTTTTTATATCCTTTTTCCAAACAAGCGTCCGCTTGAAACATTTCTAGACAAAGAAGACTTTCACCACTATTCAGCTACCTTCTAAGTTACTGAGATGCCCCAAACTGAGTCCAGCATTCAAATACATTTGTAGAAGGGCCCAGATAACACAGAAATGCACGCTGCATTTGAGGTCATGTAAGCCTTTGTATTTCTGACAGCCCTTAGCTTGTGCCTCTATGTTTCCTGAAAATAGAAAACTGAAGTATGATGTGACATGAAGATTGTGGAAGGGTTGCAGACAGCAGAGAATCAAGCAAAATGTGCCAAAGGAACAAGAACATACTTGCAATTCAAATGGGTCTGAGAGGGGAGAAAAAAGCATGTAAACCAGACACATTTCATCTGAAATGAAATTAAGCCTTTCCTCCTTTTCCCCTTTAGGGAAAATTACCATGACAAGAAATGCCAGTGACCAATTTGGTAGACAAAGTAGGACATCCCTCAGCTATTGCTGCCTGTAGCTATGCAGGTCACTGCTAGCAAGCTGTGAAATCCTCTAACAGTAAATCTTGCAGCAAAGAATGCAACTGTTGAAATTGTCTTTTCAAAGGGCACCCACTTAACTCCAGAGGACTCTGAGCAGAGCAGATTTCACCACCCTACCCGAGGCCTGGTCCTTCAGCTCACTGGTCAGATTTCAGCAGTAGCTCCCAATTCTCCTTGGGCATAGGCAGGGAAATGGAACAAGACTGTCTTGCAGACAAGAAATTGTATTTCCTATTTGAAATGCAACACTAAAATAACCTAACACATCAGAACACGCTGCAAAGAGCTCCACTGGAAGCCGGCCTTCCTCTGGAGGCTTATCAGGAGCACAAATGTAGCTCACTCGCCCTCCCCAGGATTTCAATCTGTAATTACCACAGAAAATCTTACACCTCTGGTGCAGTCTTAGAGCTGAGACCCAACTTCCAGTTACACCATGATGTCCCATTAGCCAAGCAGAAGTGTGAGCAGTGATGAGAGTCACTTGTCTCCGCTAGCACCAGCACTCACTGCCCTTGCTGGGGAAGGTGATGCAGCTGCGGGGATCTACTTCCAAATTCCTGACTTGCATTAACCTCTTTCTGCCAACTCTACATCCCTGCCAAGCCACAGGATCCTGCAGTATTAATGCACCACAGGTGATGTCTTGATTTACAGTTATAACTTATCTGTTATGCCTGTCCCGTAATTGCTCAGCTGAGCAGGATGAATTTCTCCACCTCCATGCCCTGCATAAGCTACATGGCAACACGTTTTCCAGTTTCAGGGTTCTGTCTTTACTTGCAGAGCTATGGCAGCCCTACTCCAGATCTCTTTTTACTGAACAACTGGCCATGAGAACGAAAACTCCACACCTAGGTTTAAATGATAGGCAACTGCTGATACCATCTCTTGCCTATCATCCCAGGACAGGGCAAAGTAACCATAATAAGAACTGACAAAGTTTACTGAAGACAACAGGACTTGTTAAAGCATTTTTCTTTCCACACCTGCACTGACATTCTCACAAGGACTTAATACTCCAAGAAGTCCTGGAGATGATCTAGTTCTCCTCCTCCAGTCGTGGCCACTTTAATAGGCACCTCCACTGTTTGCATAATCTCCACACAAGACTTCAGAGTTTTTTGATACAAAGCAGCTTTGATCCTCAGATCTATTCTTATCAGCATCTACTGCTGCATCCTTCCTCTTTCCTCCTCCCGCCCCCCCCCCCCGCCCCCCCCTTCAGAGCATATGGGAGCAGAGATCTCTGCAAGGAGACTCCAGGTGCAGGCTGGAAAATCTGCTCAGAAGGCTCTGTCACCATAGCCAAGATTCTTAAGTTTCCATAAAAATCACCACTTCAAGGCACTTAACAGAGGTGGAATGTAAGAGTGCCTAAGTGGTCATTTGAATTTGCATCTGCATTTCCTTTGTCCTGCCAGACTAACATGTTTACCGGGATCATTTGTTTAGCATTTGGGGGCAGAACTCGGTTGTCTCCTGGCCTCCCTCTCCTTCTCAGCGAAACACTCTGTGCCAAACCCACCCAACCTTCTACCTTAGGGAAGGTGTGATCAGAGATTGATTTGATCTTATTTGCTTGTATGCCTTCCAATCAATGATAAAACTGTAGTTTAAAGAGTTCTGTACGTTATTCAGCTCACCCTTGCAGGGTCTGTGTCTGGCTGCACCGAGCAGCCTGCAGTGCCACAAGCACCCTTCAGTTTCACTGGAGCTTCCAGCATAGAGATATAAGTTACCTGAAAGTACTGCAACTCCCAAATAATGGCTTTCAGCTATTTCTCAAACAAAGAACTATTAATCCAAGGGAAGGTACCTTCTTTGTCAGCAATCGGGCCACTCCCTTTGCAGCACGCAATATTCTGTATTGTTATTTAGCATTTCATGGAGTATCTAGTGCATAATTTATAACATTTCCTGTACTTAAGCTCCACCCTGTAGGAGATTATAGTCAGCACTCGTTTTCGAGCTTGTCTACCATCCGCAACATGAATAAACAGCTAGGGATGGTCTACTGCAAAGTCCCTCCTTACGCTTTCAGAACACACGCTGTGTTATCTTGTTTATTACAGGAAACTGCAGTAAATTTAAGAGGAGTACTGCAATCTTTCCCTCCTGCCCTCCCCCCAAAGTCAACACTGCATTCAACTGCAGAGTAAACTCTGTGCTTTCAACACTGCAGTTTGCTTTCTTCTTTCAACGTCATGTAAACATGCAGATAATGGATTCCTGAAGCAGTGACCCTGAAAACGATAAAATCTGCCTTCCTTCGGCTGCTACCTTCACTAGCACAGAAAGAGGCATGAGCCACTAGTTCTCCCACTGTGCTGCAAGCTTACTTCACTCATTTTCAAGCAAGTACTGCAGCCTAAGATCTGACAGATGTCCAAGATGAAGCCTCTAATGTATGTATTCCCTCGTGTGTAAGTTTGGAGCTTGGACTTTCCATGCCTTGCCTGAGGAATGTCTCAGTTATCAGTGCTTAAAACGCTGTCATTTTATCTTATTGCATCCAGAATGCAGCCATTACTGTGAGCTGGTTTACAAGATAAACAAAGTACTATGAATGAAAGATTTTCTTACTTTCCTCTTTAAGCCAACAACTGGGAACATTCTTCATGCTAACCAAGGCTCTTCCTCATTCTCTAACAGAAACCACAGGACCACACTTGTGTTACGGATTGGCATAAAATAAGAAACATGCTCAGAAGGGATGAAATTCACTGCACTTGGGCTGCTCCGGGGTTATTTACAGTCACATGGCTACAGAGGAGGAGGAGGTTTGGTTTTGGTTAAGAATTCTGATTGATTTTGAACTGCACTGCCAGAGCTCATTCATCCCCGAGACTTGCCTTGCACAGAAACAGTGACACTGATATTCCTGTGCCACAGGCAGGGAGACACTGGGCACAAACCTGCTCCACTGTAGTGCGAGCCATCTGGGTTTCCAGCCCAGCTCAGAGGCCTACCCTCTATCAAACACATCCCACTACCCAAAAGAAATGGCTGATTTCTTATCTCACACAAATAGAGAATTTAATGGGAAGGCATTGCAGAACGTTGCCTCTGTCTAAAAGTAAAGCAGTAAAAAAATGAAGGAAACTGGGAGCATTAAAGCATGCAAAAGCTTTCAGAGTAAACTATCAACATGAACAAGGCATTTTGTTTGAAAATGATGCAACTGCCCTTGGTTTGAAGAAGTCAAGCTACCTTTTCATCTTTACAGGAGGTACACAGGCAGCTAGAGCTGCCGCACTGCACACTGCATCCAAACAAAGCCAAGACTTCACAACTAATATCCACAGTTATGACTGTATCTCATTGAAGGCTAAAACAAACAGAAAGACCACTTCCTCACTCTCTCTCACTCTCTTATTGTTCCAACTGACTTGGTCTGGGCTACTTTTCTTCTGTAGTGCTGAGTGCTCACAGTTGGACCTGCACTGCACCACCGTGTAAGACTGAGGACACCTTCGAAGGGATACAAGTCACACAGGAGCTCTTAAAAGCACACAGAACTTTGTGCTGTAGCACTGTTTTCAGACTCTGTATCGTTCTTGCCTCCCTGCAAGGAGAACGAGCCCAGGCTAACATATTACTGGGATCCTATCACAGCAACACTTACAAAAGAAAACAACAACAACAACAACCACACAAAACAGCATGGACTTACCTTGCAACTGCTTGAATCTTCCTTCTAACTGATTATAGTTATAGGGCACCTGAGCTGCGTATCCTGGGGACAACGGCCCAGGCATACTGGTTGATTTTTGTAATTCCATTTACAGGTAACACAGGGATACGATGAACTGCAGCATAAAGAAACCACAGGTTTCTCTACCCCACATCCAGGTAAATCCCAGATTCCTCCGAAGTTTGGCTTCAGTCCCTGAGAAAACGCTCTCACTGAGCCCCGAGCAAATAGCAGCTCTGGTTCAAAATCCAGCAGTGCGGGTTGGCAGCACGTTTTCTGTAACAGATTCAAACTTCAAGCACCAGGAAGAGGTGGGTTTTTTTGGTGGTTTGTTGCTTTTTCTTTTTCTCTGCTCCACTACAGCGCTTCAGTCTGGTTTCTAATGCCCAGCCCTGGTGAAACTAGCCTAAAGAAAAGTAAGCTTGCGTTTCAGCCCAGAGCCAAGTGCAGCCGTCCCAGCAGCACTCCCAGGAGCTGCACACACCTCAGACCTTGTGGCTGGTTTGTAATATAATCAGCAGCCGCCCGGGCAGAGGCTGATGTCACTCGATTACCATACGGCACGGTAGAGGAAACACAGGCTGTACCAAAGGCGAAGGGGCGGTGGAGCTGGGGAAGAGCAGGGCTGGCGGTGGGACACCGGGGAGGCTCCTTCCGCTGGAAGCACCCAGCACAGTGGCAGCACCCAAACCAAGGGCCACGTGCAGGCTGCCTGTCCGCGCCCCGCTGCACCACACGAGCCGGTGGTATCTTCCTAAACAAAGCTGGTGGAATTACACGCTTCTGTGGAGAGCCTCATGTAACGGAAAAGTCTCAGATTACTATCGCTTGAAAAGGAGGGCACTTCATTTATTTTCAATACCATTCGCTTGAAAAAGCAACAAGCACACAGAAGCACTCATTCAGTATTTAGCAGCAGGCGAGGAGAGGACTCAGAAAAATGTGCTCCAGCATGCTGGGTACAAACAAAACCTTTGTGAGGGGATTCTGTAAGCAGCCAGTTCCTTTTGCTCAATTTCATGTCACTGCCGACGTGGAGGATCTTGACATGTCCTGTGCATGTGAGCACAGGTGCCCACTCTGCCAGGTAGAGTGCAGCTCCTGGAGTTGCCTTTAGGATGGGTCAGCTTTCCCTTGGGGCTGTGAGGCTCCTTCCATCACTTACACACAAGTGAAACGAAAAGGTCAGTTCTGCATTTATACTCTAAATCTGCATGGTTTGCCCCTCTGTTTTTAAAACCGCTAAAACATACACACGAATGTTTTCTTTCATTTCTGGCATTTCCAAATTCCTTCCCAACTGAATCAATGTTCTCTTCTCCTCCCACTCCATCTCCTCCTTAAATGTTTCAAAATGTTGCCTTTGTTTTGATGCTGCCCTTTCACAAGTTTTTAGGCAGATAGTAATTTCTGAGGACAATTTCTGTGGGCGAAGCACCCACGGGCAGATTGCAGCCCTGGCTCCAGAGAGGTGCAAGCTAGAAAGGTGACTGGTTGGCACTGATGGACAGGGAACAAGCAACGAGAGTTCCTTATTATATTGATGCAGAAGGGCTTCTGCCAGCATCTTCTAGCAAACGCCTCCATAACAACAGAGCCGTGTTTAGATGAGACTTTTGGTGCTACAGGAGGCCTCAAGTAGAGCCTAATGAATTTTGGTCTTTTTAAAAGCTGGCCTCCAACCTTTTCAGTACTACCCAAAGCCCAGTCAGCTGCCCAAAGAAAGCGACTGCCTATAGCTGGAACGCTGCTGTACCATGAAATGAAGTGTTGCAGGCTTTTGCCCCCCAAAAAAGCACTTGGAATGCTTGAAGGGATTTGAGGAAGCACCTGTACTTGCTGCTGCTGTAGGCAGGATGCTGCTCTGGGGACAACAATGTGCTGGTGTGGTTCTTGCTAAACCTTCCCCTGCTAATCCCTGTGCAGCCAGCTGTCCCCCAGCACGGAAAGCTGTGTGGAGAGACTTCCAGGATGGGGGAGGGGGAGAAGGGGAAACAGAGTTGGTCATATACAACTGTAGACACCTCCAAAGATGCAAGGGCACGAGGACAGGCTCATTTCGCTTGCAGACATTTTCCTGCAGCTTTCTACCAATGGCAGCTTTTGCCTGCAATGTCTGACCTATGTCATAATTAAAGGAAACCCTTCCCTTCGAGAGCAGGCAGGCAGCCAGGTCCTACCTGCAGGTGTACCGGCTCACTGCCGTCCCACCTTGAGCAAACAGGTGTTGCTATGTGAGGCAGCCCTAAGGCCCAGGAGAGTGACAGGAGAGATGGAGTATTTTTAACATCATTAAGTCCATAAATTAGGAGCCAGGAGTTCTTCCCCAGCTGAAAGCCTTCCCAGCACCTTTGGCAGGGGACACAACAAAGCACGTGGCCATTATCAGAAATATTGAAAAGTAAAATATTTCAAAAAATGAAACATTATAAACTAAAAACAATCATCTGGCTTTGACCCATATAAAACACAGACTCACAGACTGGCATTCCCCACCCTGCCGTACAACATTAACAACACATACAAGAATTCACTCCTCAGACCATCCCCTGTGGGACAACTCGATGTGGTGAGCTTATAGTTCTGAAGAAATCCTGACCAAATGTTGGATTTTGAGCATTTTCGTCCCTCCCTCCAGCTCTGACCCTGCAAAGCAGCACTCGGTGCTACATGAAAAAGTGACAGAACTGAAGTAAGGAAGAGCAGGGTACACTGCAAAGGGAAGAATCTGTGCTGGAACCGAGTTTAATTGCTTCAAGATCTGACACAGAGATGCTAGAATGCTACGGAGAACTCAGCATCAGTCACTGTGAAATTCTGACCTCATTTTATCTACCACCCAGGTTGGCATGTGAGCTGAACAACAGGTCCCCAAGCAACAGATGTGACAGACTTTGTTAATGTTGATATCAGCTCCTTGGGATGGCCCCCATCACCGGGTGCTGCCGACTCATCTGCCAGAGCATTACTTATGCTCTGCTGGGCCTCCTGTGGACATTTTGAAGGCTCCACTTAACAGGTTTGGTGGCATATCAGCAGAAGAGCAAAGCAAAATGGGGACCTGCCTGTATTTGTGAAAGTCTACACCGTATGTAGCAGCTTCTTAAAAATGGGTACCCTGCCAGTTCCCATTTTTATTTGAGTAACATCAGACCTAATACAGCCATTTGCTGTTGATTCCAAATTGGTGACCCTGCGACCAATTTACTGCTGTTTGTAGCAAAGCACTGAATCAATTACAAGGTTCTCACATGCACAAAGCCCTTTTTTATACCTAGTTTTTACTCATTTTCTTTCTTCTCTTTGACTAAGCCCTAGACAATGCTAATTAGATTATTTGTTTTGGAGTAGAATTACTACTTTAAAGGCCATATATAGAATAACTTAAGTCACACTCAGGCCAGTGCTTATCAAATCAACCCAGACTGAAATTGTCTGTGATACAATTCATTACTGATTACAGAGAAAACTAAGAGGCAAATCGTGTGTTAACTTCTAGTAATCAGGCAGGGCTTTTTTCTTTCTTAAATTCTGCTCCCACTTTCCTTTTACAGCTCTGAAATACAAGTTTCTGCTTGTATTCTTTGAATTGTACCTCTCCCATAGTGCATGACTGGTAATGATGGCCTGCATTACTTGTGTACTTGTTAGGAGTTATTAAATAAAAGCACAAGTGATTATCCACTTAGCCATAAATACATGCAGTAATGCAAAGTGTGACTTAGTTGATGTGATTAGAGCTTTGCAAAGCCTCAAGGAGAACAAGAGGTTGATTACAGTAATAACATGAATGTAAAAGCAACATCTGGAGGCAGGTGCTTTCCCCAGTACAAAAAGGATCTGACCCAGGATCCATTTTTATACAGCTTCTGAGAACTGCTGCTGAACTGCTGCTCTTATCACAAAGCAGCTCTATGGAAAATAACTGACATTAAATCCAGCAAAATTGTCACCCAAATCCATAACTACCAATGTTCCTAAGATTTAACCAAACCATCACTTTTCTCAACCAAAAGAAAACCCACAACCAAACCCTTAACATATTCTCAAAAGAAGCACAGACAAAAAATTCTAAGGATCTAAGGATCCAGTTCATAACATAAGCAGAAAATAACTGCTAGGTTGGCAGCATGTAGCCAGAAATTGCCTGATAACCTCATCCAACCATCACTCTACACTGCTTTCCACCAATAAAGTCAGCCAGTGCTGGCTGGCTTTACTGGGTTGACAGCGAAGATAATGTTTGCAGTAGACACAATACCCAAACAGGCCCACCCACAAAATACATTCATTTATTGCAGATGTGAAAAATAAAGAAGGTAATTCACAAAACGTTCCCTGGGTACAATAAAACAAATGCAGGCTTTACACTGCTGTGTTCTGAAACAAAGATGTGATTTTACAACTTCATGAAAGACAATTATCTTTCTAATGGAAAGCAGAGTGCACACCAGAGCTTACAATAATGACAAATCTGGTTAATCATCACCCTTGTCTTTCCTTCATAACCCTATTTGCTCTTCTAAATTCTCTACATGGTGACTAACTTGAAAAAATATTGCAAGATAAAAAGGATGATTTATTAATCCAAAATGCCACAAAAACTGTATAAGATTTGATTCTCTCTTGAGAGAGATGAAAGTTCTTACACAGCCTGTCTAGGGCCACAGTTAAGAGCTGAAAACTCCCATCACATTTTCCTTTCTTGGATCCTCTTGTCAGTATCTCAGTCTACACCATAAAAGGAGAATCTCTTCTTACATATGGAATAGTTTCAGTAAGGAAGGATTTTTATTTTATTTTTCTGTGGATTGTTCTGGAAATCCTTATTTTTATCACATTTGACAATTTGCATAAGATGAATCCTGAGGAGTTAGCTGCCTTCCCTGCAGTTCACACACAAGATGCTGGAACGCAGAGGAGCAGCCCACACACCGAGCACGAGTCACTGTGCCAACTTCACTGTGCCTTCCCACTGCAGGTAGAGGCAGAGCAGGTCTGCTCCTCTTACCAACTTGTTCCCTGGGACACTTGGCAACTGCCTCAGAAGGTCAACTGAACACAAACTCAGCAGAGCTTATCATCAGTAATGCTTCCATATCAGAACTGTAGTTTAATTCTTCTGTTTAAAGAGAGTTTTAAGTCAGTGGCAAATAGAAACTTCCTCAAAGTCCCTTCCTGATACATTCTCCATGACTCACGCAGGCTTGGGACAGCCAAGGGCATCACAATAGAAGGGGCAGACTGAAAAGCAGGAGACCACAAAGATCTCTGTCACTAAAGGACCTGCACACACTTCCCTCCTGCCAGGCCCAGGCAGGCCTCCAGCAGCTCAGCACTTGGTCCCTGGTACAGACCCAGGCACAGGATGAACCTGCACGTGGTGACAAAGGCAACTCAAAACCTTTGGGAAAACTTCTGACAAATCAACCCATAAGGTCAACTTACTACTGAAACTGGGTCAGTTCCACCTGGTTTCAGGTTTCAGTGTGAAGAGTTTTCACAACTCCCAGATGAACAGGAAAGTTGACATGACTTTTGCAAGAGCATGTCCTTGCTAAGCGCAGCAGTGGAACACTTGCCAGAAAAGCCTGCAGAGAAATGCTATTCGAGCATTTTGTGTCTGGAAAAGATTGTGGCTTCTCTTGGTGTGTATTCTAGTCTGAATGGCTTTTTCTGAGCTGCACTGCTTTCCCTATCAAAGCAGGGAAGAACCCCCAAAGAACCCAAAAACGACACTTGTAGGTTTTCCCTGTGGCCCACAAAATGCACTCCGTTTGCTACCTGACCTAGATGAGTAACTCTTTTAACAAGTCTATTAAAACCAAGCATGGCACACAACCACACAGTTAAGATACTCATTTTCTCTGAAATTTTAGTGTGAAAACCCTTCTTGATTTTCTTCCAGAGAAGTTTTAGCATGCTATTTTAAAAGGTGATGTGTTTATTGCCTCTCCTCAACCCCTCTCCTCCTCTGACTGAAATGCACCCACATTTATATGTAGAGAGAAAGAAGTGTTTCACCACTCCTTGACCTTTTCTTCCACTTGTCCTGTTTTCTTTCCTCCCCTCCCCCCTGAATTTGACCGCAAGCACAGGAGGAGATGTACTGTTGCTGCATCATAATCACTCAGGCATGCAAATTCAATCTTCTGTAGCTATGAGACAAATGAGAATAGGGTGAAAACAATAAGCAGCACACACTGATCTTTATAAATCTCTGTAAGCCAGATTACTTATTTCTACCATTTCCCCTGCTTCCCCTATATAATAGGGAAAGCAGGGAGGCTATATTAATGTTTACAAATACATCCTAATGGTGACCATCCGCTTCACAGGTGACAAGTTCAGGGGAAAGAATAAAGAAGACACCTTTCTGCTCTGCCTGTTCCGTAACCGGAGAAACTCAAGCCTCTAAACTAGAAACCTCTGAACTTAACAGGGCTCCATAAAGAACCTGAGCTCCTCTTATACCTAAGCAACAAAGTTCCAAAACAGCATAGTTACAGGCATGCTCCTATAGTTCACTCTAAACAAACTGGGGAGAAAACAAAAATGTGTTAGAAAAAAGGAGTGTTAGAAGTTATGTTCCTGTTGGTGTTGTTTGCTTTAATCCTAAATGCAGAACTATGAGCTGAAAGTTTTGTTTTTAGAGTCACCGTAAACGAAACGCTTCCTTCAAGGGAAAATCTCACCCACAACATTTCATCATCTGGCAACTGCCTGTCATTGCAAAAAAAAAATTTAATGATTAACTGACTAAATACTGCTTGTCTGAAACAAAGCCATTCCACAACAAGCCACATTTCATTCTTACATATGTACAAGAGCTGCCTGTGTATGACATACATCCACCAGAAAGGCTTAATAACAT
This sequence comes from Excalfactoria chinensis, assembly GCF_039878825.1. Taxonomy (NCBI): domain Eukaryota; kingdom Metazoa; phylum Chordata; class Aves; order Galliformes; family Phasianidae; genus Excalfactoria; species Excalfactoria chinensis. The sequence goes on along the minus strand of NC_092827.1, from coordinate 102,270,579 downwards.
TGAAAGAAAGTAAAACAATATTAAAAAAAACCCAACACATTGTGCAATATGTAGATACAAAGTGATTAGGGGAAAAAAATATGTTGGCACTTCTCACTAGAACAGATCAAAGCTAATAGGAAGAACACTGCAAACTAAACAGTGGCATTCAAGCAAATTTTCATCATCCTCTGTACTAGTCCAGTCTCTGCCCCTGTTCCTATTCATTTTGCCTCTTCCCATTAAGGCAATCTGGGTTTATATCTCTCCAGGATATTACTTCAAGGTACGAATCAAAGCACTGATCCGAGGGGATGATTTCATCACTAATCTTTCTCCATTAGAAGAACTGCAAGGTTAACATAAATTAGTAAACATCTTTTAATCCTGTACTGCATTTTGCTTTGCTGTATGCTCTGCTAGACATTATTTGTACTTCGGGGAGTACTTTCATACAGTATCCAAGCAACGAATAGAAGGAAAAAATCCAAGGCACACTGCAGATTTGGATGGATAGATAAAATAAATACAGAGACATTGCTAGTTAGATGCTGAAGATGTAAGACAAGAACACTCTTTTCCACATACACATCTTGTGTGGAAATACATCTATTGCATTGTAGAATAATGACTCATTTCTGAAGTGCATCCACAACCAAGCTCATCCCTGACAAAATCACAAATTAAAAAAGGGACACTGCCATTATTGGCACACAGCTTCTTTAAGTGAGAAAGCCTTTCAAGTAAGACGATACAGCAAAATACATAGAACAATTGCATTATTTCAGTGAAGGACCATTAACAGTTATCCCATGGTTTCTCTGTATTAGAAAGCTCTAAAACATTGATTCCAACAGCAAAGGTTAAGATTAAAAGATTATAATGATCAGGTTTCCCATGGTGGCCATTATGGGTTAGATTCACAGCTAGAGGATGTCAGCATGGTCTCACAGAAGCCAGCAGGAAAATGCCAATCTCTACCAACTGAGAATCTGGTTGGTTGGTCTCCCAAACCACCAACCTCTACCCAGCTCTGCTATTGTTCCTGGCTCAGCTCTCACAATGGGGAATGCATCTCACAGTGAGGATCCTTCCTCTTTAAGCAGCTGGAGCAGGCAGCATTTGACTCCACAGAGCCTACCCTGCCTTTTCTTGCTCATTGGATGTTGATGCAGAATGCTGCACGTCCCTCATCCCATCACTGCAAGCAGCCAAAAGCAAATCCCCTGGTACTTTTACTCTTTCTCAATGCCATGGTGATGAATGGATGATGAAAACTAAAATAGACAGCAGAGAGCTGCACCATGACAGTGTGGGAGTTAAGCAACACACCTAAAAATCAGTGCATGTAAGGAAGCACACCATGAAGGCTAGCACAGGGACCACGAATGCAATACCAAGGCATGACAGAGCAGATTTATGTGCACTTTCGGGATTACCCTCACAAGTATTTCACTGGTAAGATCCTAAAAGTAGATATGCATATGAATACACACACACACATAAAGTCAGCATACATACATTAGGTTTCTACTTACTCTAAGTCCAGGTGGCTTTTTATTATTTAATCATTTCTCAACTACAGTACTTTTTCAGATGTCCTACATTTATTACAGAAACGTTCTTCTACCTTATTTTGCCAAATTACTGCATTGCTGACCATAGCATAGAGTCAGCCTTCTGTGAACTGAGGTCTGGCATATATCTGGAGATGTCCACAAGAAACTGTACTACTCATGCTCTAGTCCATAGACTTACTGGGATTCAGTCAGCACAGCCCCATTCACTGGCAAGATGCTAGGTTCTCCCAAGTGCATCTCTGACTGGATATTGTCTAGTCTTGAAAGAATGCAATCAGAGATGTAAAATGACTGCAGCTGTCAGACTTTCCACACTGCGAGGCTGTCAGCAAGTGCTCCTTTTCCACCCCCAGCCCAAAGCAGCTCAACACCCATTTTCCAGTTCCACTTGTTTTGCCTGAGCAATGTCTGCTGGATCAGTTATTCACAAGGGTGCAATCACTTTCATGCATCACTCTGTTACCATGCAATCACAAATACTATTCATCAAGTAGACAAGCATGTAAGATTTCAGATAATTCACAAATTACACTCAGCACGATTTTCTTCAGAAGCCTAGCTCCACGCTCAGGGAGCTCCACTGGCCCAGGGATCTGGTATCTGGTCAATACACAAAGATCTGGCTAACATCTCCACATTGTTTGTATACTGCTCATCTACTCAAAGAGAGAAGAAAATGTCAAACAATGCAGAACTGGTACCAAAATCATATTACCGTAGCAGTAAGATACAAATGGTCTTTGTACTTGATTACATTTTTGAAGGGATATCACTGAATCAAGTTGCTCACTTGAAAGTAGCTTTCTGTTGCGTGGACACAGTGATGTCTTTGCAGACTGAAATCGGTTTACTCATCATCTTTAAAACTAAAGTGCTAAGAACAAAATATTACTGATTATCTGTTGGGTGTTTTTTGATTTTTTTTGTAATTTGTTTCAGAAAAATCCCCCACGAGCAACTTCATGCCCCATCCCTGGAGGTGTTCAGTGCCAGGTTGGATGGGACCCTGGGCAACCTGATCTAATAAATGTGGAAGTTTGGTGGCCCTGCCAGGCAGGGGGGTTGGGGCTTCATGATCCTTGAGGTCCCTTCCAACCCGGGTTATTCTGGGATTCTGGGATTCAAGAGCAAATGCATTAATCACCGGCAACAGATGGGCTATACTTTCCTTGCTTTATGAAAAAAGCAGTGTTCACAAGCAGCACTGCAGGTGACATGCTAACTCTAGCAGTTTCAGCAGCACCACACTTTCTCCCTTGATGTCTACGTGACACATAATATGAACAACATTACTCCTGTTTTCAACATGAGCCTCCCACAGATTCTGGTAAAGTACAGCAGCTTAGGAACTCCAGCTGAGGACCTGCTCCAGACAAAATCCAGAAGGAAAGCACTGGGTGAGGTCCGCACTTGCAAAAGCTTTTGTTGAAATAATTTCATCAATTTCTGAGCAAAATCAGATTTTTAAGAGTACGCACTTTCATATCTACTTGAAAGCAAGTTTGTACTGGGCCTTTGGCTGCTAAACCTAGATTTAAAACCATGCCTAAACCAGCACTATCCAGGCCCATGCTGAGAAGATGCATCTGCGGTTTCATTGCTGTTATTCCTGTTCAGTGTCAGGTGAACCCTACACATGCCCTTCAGACTTGACTTTGCCTCCCAAGTTTCCATACTACTGACAGGAATCAGCATGATGCAGGTTTCCCTTTCCTGAAACACTCATTAGTGAAACCAGAAAACTGATTTTCAAATGCTAGATACCTCAGATACTCATGAAACATTGCAAGAGATGATTCCCAGCATGCTCCTTCCTTCAAAGGCAAAAAATTAAAAAACCCATTATCTCAAAAGCTAAAACATTGCTTTTCATCTTAAAAATAGAAAATAAAAAAACTGAGACCTAAAAATTCTGACTGCACGGAATTCCTCTCAGTTGACAAGGACAGCAGGGACAGCAGGGAGCAGCAGGCGCACAGTACCTCAGGAATGCTGCAAGCATGATCTTCCTTTTCTGGGGATTTGTTCAGCTGACTTTCTGCCCTTGTGCTGCTGGGCGATTAGCTTGAGGATAGGGCTAACGGGCCACACATGTGAGACCTAAGTGCAAGTTTTCTTCACCTTTCTTTAATTGTCAAGAAACAGGTATTCCTCCATACTAAAAAGGAAACATTTCAACAGTATAACTTCAGTAGCAATTTCAGAGGCTTTCCCTTTTTGCTTCTTGGGAATCCAAGTTGCTAGCATGAATTCCAATCCTATTTTCTCTGTGTAAAAGGGTTAACTAAGGGAAGCTCTACTCCTAGAGCAGCCTCTTTACCTGTGTTCCCCTATGAGGCTCATGAACACCATGAAGTGCAAAATTATCGTGTCCTGACCCATGCACAGTAAGCTAGGTGGAGCTGTAAAATGAGCACACAGTTTCCCCTGCTCTGCCCTAAGGAGATACACCTCTGCTATTTCATAAACTTTGAAACTATTTTTATATTCATATACCAGATAGCTGAGTCACAGACTCAGGTGAACGCAGACGACAAAAGGACAAAATACAAATGAAAAGCAGAAAAGTGACCTCCTTTAGCCAAGCCTCTTTTAATATTGAATTAGCTAACTGAGGAAAGGGAAAGTTTTGGAGGTGACAATTCTCAAACTGCCTGGAAGGGGCATGTGAGACAGTGAGCACAGCACACCTGAATGTCACAGTCACAGAAGGAGTGTGAAAAATTCTGCTGAACAACTGAACAGTTTTTATAGGCTTTCATAAGAGCTCTGTAAGCCAAGGTGCTGCACAGCACATCTTGTTAGCTAATGGTCCTCCACGGACGAAACCCAACCCCTGAGGATTTGTGAATGAAGAATTCTGCATAAACATGATATCTTTTTGGCTTCTACAGAGCAGGTAGAATTACCTGGTCTTCCAGCAAGACCTTCTGAAGAACCACGGAGAACAAGGACAGGTGAAAGATGATTTCCTACAGCTGGGTTTCTTAATTTACAAAGTAGGGATCAGTTACCCTCTTCCCATATTGGTTGCAGAGTGAGTGAGTTCAGTGTGAATGGCAATCAATCTGGTTGTATATCTTCAAATCTGAATTCTGATTGAAAGCTGAGTTCCAAGGCAGTTTTCTTGCTTAAAGCAGAACCCATCATTAGCATTATGGTATTCACAGTGTACAGACCTCTTTGATAATATCAGTTAGCTGCTGTGCTGATATTAGGTCTCTATTACTATTTACCCTGCCTGCTTTAACTAAGCTTTTCTCTAACATGTTGTTATTCATTCTGACCACCATCTCCTGCACTGCTCTTTAAATATTTCACCATGCTAGAAGATGGGGCCAAACAGAATATCAGGTTGTGGCTCAGAACACACTTCTTGCTTACCTGTTCTCCATCCTTTCCCTTTAAGGCAAAGGAAGTAAGCTTCATCTGAATTACAGTGAACTAGAATTAATACAAGATGGAAGCTTCACAGAAAAGGCATTTCACAGCTTGATGAAGAACGTGGACAGAAGATGCTTGCACCAACAGAAAAGTTTCACATTGAATACATAGCCATTAGTCAGGCAGCCTAAATGCTTGTGGCAATTACACTCTGGCATCTTATCAATGGGGGAATAAAGAGCTTTTTATTTTGAAACCTTTTATACAAGGATAAGGAGATAATGCTACATGTGTGTTTCAGAACATGCATGACAGGCATGGTTTTTTTATTTACCTCATCAGTTCAAGAAAAAGAAGACATTAAAAGAAAGAGCTGGACACCCCCAGGGAGTCACTGAATATGACTAATTAATAACCCCTGGAAAGAAAGTGCTGTTGTCAGAAAAGAGCCAGTCTAAAATGGCTGCCTTGGGACTCAGGGTGTTGGATGATGCTGGTGATATAAAAACAACCACCATCCTTCTAAGTCAGACTGGACTTGGTTGTTCTTCAGAGACTTTGGCCCCTGCAGATGGTGCATGACCACTTCTGTCTCAGAGTGGTGAAATTTGCCCGTAAAAAAAACGATGGTAGAGACAAGCCCAGGCTTTCACGCCATGATTACTATGTCTGATCCTGTGATAGGCAGCTGAATTACAAGACACCTCAAAAGAAGTCAATCTCAATTCAAAGACTACAGTGAGAAAAATAATTGGTATCCCCGCGCCAGGCTGAGAGCCAGTTCCCTAGTGCTTACAATATGGAAGTACCTGCCCTTCGGGGGAGACATAAAGGAAAGATTATCCACCAGAAAACATACGTTGAATGGTGCCAGAAGTAACACCGCTTAGACTTTAACTGTAACCTCAGATTTGCAGCACAAGCCCTTCCTCATTCCTCCCTCCCTGCGTCATCATTAGGATTTCAAGCAGTGCTTCAGCAATGCAGTGTGCTGCATGTTTTGGCAGTACACAGTATTATCAACACTAGCAGTACAGAACTGCAGGCAGGAAGCATATTAATCTGAAACAGTTGTGCATAAAGCTTATAAAAAAGCAAATGCATCACAATGTGGCCACAACAACCCCAGGCAGCACTATAGGCTTGGGACGGAGTGGCTGGAGGACTGTGTGGAGGAAATGGACCTGGGGGTACTGATTGATGCACGGCTGAACATGAGCCGACAGTGTGCCCGGGTGGCCAAGAAGGCCAACGGCATCCTGATGTGTATCAAGAATGGTGTGGTGAGCAGGACTAAGGAAGTCATCCTGCCCCTGTACTCGGCATTGGTGAGGCCTCACCTCGAGTACTGTGTCCAGTTTTGGGCACCTCAGCACAAGAAAGATATGGAAGTACTGGAGCAGGTCCAGAGAAGGGCAATGAGGCTCGTGAGGGGCTTGGAGAATCAGCCCTACGAGGAGAGGCTAAGGAAGCTGGGGCTGTTTAGTATGGGGAAAAGGAGGCTGAGGAGAGACCGTATCACGCTCTTCCAGTACCTGAAAGGTTCTTACAGTGAGAGTGGGGCAGGTCTCTTCCCACTAGTGACAAGTGACAGGACGAGGGGAAATGGCCTCAAGTTGCGCCATGGCAAGTTCAGGTTGGATATTAGGAAGAACTTCTTTACAGAAAGGGTGGTTAGGTACTGGAATAGGCTCCCCAGGGAGGTGGTTGAATCGCCATCCCTGGATGTGTTCAAGAGCCGTTTGGATGTGGTACTCAGGGATATGATTTAGCAGAGGTTTTTTTTTAGAGATGGGGTACTGGTTAGGCTGCGGTTGGACCTGATGATCTTCAAGGTCTTTTCCAACCTGGGTAATTCTATGATTCTATGATCATACTCTGGGACAGTGGTTATATATAGCTCTGAATCAAATCTTCAGCAAAATTATTTGCTTTGAAATTGGTATTTGTTCCAGGCTGACTAAATAATTCAAGTACTTTCCTTGCATTACTTCTTGGAGTAAGAGTTGCATGTTTATTATTCATTACTCAGGGGGGAAGCTTTGTTTGCTGTAAAATTAAGTGCAGCAACAAACTGCAGTAAAAGCTAGATGTGGGGACTGAATCCTGCGAGCGAGTGAGATTTCTACTAAAGCACTTGTGCACATCAAGAATGTAATACAGCTTACATCTGCTAACACTGCAGGAGTGAAACAATTTATTCTTAAACAAGGTCAAACTAAAAAACTCAGGTCAAGATTCTTCTTGTTTTAGGACAGTTTAAACCAGTCTCCCCTCATAAATATCTATCGGGATACTTCTGACCCCACTTGGCACAGCCTCATCCCAAGTCTTGCATTTTACCTGTAACTGCAAATTCACGCTGTGATGAGCTGCTGTATATTTAACAAGTCTTCTTAAGACAGTAGAACCTAATTAAGACACACCCTTTCTGCAAGCAGTCCCATTAAGCTGATACAGATACTTCCCTCAACAAGGGTTACACGATCTGCTCTTTGCCCACCTGCATGAACTATTTCATGTCCCTGCTACTCAGCTCCAAATTTGATCCTGCCCTAAGCCTGGTACACAGAGGTATTCTGCATCTAATGCATTCCTGCAGCTGGCAAGAAGACGAGAAAGCGTACACTATGCTTCAGACAGTCTCATTGGAATCACAGATTAAACACATGAGACCTTTGTCTCAGTACAGCAAACTTAATAAACCTGCTTCAACTTGTTATAAAACGCTGGGTTTCAAACATTCCCTGTAACTGAAATTTCAATAGTGGAAAGCTCAGCAGATTTTGAGTTGTTTTCCATGCTTACAAGCCTGTCCCACACCACCAAGGCATTTTGTTCAGAGGTCAGGAACGTGGGCACACTACCATAAGAGTCAGGAAATTATTTACAGAATGCATAAAAATCGCTTTGCATGGCAATGCCTCAGAGCTGAGAGGACACAACATAATCTCCTTGCTGCATAAGCAAATTTGGTTAACGTACAACTTTTAATATGCAATAGTGATACGTTTTAAGGAAAAGCAGACTCACTCCAATTTAATTTCTCTGCTCATGAGAGTAACTCAATAGATGATATTGGTTAGAACTGACATTTCAAGCAATTTATTTGGAAAGTTAATAGGAAGATGAAATAGTTACTGGTATCTTCTCCATCAGGAATTTTGATACTCAGAAACTCATATTAGGGTATGCAAGAAGAGCACTGTTGTCATTTGTTGCCACAGAAGATCAGTGTTAATTATGTCGTATCACTGCAGTAACCTGGTGTGACTTAAAGTCACCTCTGAAGAGCCCATTCAGGATAAAAACAGATGGCTGCCTATGTGAACCTCCAGAGAATACCGGAAATGTATATACAATTATATACACTGCACTTACCAGCCAGCAAAATCTAGCAGAGTTGTTTCAGGAACAGATTAAACAGTATTCTAGAATAGCTTTTGTTTGTTTGTTTTTTTAAATGAGACACCATATATGAGCACATCCTGAAAAGCAATATAAGAACATCAGGTCCCGCTGATGTCAATGGAAGGAATAAATATCAAAAATCCTTCAGTCAAACTGCACTTGTCCTCAGGAAAATTTCAGCTCTAGTTTACCAACAAAACACAGGCACTGATGTCAGACTACGCCATACTACCACTTGCATACAGTATATCAGAGTTTTGACTATGTGATGAGTACTTACCAGCTAGGGCCTTGATGCGAGATCGCTCAAACAGTCGAGCAGAACTATTTTCATTGTCCCAGTCATCCACATCCCAGCGGTTGTTGACATCACTGTACTGCTGCTGGATTTCAATGTTGTCGTAATCTGTCGCTACTGTTGTCGTCATCCTGAGTCTTCTTAATCTATTCTCAGCATCGGATTCTTCTTAAAATCCTCTGTAAAACAAAAGTACATAACAGTGTGATGGGTTTAGACAACATATGCTGGAAGTAAGTAATAATGCTCAAGCTTATCGATGAAAGCAAAACTACAAGAGACTGAAGAGAAGCTGTGCAGGCCCCATCCTTGGAGTCACACAAAATCAGGCTTGACAGGGCTCTGAGCACCTGATGGAGCAGGGGAGTTGGACCAGATGGCCTTTAAGGGTCCCTTCCAACAATTCTGTTTCTGTGCATAAACACTTGCAGTACTGTCATGTTGGATGGCACACAGTGCAAGTGGAACACGCACGAAACAGTGCAGTAAGACACCTTCATAATGGCTATTTTCAAGAGCAGCCTGTCTCTTTTATAGATCCACGACTATTGACTAAAGCATATGGTCACATGGGCAAGACTGCTAAGAAAACCCTGAAGTGCAAAGAAGACCTCAAAACTTTTACAAAGCAGTGAAAATTCTGATAAAAATAAATAAATAGATAAATAAATGTTTAAGAATCACGGGATTATAAAGGTGGAAAAAATCCACTGGGATCCCCCAGCACACCCACTGCCCATGCTCCTCAGTGCCACATCCCCACGGCTCTGGGACACCTCCATTGATGGTGACCCCACCACTCCCTGTGCAGCTGTGCCACTGCCTCACCGCTCTTTGGGAGAGGGAGTTGTTCCTAACAGCCAACCTGAACCTCCCCTAGCACAACATGAGGCCATCCCCTCTCGTCCCATGGCTGTTCCCTGGGAGCAGAGGCTGACCCCACCTCACACGGCCTCCTTTCAGGTCACTGTAGGTAAAAGCTGCACAAGCATTAAATCAGCAGAAGCTTTTTAACACAGACCTGAAGCAGCATTTCTTGCACACATGCTGCCTGTGTGTGTGCTCCTGGGAATGCCCACCACACACAAAGCATGGCTCTGACCCCCCTGACCAGCATGACTCCCGAAACTAGGCCCCTCCATGCGACAGGCTGTGCCAATACACTCACACTGCTTTCTGACTGGAATCTGCACCTACTCATCCGCAGTGCAGGTATAAGAGAGCCTAACACCTCCTCTAGGGGAAGAGGAAGAATGCTATAAATGGCTGCTAAGCCGTTTATTTCCTTCTGCTCTCACACTCGCCCTTGCGATGTTTAAAATAGCCGAGCAGATAGCGGGTCACAGCACGGAGCTCCACCAACGCCGCACCTTCCACCTCAGAGCAGGTGTCCAACCCCGCGCTTCCCGCCCAGCCCCATCTCCATGGCGGACCGCCGCGGCTCCCCGCGCCCCGCCCTCCCCGGCGCGCCCGGCGGCAGCAGGTGGCGGCGGACCGAGCTCGCTGCGGAGGCCCCGCAGAGGCGGGCGCGGAGCCAGGGGCGGCGGCCCGAGGAGGAGGCGACGTGCTGCCCCCTGCCGGCCCGAAGCCTTCCATCAGGAGCCGTGACCGCGGGCCCTTTGTGGGTTGAGCGGCCTCTATCTCGGACAAAGCCTCCCACTGATTCCCGCACGCAGGCAGAAATCAGGGTTAATTCCAATTAAACCCTCTATAAACAACGAGCAGAGTCAGGCTGTTACGTAGCGCCCAACCTTTCCAACTGCCTGCATCTATAATCACTCGACAACGTAGGCAACATGCCCTGAAAAAAGCAGCAGCTCAAACCATAATAATAAAAGCAGTGGCCCTAATATCTGGGTGCAGCTGCATGCTAGTTCAGTAGAGATGCCACAAGCCATTGGAAGGCTGAGAGAGCTGGGCTGTGCAGCCTGGAGAAGGGAAGGCTGTGGGAGACCTGAGAGCAGCCTTCAGTGTCTGAAGGGGCTGTAAGAAGGAAGGGGACGGACTTTGGAGGGATTTGTGTGACAGGACAAGGGGAAATGGTGCACCGGTGGCGCACGGTGGAAGAACTGCCACTTGCAACACCGGAGGATCCGGTTCGAATTCCCCCTGTGGCGCAAGTGGTAGAAGTGCTGCACTGCTACACAGAGGGCTCGAATCCTGGGGGTTGGACTCGATGATCTCTAAGGTCCCTTCCAACTCGCACAATACTATGATACTATGATATGATAACTAAAAGAGGAGGTTTATACCGGATATAAGGAAGAAGTTTTTGACAATAAGGCACTGGCACAAGTAAAGGCAGTAGCACAGGTTCCCCAGAGAGGTGGTGGTGCCCCATCCCTGCAGACAGCCAAGGTCAGGCTGGATGGGGCTCTGCGCACTGATGGAGCTGCGGGTATCCCTGTTCAGTGCAGGGGAGTTGGACCAGATGGCCTTTAGGGGACTCTTCCAACTGAACAAAGGTAAACTGAGCACTGAACAAGCCTGTTACCCACACCTGTAGGGTTAGAAAAGTTGCATTTTTGCACTGGTCCTGTAAAGCTGATATATTAAAAGTAATATCTGTTTCTACTAGCTGACCCAAGCTCTCTTCTCTCGGATGCCAACTGAACAAACAGCCACAGCTAGGAGGTGCAGAAGATATACCGGTGTAGAAGACATGTATTACTCATATGCATCCATGCATTTTTTAAGCCTGACATGTTACTTGCACCGAACTGCTGCAGTTTATTTGGTTGCACTTCCACTGCAGAGATCAGTCGGCACAAAGCAAGAGGGACTGCACTGTTTACCAATAGCTTCCTGCAGCACTCTCCACTCGTGTGCAAAGTGCCTACTAACTCCCTTGTAGGAAATCACTATGGAATACATAGTGCAGAGAGGAAGCACATGGACAGAAGAAAGCCTGCGTTCCAGCAGGAAAACAGCTTTTGTAATTTAAACATCCCAGCCTGGCTTTAAATTGGAATACCAACCTAATAGCAGAACAGTGTTTTCTATGGAGATCAAATGTAACAGGACTTTCATCTGTCAACATCCTGAATGGTCTCAATAGGGAAGACTCCAAACCAACCCACTCTCAGAATACAAAGACAGCAGGCATACTGGTAACAAGACATGCCAGAAATGGTTGGTCCCAACTTCATTACAATGCAGGCAGACACTCTAAGCAGCCTCTAAATAGGGCTTAAAAGCAGAAAATATGCACTGGGATTTCTCACCTAGTTCATGTCCTCCTAAACCTACGTGGCTGCACTGTATGCACCAAGGCCTTGGAAACTTTAGCAGGCAATTACAGGGATAGGTGAACTAATAAGGAGCATGCAATTGCTACAGTCCCCAAAGCATTCAGCACAGACCTGTCATGATGCAAAGAAGTATTCTGTCTTCATTGTTGAACTGTAACACATTATTGCCTTCTGCTGAGCTGACACAATACCAGAAGATCTTATGAGAGTAAAGAGATGAAACCATTTCATTTCAAAGCATTCTTTAAAATAGATTGCATAATTTGGGAGTGGAGGGGTTGGCATTATCTTCAAAAAAGAATAAATGGCTTCAAGAAAGAACCAGCTACCAGGAAAAGCTTTTTCTCAGATAGTTTTCAAAGGCAATAGCCAAGGGTCAGACCTTTTGTGTTTGCTTTCATAAATAAACCAGATTCTGCTCTGTTTGTTTCTCAGATAACAGAAAATAAATAGTTTTATTCAGACCATCTGAAGAATGAATTCATTTAAGAAAAATTCATTGGCTACTTTCAAATGCAATAATGTAATCCACTATACGGGCTAAGACTAATCACTAAGATTCTGCCGTAACCACACACCTGGAATTACTTCTTAATAGTTGCATTTATCTTCAAAGTAAACATTATTCCTTCAAGAGTTACAATTCTCCCGTTGAATGTTCTAAGCTGCCATTAGTTTCACGTTACCCTTACCACCTCACAGATTGTCAGGGAGGTTTTATGATGTTATGATTACACAAAAAGTATTTTGAACAGGAATCCCAAATGGCCTCATTACTTATATAAGTAGTGTATCCCTTGGCTAACTCACAGTTCAGCCTATTGCAGTTTCCCTGACAGTTAAGACAAATTGCATGCAACTGGTTGCATGCATGGTTGAAAGGGCTGAAAATGGAACACGGATGCTTGAATCATAGGCCATATGGGGCTATGAGAGCAACTGCTGTAAAAAATGACAATGGTTTATACCCATTTCCTGTATAACAAGTACGTAAACCAAAGACACCAAGATTACCATCTGCCTCCTTTCTGTTAGGACTTCTTGAAAACTAAGGCTGGACAAGCACAAAAATTAATTTGATTACCCCTTTTACAGGTCTTCCACCTCCAGATGCTTCCAGCCCCAGCCTGTACTGCCTTTCTCCTACTACTGGTGACTCAGAGAAGGGCAATTAATCCAGCTCTTAAGCAACAAATTCACTTGGAGTACTTACTATTATTATTATAATAAGAAGGAAGAAAATCTAGTTAAGATGCAACTAGACTTCATGTTCATTCTGAGCAATATTCAGTTTTCTCCTAACAGCAGCTCAATAGACAGCAAATATTTCTAAGATGTCATTTTGAATCTCATATTTGAGCTAGAAGATCTGGAAATCCTTCCAAGTTTCCAGAATCCAGATACATCTTGTCTTCTCATCAGGGTGAAATTCTTAACTTCCAAAAAAAGGAGAACTGGACTACTCAACTCAACAGGGACACATTAGGAGAAGCTCCTGTGTGCAACATTAGATACAAGTTCAAAACACCCCCACGACGCAAATCCTGCAAGTATTAACAAAAAATAGAAATCAGAACTCTACCAAACAATGGAACTGAAAGGGTTTTAATGTAAACTTCAGAACAACTGGAAAGCGCATGTCTCCGTTCCTCTCACTCCTTAGCCAGACATCTGAAGGAGCTGGCTCCCATCCTGTCCTCACACCCAGCCCTGAGACATTTGCTTGGTGTTAGGTGAGCTGCAGGGAGAGAGACCTCATCCTCATGGTGGGGTTTAACAACTCAACTGCTGACATTCAGGCTTCTTGTTTCAACTGCTAATCCAGCTGTAAAACAATAAAGGCACTGCTTTGGTAAGGCTTTAATTCCCCTGACCTACAACATCCTCTCTCACATGTAGGGTCTGGATCCTGAACTCATCTTTTTATTTTTTTTAACAAACAGAACCATGGTGTTTCTGCATTTTCTGGCCCAAAACCACTTTACAAATTGTCTCTGCTTTCCTGTTTGCTATGAGTCAACCCTCTCACTGGTGCAGACTTCTCTGGCCCCGCATGCTCTGAGATGCGGGGGCTGAGAGCTGAAAGTCCCTTGAAAGGTCACAGGAAAAGGGTGGACAGGCTGTGCTACTGGGGAGTCAAATGCCACAATCAATGTGTAGGGCACAGACACTTCAGGAATGCACAAACAAAGCAAGACTGGAGACTCTGCTGCCAGTGCAGGTTGGAAAAGTGGAAAAAGGTCATTAAAAACATACAGCCTGTCCTTCACATTGAGAGGCCTACTTCCCACGTCTCAAATAATCCATCATGTAAAAGCCAGCAGATGAGAGCTCGGAGTTTTGCAAGTTCTCAGTTTTCCTCTGCAATCCCCAGGATGCAGCGTTCTAGCTGGGAGACAGGGAGTTGTCACTAAAGCATCAAAACAACTTCAAGAAGTGTTCACACTGCTCCCGTAAACAAAAATACAGTCCACTGTGTACTGGAAACCCTGGTGTTTTCAGCAGCACCTGTGACCGATACGTATAGCACACACAACAAAGATGTCAAATGCTTCAGGCAATGTAGCACTCATAGCCCAGCATGCAACAAAACTGATTCGATAGATCAAAACCAAATGTGTATTTGAAGACTTTCAATTCAGGCATGAACCACTGCAATTTGCCAGTCTGATTCTCTCCACATGCTAGGCTACACAACTTCACCCAGTTCCTTATCCACTACCCAGCAAATCCGGATTTCAACAGTTTCCTAAAGACTCTAGAATATACTAATTGATACTAATTGTCCCAGACAGAAAACTGAGGCCTTTCAGGCAGAGCGATGGTTTTTTGAAAGCAGTTAGTAAAGATGAGTGCAAAATCAGGCCGTAGAGAGCATTACCACACAAAGCACTTAAGGGTGGGGTAAGCACAAACCACTTTTGGGCCTGCCCTTCCTCTTCCCCTCATCACCAGAGGAATGCAGTAGTAGGACAGCTTGTCAGGCTGCTGGGGGCAGGCAGCAGGGAGGGCTCTGATAACCAGCACACTTGTAAGCAGCCATTTTCCTCCTCTGCTGAAAGGAAACTGTACAGAGATACACGCACAGGATGGTGGTTTGCATCGAGTTACACATGGAGGTAAAAAACTTGCATCAGCATTACGTAAATAAACCTCCACATAATGTGAACACTAGTCCAAGGCTTAAAGAATACAATGGCCTTATTCTGTTTTCAAACAAAACACAGAGTGCTCCACCTCTTACTTCATGGACTTACAGTTTTCCTTGAACATTGCCACTACGAATCAAGCCATAGCCAAATGCCATTGAGTCATTCTGCATGAGGGTATGTAGTTTAGCTAGGACTAGCCTGCGGCTTCTCAGGTGATGCCCAGAGCATTACACAGAGCATCACTCCATCTGAGAAACCAACTTAACACACAACGTGGCCAAAAGAAACGCAGCTCAACACCCAAAACTCTGACTCATGAAATACCAACAGGGCACTTTCTAAAACTGCCATCCTACTGTCTGCTCATAATGAAGCTAAGAAAGAAATCCCCAGATTTCAATGTGTGCGTTCCCAAACCAACACCTGCTTCTTTAAAAAGCACTTCCAGCATCTTCTTTATAGTGTTTCTTAAGCTGGTTAAAGGCAGCCTGTTATCAACTATTTGGGAGCACCCTTCTTCTATGCAAATGACTTAGCTGGAAAAAATCCTAAGGGATCAGCTCACCAATTCTGCACCACATTTTCTCCCACTCCTCCATTCCTGCACCTATTGGTGGTCATCTTGGCTATCCCAGGAAGTAGCTTCTCACTTCTGTTTTGAGAAAATAGCGTATTGCTGTGTGAGATAAGCTGGCCAGATTCCATACACTCAGAAGGTAACTTTTTAAAAAACCTAGGCTCAATGAAAATACTCCTATGAAATAAAATCCAAGTCAAGCTTAAACATTTTAAATGAATCTTCTGAATTTGTTAGCCTAACTTTGCAGACACACTCTGGTGGCTGACAGTCCAAAAGCAGGTACAGCTGGTCCCTTTGAAACTGAGAAGCGAGCAACAAATAGCAGAAATAGGAACTATATTCTGTACGGTGACTGGAATGGTGTCCTCAGAGTTGTGAAGGCTGTATAGCACAAGCAGTGTGTGCTTGTGCACCTCTGGGTGCTGACCTGTGGGGTTACTGGCAACTCCCAGCTGGCATATGCCCATGTGATCGTCAGCAGGCCAGCAGCTGCTACTGGTACAGCTCACATATTTAGGCCTACTGATGGCAGTCAGTTAACAGCGTTAAAGGGAGCAGCCTGGATTAATGACACGTTCATTATAACATATACCATGCTCATGTTTGTAAGGATAACGCAGTCAAGTAGATGAAATCAACGGAGGTTGAAGTCAGAAAGGTTCCAGCTCAGCTCAGTCCATTCTGGAACTACAAGAAAGCCCTTTACTATGTAGACCTTGACTGTCAAGATAATGTTTATTCTGATACACACTTCAGCTTAAGCATAACTCAGTTGTTTCACAGTGACAGTGGATGGGGCAAGAAAGCAAAAATATACTCTGAAATCTGTTGTCTCCATATTTATGGATGGATCCCTACAAAGACACGGCACAGAGATGGGACCTTATTTCAAAGGAGATTTTGAACAGCCTTGTAATTTTGTTAAAAGCCTCTGCATCTGGCCCTTCTCCATCTTCATCATCACGAAGGACCCTCATCCTCATCACGAAGCAGAACAAAGGTGCATTTTTCAAACACCTCTGAAGAACTCAGTCGAAAGTATTCATGCACGACTCTGCTGGATCTTTAATCTGGTAGAGTGTGCCCAGAACATTTTGTCTCACCATTTGGCAGAAATAAAAGCTGACATGTTGCAACGCTGTTAAGAAGCTTCCAAACAAACCTTATTCTATTCACTAAGCCACAAAGTCATAGACTTTAAAGGACAATATTTAGTATGTTCTAGAGCTATCTGTGGGTTGACCTTCCTCAAAAGAATGTGAATATATAGGGTATCTGACTACGGTGATATTTACCTTTTCCTTCACTGGAATTGAACAGAGTTCTGTTTAGACTCTTTCAAATGTTTGTCCAGACTAGAGTTCCACTGAAAAAACTGCTGCCCTCAGAAAGGAGTCTCCCATTTTCTGGTCTCTACCCTCTCATGACTCAGAGCTTACAAGAACCAGAGCCCTGAACTTTGAAAGACACTTTTGTGTCAGAAAAAAATGAAATAAAATAAAAAAGCCCACACACAAAGGATGACATTCTCACTTCCTGAAGCCTGTCAGACTTGTGGTTCTTCTTTGGATGAAGGCATCACCATCTGTGAATGGAGAACAGTGGATGAACCTTCACATTTTGACCCCAGCCATGACCATAACTTGGCAGGCAGCCCCAGACAACCTGAATGCCCTCAGCCACATCCCTGTTTGTTTTGACAGCTCTCCAGACCCAGCGCTCCAGCAAAGTGGCAGTGCCAGGTGGTATCTAGCCATCCAGGCTGCTGACGGGCATCTTAGAAACAGTGCAGCTCAAGGGTCTGGCTAGCCTGCAATCTAAGGGGAGATAGTCTGAGGGAAAAACATAAAGCTTTGATCATTCAACTCATGGTGACTGAATATCTGTGCCCAGCAGTTACAACTCTGCATCTATTATATTAACCCAACTGAAGAGAGCAACAGTCAAGTTTCTGGGCAGGAGAGAAGGACTGGAGATGTTGTGCGAAGTGTCCAAAACATAAAGCCAGAACTGGAAGTTTCTTCCTCACCTCTTGCTCCTACCAAGAAGGTCCAGTGTAGAAGCAACGCCTCTACATCAGACAAGGAATTTTGTTCATTGCTAATAAGAGAAGTCTGCAAGGAGAGGACAACTGAACCTACCTTCAGAATGCACGAATGCAAGAGCTAACCAGAAGCTGGCTGCAGCAATCAGCACAATGACATCCATGAGCAAATTCCTCTTTCTGCAACCTGAGATGGCTCTGACCTCCTTACAGGAGGAGAGCTGCCAAGTAAACAGTCCTGAGGATTCAGCCTGCCAACTGCTGGCTCTATCACACTTCTATTCTTCCTCTCCAGTTCTCCACCTCACCCATTCTAACTCTGTTACTGCTGTAACTTCCAACTTCTTTGACAGTTAATAAATGTGCATAGCTGACTTGGTGACTGTAGGTCAGGAGTGCAGACCAAGAAGTGCCTGTACAGAGAAGGTAAAATGTGATATTCCTGTGCTGCTGCCCAGATACTGGAACATTCTGCAGCTAAGATGAATGGAACAAAAAAGGGGGGCAGCAAAAAATGGTTTTTTGATCAAAATAGCACTTTAAGCACTGAGACATGTCTCCGGAACAAGAATAAAATGAGAGTATGATGGAGTATTATGATTCCATCAAGCTGGAGAAAGAAGAAAAAAAAACAGCACCAAACTATGGTGGTCTAGATTCAGATGTATGTCCAGGAAACAGCAGGGCATAACACACAGCTCACCACAAGCATTTTATGTTCAGCTCATAGATGTGTAGGAATCCTGGGATCACTGCCTGGTTGTATCGCCCAGGATGTGAAACCCACCTGGGCCACAGGAGGCTGAAAACACAAAGGGAAGGACACAAAAATGGGCGGCAGCCTCAGGATATGCTGCTGTATATCTAGAGAAACCCCCCGGGTTGGAGCCATTCATTTTAGGGCAGGAAAAGGCTCCATCGCTCTCAGCCACGGAGGAGAAATCCAAGCAGCCTCCTGCTTCCCAGGAAAGAGGCTGGGCAGGGGACTGCTGCTGACAGCTTCCAGGACAGGAAGAATGAGATGGAGCTCTTCTGGCTCTGTCTCCCAACTGCAGAGCAGGGCTGGGAAACCGCACCCAGGGAGACGCCTAGGGAGAAAAGGATGTTTTGTTGTGTAGGCTTTTGTTCTGGGCTTTGTTTATTTGAGATATTTCACAGCCAGGCAGGCATGGAAGCAATTTAAAGGGCCAGCCTGGAAGAAATAACCTGCTCCACAGTGAGCAGGTTTTGAATTAGCAAAAACCAAACAAACAAATAGCAACAACAAAAAGCAGATTCTGGGACAGGAAAGATTTGCTAATGCTTTTCACAGTGCAACAACAGGCAATGCAGTTGGAACAACAGCTGGTTTCAGCAGCATGCTAAGCTCCAGAAGCAGCTCATGGAGGAACAACCCCAAACCCAATACCCTGAGTCTCTTATTAAGAGAAGACTTGGCATCACTACAGTGCAGCTGGTGCTGTCCCAGGGTGACTTCTGCCTGGCCACCTCCTGGCACTTGGTCCCACTCCCAAGACCTCCCTAGTTCTGCTGGCTCTGCTTTAACCAGAGAAAAAGCTTTGTTCATCACACCAGGGTCTGGATGAAGGACCGGTCTAGTAAAGAATCCAGTTTCAGGCGGTATGGTGGTCCCAGAGGAGGCTCAAAGGCAGCTCCAGAAGGAGCATTTCCTTCAGATGTTGAAACCCAAGTCACAGCCAAGGTCATACGAATCTTTGCCTCTCACTGGCCAGGGCCAGCACAGCACTGGAGGCCGTTACAGGGACCACGTGGGTCCCTGCTTCTCATTTTCTAGTGAAAGTAAATCCAGAATTACTGAGGAAATGGGACAGTTCTTATTTGGGTGAGATTACAACAGACGGCACTCAAGTGTTGCTTCCGGGATGCCAAACCTTCTGTAACACCAAACCAGTCAGTGTTTGGAAAAGCAGAGCTTTCTCCAGCACGGCACTGGGATGACAGGTGCCCTCGGGTTGAGCAACAGAGGAAGCAGGCCAGGCTGACCACTGTCTCCACACCAGAGGCAGCACACTGCTGTGCTCAGAGCCCAGCCCGGCGCCTGCAGCTGTTGCAGTGCTGAGCACAGGGCTCCATTTCAAAGCTCTGCTGTCATCTCTTTGAGTTGAGGTCCTCCATGCATTCTGCCTATGCAAAAGCAGAAACACCACTGAAAGCTATATTCTAAACAATCCTTCTCCAGTAAAAGGGAAAAATGTCAGTAGCCCTACAAATCAAGCACCAGGTTACATAGCAGATGGCAATGACAATATTTCTCATTGGAGTTAACCACACATGGCTCAAATGCTGGTCCCAAAAGGGGGAAACTAAAAACCTCACTCCCTCTTTCACCCCTGGGCAGTAGAATCAAAGCCACCACATGCACACAGTGCACTTCACTTCTAGACTGACCTTCAAGGAGCACATGGTCACAAAGCAGAGGAAGATGGCAGGTAAAGCCAAGCATTCTGTGTCTGTTTGCCCTCTCTGAAGTTTTAAATGGACACCAGCTGTTAATTCCTTTCTACATTCTTCACATTTTTCTGGCCAACTCCCGACAAGACTAACAGAAACCTTTCCCTTTCAACCTCCATCTGATGCATAGATAAAATTGTCAGGCATTTTCAGGCAAGGAAAATAAATATATATCCCCATTGCCTTAATTGAAATGCATGCCTGGAGGTATCCAGTGCATCCCTGCCCTTTGAAATGGGTTAAAGAGCCTTAATGCCATCTAAATTAAGTCAATTTGTTATTTGGGGCATTTGTGACCAAACAATTTGAGATGTATCCTGGGAGAAAAAAGCATGCAGGCCAGAATTTGAAACCCTGGGAAATAAGATGATGGATGTGGAGTAATGGCCCAGAAAAGTAATATCTTAAATAGCTTGGGTTGTTATTTTGGTTCTTTGATCTTTCAGCATCAAATAAGGGTTTTTGTTTTGGTTTGGGGTTTTTTTGTTTGATTGTTTGTTTGTTTTTTGCCTTTTTGAGGAGGGCAGAGCCGGCCCTATGCGGTTTTTTGTTTTGTCTTGTTTTGTTTTTTTCATGTCAGACAGAGACATTTATCATTTTCTATGACACAGCAATGACTCCTTACAGGTTGCTGGTGACAGGTGGCTGACAGAGCCCTGCCTTGCACACTTGCACACCAGATGCCCTGTGCAAAGGGCTGGCAGTCCTGTAACACCCACACTGTGTCTGCTGCTTTGATAGGACCACTACACACTTCCCCATAACCTCAAGACAATACCACTACTTACAAACAGTGTAAGGAAATTGTAATAAATAACTGTAAAAAAGCAGCAGACCAAAAGCAGGGCTCTGACAGGTGCCTGGAGCCAGAGGTACTCCTCTTGGGGCCACTGCAGAGCTTTGACCGCCCTAAGGAGAGCAAGCACACCCATCACAACATTTTGCAGTCTCAAAATGTCTAACCATTGTTACTGGGGCTTTGTTATAAAGGCTTCTGGCAGGGCAAGCACTGTGTCATGTGCACACTGAGGTTTTGCTGGCTTTGTGCACCTAGGGAATGGAAAACGCTTTGCAACAGCAACAAAAAAAATAACATAATCCTTGGGCCAGAGAGCTTTGTGGTCCCTCCCACTGACCTCACAGGGAAACAACGCTATGTTACACAGTACTCTTCACACTAACCCCCATCTTCTGAAGTACTCAGGAAATATCAAAGGCAAAAACATTGTATTTCTTCTGCAATTACTCACTTGCAAGTGGTTACCATGCTTTGCGCCATCCCTGTCACAACACAGAGCAGCCACCAATGCTGAACAAAAAGCAGCACGAAACAACGACATGCAAAATATCTGATTGTTACTTCACTCTGATTTGAGGGAGGGGGAGGTTGTGTCTGGGAAATAGATCCTCAGTTGGCACGTACCCAACCCAACAGCTGCATTGCTTCTCTACTTTCACCAACAGTCCAGAAGTTAGCCAGAGCCCTGTTTGTGCTGGCAAAAGACCAAGGTTTTCTTATTATGTACTATTAGTTCAGAGTGAGAAATGTGTGCTGCAGCAAAAAAGACAAAAAACAAAAAAAAAACAAAAAAAACAAAACAAAAAAAAAAAAACAAAAAAAAAAAACCATCCAGAGGAGCTAAATAATTGGGTACAGATGTTAAAGCCTCACAAGCTCTACCCACCGGGCAGTATCTTACATATTGCTTCCATCACCTGTTTGCATTCTGAGTTTTTAATATAATAACTATGTGTCCTACCCTTGAAGAATATTCTAGCATTCCTCATCCAAAAACCAATAACTTCTGAACTCTATTTGCCTCCTCTTGTTAACAATCTCTTCACTTTCCAGTACTCGCTTTAGAGTCATTTGGTATTTAAATAAGATTTTGCTGCTTTCACTACCTAGAAACTAGCACAATTAAACTACCCCATTTTTACCTAATTTTCCCAAAAACTCAGCCTGATGCATCACCCTAAACCTCTAGCATTTAGAATTCACAACAAAATAACGTCATCATCCCAAGCTCACTGTGCTAAATAAATTGCCTCGTTGTTATCGCCATTTTTTCCCCATTTACTGGCAACCAGCATCTGCTCCACGACCCTGGAGACTGCTGCTTCTCCAGGACATACAGATGCAAAGGCCAATGCTCAGGTTAAGTAGCAGGAGCCCAGCCCCAGCCAGATTTCTGAACCTCGCTTCATTCAATGTATTCCATAAAGTATTTGGAAGGTGCAAAGCACTGCAGCTGACAGCAAATAACACAAAAGTAAAAACACAAGAAAATCACTGGCATTTCCATAACTGACTTGTAATGATTTTGCCATTTCAATCTACATCATGAGCGCTGCCTTCCCACCATTATAAAATGGCATAATGTAGTCCATTCATTGAGCTGCTTTCCACAAATCTACACAGGAGGATAAACCACAAAAGAAGGCTGACTGCCTGCACAGCAGTGGATGCAGAGGTTGATGTTTCTGCCGCAGCACTGCCTGGTATGAAATGCCCAGCCCTGCTCCTCCATGCCCAAAGCGCACACTGGCACGAACCAATAGCAAGACGTCTCCTTTCACCTTTCCCACTGCCACTGATGAGCTCTTCCTGAAACATGAGTACACCCTTTCCGATGATGTGCGTTACACATCTCAGACTGCATGAAGGCTGTGACCTCATTATAGATTTAGTTTCTTAGTTCCCTCTGCAAAGAAAAAATGGACATCTGGCAAATTATAGAAGGGCTGGGAAAAAAGCCCATGGAGATACAGTTTTTCCTGCTTTCCCCTACAGCTCTGACTTCATCAGTTGCAACTGCACTATTGGTTAAGAAAAACTTCAAAAACTCTCTTTACACAAACAAAGAAGACTTGAGGGTTTGTTCTTGTTCACCAACTGGTTGCTGTGACATATGCCCCAGTGCCACATACTGCCACCCATCTCTACTTTACTTATGGAGAAGAGACCCTGAAGACTGGCGCTGTCTGTGCAACTTTCCAGCCCTGAGAACTTAGATGTCAAAAAGAAAGGTTCAAAAACAACAAGGAATCCAGAAAAACTCCTCCATTCCACATCAGGAATTGCTCTGCCATAAAGGGCAAGCAAACGTTTGTTGCTTCAGAAAATGACTCCCTATTCTATCTTCTTCCTTCACAAATAAAGGAAGCAAGGAAACACTTCCACTACACACTGCCTCCATTCCTCTAATACTTTTCAGTAAGCTGCTTTCTACTCCTTCCAACACATGGACCGATAGCCTCAAATCCTCAGCCAGTTCAGTTCTGCTTGGTTCTTAAGCGTGTAAGCAGTGCAATCTTCTGTTACTTTCCTAAATGGCTCTGAATTGTGGAGAAATAGTGCTGCTTCCCACAACATATGCAAAGAGCCCCCAGAACCTGCTCTGAATCCCAACGTGGAGTGCCAAAGCAGAATGACATTGAATTTATCAGTGGTGGTTGGTTGGATACTTTTATTGTCCTTGTTTCTGTGTGCATGATGTCTGTTAACATTAGATTTGAATAAGACCAGTTGCCTCCAAGGACAACCATTTTACAGCACAGTCATTGTAGCCAGTAGAACTCGGCTCTACCATAGAGCTGTTTTTTTTACTCGCTTTCCCTGCATTCAGTCTTTGCTCTGGAAACCCTCTGCCTTTTCCCTGCACTTTAGAAGAAATCAATGCATTTCGTTGTCTTTTGGATTATGAAAGCATACGACCCAGCTCCCATAGAGGTAGAAGGTAACTGAAAGAGACACACTTCACTTTCGATCACTCAGCCTGGATGCTGACAAAAGATCTAATATGATCAATGTTAGAAAAATTCACATACAACCAGCCTGTGATGTGTGCTGCTTGCTCAGCCATAATAAGCAGCTTCGGCCCTGTGCTGTCTTGAGATAGATATGAGTGGCAGAAGAAGAATCCACAGAGTAGTTCTCCTTGCTTAAGGCCTACCAAGGACCCAACAGACATAAAACCATTTTTTGGGATGAAAATGAGAAACACAAATAACATTGACATGTTAATGCTAACTCTGAGAAAGGATAGTATCCGAAGGAGATAGCCTGAAGTGCTACGCCCCAAAGGCATCAGCAGGCAGATGTAGAACCTGGCCAGCTACAAGGCAGAAGGAGGAGTCTGACAGCAAATGATTGCAGAGCACAGCTCACTGTACAATGAGCAATCACGTCCAAGTGTAAAAGAGCCAGCCAGTAACTCTTTGTTACACAAGACATTGCATAGGGGTTGACGCTACAAATACATTTGTATGAATTGTCTTGCAAAAGTGCAGCACTGAACCAGGCTCAGTAATTGTTTAGGAAATAACAGCAGCAGGTGTTTTTCATTCTGCTCTGGGCCTTTCAAGTACGACAAGGTGACATGACCAAGAAGGAAAGCTTGCAGACTGCCTGCAACCTTCTTTCCATTTTCAAAGTAAAAGCCAAGATTCTCAGATACTGAAGATTTACACCTGCAGATTTGCAGACAAAAAAATAAAACCAAGCCACCAAAAAACAACACCTGACCAATGGGAAAAAAAAAACAAAACACAAAAACCAAACAAAAAACACAGCAAGTCACGAAGTGCTCACCCTGATCATTTCCTACCTAACTGCTGTTTACTGCAGTGTCTTTTTAAAGGCCTGGCAGCTCTCCAGCCCTCCTCTCCTGCGCATCACTCCAGAAGCCATCATGCGTGGAAAAACAAGCCTTGGGAGGAGAATGCTCAGAATGCTCCCTTTGTGGTCTTCTCAGGCCCCAAAAGCATTATTTCTCTAGGGAAATCCTGATCCCCTTTCAGGGCAAAAAACACCATTTCAAAGCTTTACCAAATAAAGGGATAGGAGAAGAAAAAAAAAAAAAAAAAAAAAAAAAAAAGAATGAAATACAGGAAAGGTCATTTTTGAAGGATTTCCAAACTGCCACTGGCTGTACAGCCAAACAGGCAGCGGGACCAGTTGTGTTACTACCACTGGAAGAAATCCCAACATGGTACAGAGTTGCCCTATCACTTGTTCCAAATGACATCCATTGTCATTTGACATTTTTCGAGCGGAACAATTACTCGTGATCAAATGTTCTGGCTCTCCCTGCTCCCCAGCCAGCTGTGTTTTCCTCTTACAATTGTAGCTTGCATGCACTTGGAAGAAGCCCAGCTCTCCTCATTACAAAAAATGCAGCGTAACAGCTCATTAGGGGGGGTGCAATGCTGCTGTCAGGCTTCCAGAGGCCTGGTGGGTTGTGCCTGGGCCTGGGCTGCCCTTCTCACTTCACAATCTCAATGGGATACACTCACATGCTCCAGACACCAAAGTGGGCAAAGCCCTCCTCTCCCAGCACACACACGAAGGCTCTTTCCCTGCATCATGGAGAAGAGAGATGTGACAACTCAGATTGGAGCAGCTGTGAGAGGCACAGAATGAAAACATGACCCATCCAGTGCACTGCAATCAATGCTTGAAATGAAATCAGCTAAGTCCATATTCAAATCAGGTCACCAGTAATTAAAGCAACCTAATTCGGAATAATAAAAGCAGAAAACATCTGGATTGGCACGTATGGGAACATATGAACAGAGTGTTTTGAATTGCATGATGCACTGCTAAGAAGCTTTAATATAAACCTCAGGATTACACCATGCTAGCTTTTTTATTATTATACTCTCCATCAAAAATATGCACTGTGAAACAGTGTGAGGTGAAAGCAGACCTTTGAGCATTACTTCATCCTGTTTTTCCCTAAGGATCCTGCTGTTAGTTTCCATTTGCACAGTGCCTGGTATCACAGGCAGGACAGAATGAAGCTCTGAAGTGGAATTTTATATAAAACACTCCTATTCGTGATGGCATCGATGTCAATGCAATGTACAGAAAGAGGCTTTAGAACTTCAACAGCAACAGCCAAATTGCCCCCTCATTTCTGGAGTGATCTGCTTGCTCGACTCCATCTTAACACAGTGCCTCACCACGCAGTGATTCAGCCATTTTAATTCTGAATGACAACAGTTTGCTCTCCCTCCCAGCATAGCATCGTGCATCAGGCTCAGCCGTCTGGGGAGTGGGAATCTCTCTGCATAAAGCATGTGCAAGCAAAGGTAAAATAAAGAAATAAATAAATAGAGAAAAACCTTCCCATCAATGCCAGGTGGAGGACGTGAGAGGTAGACTGCAGTAATGGAACTGAATATATAAAAAACGTAGCATTTTCAGATTGGAAAAGGAAGCCAAGGACAAACAGGCATCTCAGGAAAAACTCTGTAATCTGGTTTTCTTGAGAGGGTAATGATGAATACAGGCTGTACCTCTGCTGCCTTTAATAGCAGCCCCAGAGAGAAAATTCAGGCTCTCAGGACACAGGAGTGAGCTGGCACACCCATGTGTGCAGAGCCTCGCAGGATGCAGTGTCTCCAACACAGCCTGCCAATGCACGAGGCATCAGCCCAACCCAAGCACAGCACCAGATGGGACCTTCTGCAGCCACACGTGAGGTCTCACTGAGCACAGAGATGGCGTTGCATGGTTTGGAGCTTCCTCTCCCCCAGCAGGAGCTGCCAGTAGAACAGCAGCCACATTCACATCCTCTGTGATCCATAAGGACTTGTGTCACTGCATCACTTTGCTCTTGGAAAGACATCAGAAGAAAAGGTTACCTGCAAAACTCAGGGTTTACTTTTGTCATGCTGCAATACTTGTACTCCTCTGGCATTTAGAAGGGACAGCTCACACAAACTGCTAAAAGGAAACAGAAATAAAACAGCTAATCCAATCAAATACTCATTTCTGACATTCCATCAACCAAAGGCAAGTTCTGGATGAACAGATCGGGGCCTTTTCAGGTTAGCAGCAGATCAACAGGAACAAGTCCCAGGGAACAGACAAACCCACACTACCAATTTGGTGCTCATTGCCCCACAAGTGCTGGCAGTACCACTCCTCCATTCAGCTACTCCACATTACTATCACCCTCAGCAACTGCCAAGAAGGCTCTGGAGCTGCACAAGTACCCTGGTCAACCATGACCACAAGAGGTTTGTACCGACTACTGCATTCTTGTTTATTAAATGCACATTACAAAACTAACAAGAAAAACATGTTCGTTATCTAAGTCACAAACATCAAGAGGAAAATACTCATTGACTAGGAATTGTAATGCAATCTCTCCAGAATGGGCTGTAGAAGAAAAGACCCAAACAAGCCATCTCTGACACGCATAGATTAGACAGATGGTGCAGTCCAGTATCAAGGAGATTTGTGCTTGCTTGACTTTGCTGTGGCTGAACTACCCATGAATCGCAGACACAAGAAAGCTGTGCTGGGTATTTACAAGGATTTCACATCCATTCAAACTCCAAACCATTCAAAATTTTCATATGTTCTATGCAAAATAAGAAGTAAATAGAACTCAAAATCACTCTCACAGTTCTGGGGGGTTCCCAACCCTGAGTTAGCACTGGGAGTGGTTACAAATGGCAGCACGGATGCTGATTTAAAGCAGGCTGTTTTCCCTGAAGCTCATTACCCCTTAGAATGAGCATTTCTGGCACTGACCATGAACATCATGGGTCACATTCACCATCAGCACAACAAGCATACACTGAGCTGCTGCATTCAGAACGTGGGGACAGAAAGCAGTAACCATATAGTTGCTGTATGTAGAGCACAAAAGCTGGAACAGCCATTTAATCAGCTGTTTCATCTGATGAGTTAAAAATCATTCCCATCATCATTCAGCAACACAAGTAGCAGAAAATATCAAAGCAACACTCATCCCCCCAAGCAACAGTTCCTGTAATTCTCCGTGTGCCTCATTAGAGGGGAAGCAGACAGTATGGAGACTCAAAACCAGAGCAACACTCTCACCTGCAGCATAACACTGGGAGCTTCATTTTCACAGGCATTAGATACCAACAGCTCCTATCAGAATGAATTGGGCCTGTGATGTTCTGAGCCCAAGGCGCAACTGTCAGCTCTTCCCTTTCATCAACCCGAGTGGTGCCACTTACAACAGCTGTGTCCCTACACAGGGTTTGCAGAGCCCCCCACCCCACCAAGGCTTTTTGAAGGCTCACCAGCTCAGGCGTGACCCACAGATATTTTAACTGAGACAAAATGACCCCCATCGGTACTTTGCTTTTAAATATCCACGGACAGAACAGGAGAAAAGAGGTTCTGCATCAGCAAAAGCCAGGGATGTTTTGGAAGCTCTGTGGGAACTACAGCCTTATCACTGGATTTTCTTTCACAAAGACAGCACAACTCTCCATCCTTCCTCCCACTTCAATCTGCTATTAATTTCATAAAGATGGATCATAAGCAAGTTTAAGACAGTTTAACTCTGCTGAGAGCAGCCATAAGCCTGAGCAACAGGGTTTCTTGCCCTTCAGAAAAAAGTAGCAGCACCCTTATCTATATATTTTTCAATTTTGCTCACTTTTACAGAGCTGGTCACGATCTTGAGCTATCCAAAACAGTTAACTCTGTTGCAGTCATAAAATATGAGTTACTCAGCGTAAAGCTTCCAGAGTTATTCAAGACCTGCCTGGGCACTTCCCTGTGTGACCTGCTGTAGGGAACCTGCTTTAGTATGGGTTGAGCTCAAGGATTCCCGTGGGTCCCTTCCAACCCCTGTGTTTCTGTCAACACACCTATTCTAAGCAGAAGAACAGCTCTGAAAGCAGAACCCATGGCATGCAGAAGCCCAGGTGGAGGCTTGGCTCAGACACAGTAGGATCCTGAGCACAAGAAACCTGCCCACAACCTTATGCAGAGCAAGGCTGAGGTTTATGGGGGTGGCCTTTGGTAACAGAGCACACACACTGCCCATTTGACCACTGGTCATTTATATAACTGCTTTTTTTCCCCTATAATTGAATCACTGCTCAGGAGACAAGAAACAGGAGCTGCTTCTAAAATAAGCCTCCCAAGATCTGATTCGCGTTGCTAAGTAGTTAATGTTCATCAGTGAGAAGCAGACACTAAAGCTAAGGTCCCTTACACTGTCTTCTACATTTCTATAAGCCATTTAAAACATTGAGGACACTGCAGCAGCAGCAGCCTGGGCACACACCGACCACTGCTTGTAGAGAACTGCCTCCACACACTCTTCCTTAGAAACAAAAGCATTCTTGAATAAAAGTGAATCAGATGAATGATGCCAAGCAAAGAACAATGTGCTGGTACCCCACAAGGTGGCATTATGATCCATCACCAACAGATCTAGGAAGGTCCAGCAAGTACTGATGGAAATGCACAATCTGCAAGTACATAGCATCTACTATCCAGCATTGCCTTGGATAGTACTTCCGCTTAGCATAAATGTAGGCAGAAGTATTAAATCCCCCAGGTCTAATAAAAATCTGATGCAAACAGACAGGCTTCATCAAAAAGTTACATCAACAGGTGACCCTAGGCAAGTTTAAGGAAGTGCTTTGGCCAAAATCGATTTTGTATTACTACGCTTTACATTAACTAATGTAAAACACCATTGGGGAAGAAGAACTAAACACCCACCTCTACCCACCTCTCATCAGTGCATTCCTACAGCACATAGGTTGCGATACAGCACTCGCTGCACGCATTTGAACTTGCCAAGCCCTTGATCATCCTACCAAGCACAAGCATTCAGATTGCACCCACCCTTGTCAGTGGCCTCCCAAAAGGCAATTAGTGGTTTGCTGCAACATTCTCCTCCTGCCATAGCACACAGGGCTGAACCCGCAGTGAGGAGAGGCAGACCTGCATGACCAGTATCATACAGCAGCCTGCTACCTTGGCACAATGAAACAGCTGGTAATTAATTGTTATTCACAGAATCACAGAATTATAAAGGTTGGAAAAGACCTAGAAGATCATCTTGTCCAACCATTACCAATACTTCCCAGCTAAATCATATCCCTCAACACAACATCCAAACGTTTCTTGAACACTCCCATGGTCGATGACTCCACCACCTCCCTGGGTAGTGCATTCCAATGCCTGACTACCCTTTCCGAGAAGTAATATTTCCTAATGTCCAGCCTGAATCTCCCCTGGTGCAGCTTGAAACCATTCCCTCTAGTTCTATCACCGATTACACGAAAGAAGAGACCAACCCCCAGCTCACTACAACCTCCCTTCAGGAAGTTACAGAGAACTATAAGGTCTCCCCTGAGCCTCCTCTTCTCCAGGCTGAACAATCCCAGCTCCCTCAGCCGCTCCTCATAAGGCCTGTGCTCCAGACCCCTCACCAGTTTAGTAGCCCTCCTCTGAACGCGTTCCAGGGCCTCAATGTCTTTCTTGCAGTGAGGGGCCCAAAACTGAACACAGTTTTATTATTGCCATCATTTTAAATCACCTTTTTGTCTTGCATCACTCCTGGTTTCCCCCACCTCTTTTGATTTTAGATACTCTTCACTGTATTTTCATCCATTTTCTGCTTCTTTCCATCTCCCACTCATCAGTACTGTCAGTGCACTGCAATCACAGCAGATGAGACTTGAAGAAATGGGGGCTTGACTCCTGAATAGTTCCAACCTTGGGAGTGAACCACTGATGCTCCAAGTACATAGTTTTCCTGGTAAAGCTAATTCAAGAACTTTTCTATTCACAGCTACTTCAAGTGTTGTAGAGAAGGATCAGTGTTAAAGTACTGGAATTGGAATAGCAGTCACAGAAGAAACTGCCTATTTTAAGCAATGCACTGACTTCAGGATGACCTAAAGTCTTGGGACTGCAATACAGTGGGAGGCAATCACAGAGAAGACTGTGACACAGTCAGGTTTACACAGCCAGCCTGCAGCCTTCCTCTGCAGCCAGTAACTCAGGTAGAAGCTGTACATCCTATCCCATTCCCCCACCAAAGTCACAGCTTTAAACGAAGCACTGCCAAACACAATGCTCATACAAATTATACTACTGAGCATCCAAATCAATGCCACTCTATTTCCTGGATCTTCCATTAAGGCTGCTCTGCTTGGCTTTCAGACTGTCAGCATCTGAACCTCTTGTTCAGGCCATAGAGTGAAATGTCTCAGTACAACAACACAAGGAGAATTCTTCGTTGCCAAAGACCCAGCTCTATGAGCAACAAGTGCTGGTCACCCAAAACAGAGACAACATAGAATCACTGAAGGTAGAAAAGACTTCTAAGGTCAGACCTGTAACATCATCTCCCCAAGCATGTCACTTCTGGAAAATGGCTCATCAGCCCTTCCATGAGAGTCACAAACTCCAGCAGAATGACCAAGTGCGCTGCATCTGATACAACAGCAGTGCTGCAGAACCAGGAACAGACTGCTAGCGCTATCATTGCAGAATGTTAGCATGAACAAGGAAAGAGGATGCAGTTTGGATGTGAGGTTTCCACCTGACCCCACATTTACATGGCTCAAAATATCAGAATAAGTCACCAAGACTCCATTTGAAGCACTAGAGCCTCCCAAACCCCATGTGTGTGTTTCAACACACACTCGGCTTCCACCCAGCACTTCCAAAGGCATTCCGGGCTGCAGTGCCCTTTATCTTGAATGCAGAAAATGACTTAAGTGCTCTAAAAAATATCAGCATTTTCCAGGCTGTAGTCAATGAATGTCAAAAACAGGATGGAAAGATTTGCAAAAGGAACAAGAATGCATTGTTTCTAATAACAAAAATGGGAAGATTTTTGTAATTGTATCAACATAATCCAGGGAGGAAACAACATGCAAAACACTCCCATATACTATTACACACTAAGGTCAATCCAGAGGAAAAAGAGAGCAGTATTATTTCACTACAGATGAGTATTTTTCCACTACACAGGTGACTTAAAGTACTTTCTGCTTTGAGGAAAGGAGAATGCAATTTAGAATACCAGATCAAAACAAACAAACCTTGCCATTTACACAAGTAAATATTAAACACTCACCAGGACTGCGCTTCCTATTAAGAAATAAAAAAAAAAAAAAAAATCCAACCCAACAGCAACAAAACCCAGAGCTTTTAGCAGAACTGGTGCACAAAGAGCTGAAAACAGCCCAGGCTCAGCCCATGGCAGTGCCCCAATAACAGTTCATTGCTTAGAGCACAGCCCACCAACAGTAAGGAAGGCAATGACCTCCTGAAACACCACAAAGCACAAATAAAACATGGCAATGTTAAATGTGCTGGTCTACCCCTGGCACGGCATTGCTCTGTGACTGTGGTCTTGCACAGGGAGGGAGCGCACCTTGGACCATGCTCCTTGCCAGGCCCTAAGCTCCTCTGCCAAACCAGATGCACAGACATAAAGCCTCAGATGGACACATCAAGAACTACAATTTGGAGTCACAGAACAGCTTTGGTTGGAAGGGACCTTAAAGACTGTTGAGCTCCAATCCCTGCCATGGGCTGGCTGCCCCCCACCATCTCAGGCTGCCCAAGACTCTATCCAACCTGGCCTTGGGTACCTCCAGGGATGGGGGCACCCACAGCTCTCTGGGCAGCAGTGCCAGGGCCTCACCACATTCACAACCAAAATACACATTCCCTCAAGAACTATCAAATTCATACTGCTAGTACATCTGACCAGAATGTAAACCACTGCGAGGCACAAGGGAAATTCAAAATAGTATTAGTTGCATAATGATTGTTTATACAAATTATGAGCATAATCACAGTTTCAGGACAGTTAGCTCAAGGTGAATCGCCCATCTATCTAATCCTTTAATAACATGCTTGGAATGCAATTTGGAAATTCCCCTCTGATAAAGCAGTCATGTTGCCTGCATAGTGACCATTTCTCAACAGTCATTACCATCAAGCATTTCAGTCTTTCATAAAGGGCAATGTTTTGATCAATACACAAAATAGAGCATTAAAAATTATGACATTATCTTTGTTCTTGTTTTACATATTTGTGTGCCCTCCTAGTTCTCTTTAGAGCAAAAAGTGATAGCCAAGCTATTAAATAGCAGAAAGGAGATGTGCTTATATCAAATATGCATAAAACCTTAAAGGGTAAGACCGCTACAGGCACTGATTAAATAGTCTCAAGAACCAATTTCAAGCCCAAAGCTCCTCCATGGCTCTTCAGCAGCTGATGACAACCAGAAGTTAAAAGCAAAAACAGCTGTTCTTCAGTTAAAAGCATGCTGCAACAACATGGACACACTGCCCTGCAAATTGCCATTAAGGTGACAGAGGTCCTGTGCCCTCTGCCAGGAATGTAAGGAACTTTGTGACTCTCTGAATCCCCCAAGCTCACTGAGCCACTGCGGTTCCAAGTGACTGACATTGCTTTCTGCTGGTGGGAAACAGCTGTAGAAACATCTCTAAAGTGGCCGGCATGGCCACACCAGCCCCGGCTCCACCTATCACTGGTATGCCCATGTGGCCCTCACCTGCCAAGCAGATCATTAGGACTCCATGGCATCCCATCCACTTGTGTAGAAGACGACCCCAGTTAAGGCAACAGAACTTCTCTGCCTCAGCCTATTCCAATGAGCACCTTGACAAGCATCCCTAGATCCCATCATACCCCTACACCCAAATAACTAATCTTATTTCCAGTGCTCCAGCTGCATAACCCCACTCCACATTTGCTACCGGATGAGGATTGCTCAAACTAGAAACACACATGAGCTGTGTGTTCCCCATTACTTGCACCTGCCCACAGGGAGGGGACCATTGTCCTCCACTCCTAGAGCTACTTACTGACATTTTGATGCCTTTTCACATTTCTGGCAATCTTTAGATTTCTAATACGGTTCAGAAATGGAAATGAGAAACATCTCATCTCAGACATGTTCCTCTACTCATTTTTATACAAAGATGATGTAAAACCTTGATCTTAAGACCATGACAACATCAATTAGCACAGCTTCACGTGCTTGGATGGGGCTCTGCAACTCAGCACAGCTGAGGATTCACATCTCTTGACCTTTGAGAAAGAAAAGGTAAAGAGACTTACCTTTTCAGAGAAAGAAAATTTGGTAGCATTATAAAAAGAAAACGAGGGTCCCTCTTTCATTGCCACGCAAAGTGAAGAACGGGTTGTGAATTCATTACCAATCTGGCAGACAGTACTGCACAACAGTTACTTCACCACTTGCCTGGGTCATATATATTTAACTCTTTGTCAGATACATTTAATCCACCTTGAAGTCATTATATTCTTGTTTGTCTTGCTTACAATGAGAACAGATCTCTAAAAATAACTTGCTTCCACCACCTCTCAGGTCCAGATTAAAGCATTATTACCCATTTTTCGCATCTCTTACTTCATTCGTGCAACTTCTGTAACTTTTTATGCTTGCAAATACATGGAAATAACACGAGAAGTTATACAAGACTAAAAAACATGAATCGCAGCGACACGCCAACTGGACTGCATATTATTACTGTTATTTAATTTTATTCACCTTTTTTACTTGTGTTTCATGAAAGCATACCCTCCTTGGAGCCAGATTCTGACCAGCAACAAAGCTACTTGACACACTCCAGCAACATAAAGCTGCAAAGCTGGCTTAGTGGGCCAGCTGGGGTCAGGGAATCCCCCCGTGGTGTATCTGCGATGCTATGTCCTCTCCCCAGACCAACCCTGGAGAACCCTGGGTGCTGTGGTTACAGCACCCTGCTTTGTCCTGAGCCAGCAGGGCAGCCCCTCCTTCCCCAGTGAGCCAGGCAGCAGTGTACTCAGTGCTAAAGGATTTCTCCCAGCACCAAAGCTCATGGCAGAACACACAGACCTGCTTTCCTCTGAGCATGAGCCACGTGGACCTAATACTTGGGGCCAGAGATTTCAGCTGTGGTCCAGACGTGATGGCAGAACTACATCTCACAGACTTTGAGAGCTGGACAGATGCCAGGCTCCTAGCACAGATCAGAAGCTGGCAGGTATTTTTCCACAAATGAGGTAATCCATTGGCCTTTTTAAAAGCACAACGCACATCACCAGGCCCGAAATCCACATGTGCTGAAAGGTCATGGGTTGAGGTAGTCTGGACTTTTCGTTCTGGACCTCGTTAGTCCATAACATTCCTGCTTTTCTCTTACCAAGCTCCTTGCCAAGTCCCTGCAGCCACAAGAGCAAGCACCCAGAGAACAGATATTTCAGGCCCTCCTTTTCTACAGCAGGTGCCCAGCAGGGCTGAGCACAGCTACCTGCTGACTCAGGGCATTACACCCCTGCTGCAAGCCTTTGACCCCTGCTCTTCCCTACGTTATCCCATCTAGAAGCTAACTAACCTTCTCCCTGTGAGAAACTAATTCAGGAATCACAGGTTGTAAGTTTAAATGGCTTACGCCAATGGCTAAAGCCACATGATCAGACTCTTATGTTGACAAAGGACTGAAAGTCAAACGTGCTTATTTTTACCCTTAAACAAAACCACATACAGCCTGCAGTGGTAAACCACCACTTTTTTTACTACCCAAATTCCAATTGCTTGTATCCATCACCATGTTCCAAAATCCTACTC
Organism: Excalfactoria chinensis; assembly: GCF_039878825.1. NCBI lineage: Eukaryota > Metazoa > Chordata > Aves > Galliformes > Phasianidae > Excalfactoria > Excalfactoria chinensis. The sequence continues at coordinate 102,235,011 of NC_092827.1, read as the reverse complement.
CTACCAACCAGCTGAGGCATGTCTGAGGCTCTGAGCTCAGCTCACCACTGTGACATGAGGAATGGGAGGATGCTGCTCCTAACCCACACCCGGACACAAACCCACCTCATTTCTCAATCAGGTAACAGTGAATAGCGTGTAAACAGCTTGCCCCAAGCTGAGCTGCAGGGCTTATGCTTCATTTCTATGGCTTTTTCTTCCAGCTTTTTCTTCCTTTATTTTTCTTCTAGCTTTTTTTCTTCTTACCTTTGTTCCTACCCTACCCTTGCTTAAAGGCTTGAGAAGGACCACAACGTTCTCAAGATGCAAACAGAATACATAACCAAAAGGATCTCCCTGAGCCCTCAGTCTGTAATCAATTTTCAGGAAAGCATTTGTGCTAAAATGAAGTAAGTGATAACTTTCCACATCTCCTGTTATCCAGAGTACTATTTTAGGGAGACTGTGACAGCATCCGCGCTTGTCGCTTAGCCCTGCTTCCAATCTCTGGCAGATGCCCAGCACATTCCGGTGCCTAATGCACAGCACTTGTGGCGCGGTCCCACTAATCTCTCAAACACATTGACTAAGACTTTCCCACATAAACTGGCCCACCCTTTACTAGGGAGAGGTCACTCAGAACAATCAGCCTTCAAATGAGAAAAACAATCAGAAAAAGCTCCTCTGATGCCAAAAACATGGAAGAGCAAAATGTAACAGGCGCCAGCCTTTGCTCTATCAGAATTCACAGGCTGCAAGACAAGATCCTTGGCTGGTACAAACCACCACAGCTCCACCAGTATCAACCAGAAGTTTCTTTCGGATTTAGGATCCGGCCTCCTAACAGCATCTCATATTTCAATAAAAACACTGTATTCTAAAGGTAGCATTCAAAAAATTCCCATATCAAGTTGCCCACTGACTGCCATAGGCAGATCTAGGCTCAAAGAAGCTCCAAAAGACCACTCATTTGGTAGCAAGAGGCAAAATCTGCTTTTTCCATCTAGGATAACCAGCTTCATGCCACATTCCAGTGCTGCTACAAATTGATTTGCTGGTAGCACACCAGGGCTATGAGCTGCCCATCAGTGCAAAGCATTCCATCCACAGAGTCTGACTGGAAATCACCCTGAAATGTGTCGGTGATAGCCCTTGGGAAGGGAAGGAAATCTCATGGTTAGTTTAGCTACAGACAAAAGCCAATGCTTTCAAACTCAGATGCCAAAACGAAAACCTGGAGGTGTTAAACTCATCTACATCAAGTCAACGTAGATATGCAGACAGCACCCTTTTCCCTTTTGATGGCAAAAAGGAGAGGAGCCACTTGCCTTAATTAGCACTTTGTGATGTCTAGGCATTAAACCAGATCCACAGAATAAGTGGAAGAAATAAGCATTTGGTCACATTGCACAAAACAGCACAATTTGCTCTGCATTGCTTACTGCAGTAACCACAAATTATCACCACTGCAAACTGGGCTGCAGAGCTTCCCAGCCAGCACAAGCAGTGTCCTCCAAAACAAAACACCCAGACCAGCCTTCTTGCTCTTCCCAACACATGGCCCTCTTTCATCATGTCAAAGTAGGAACCAAAAGCAGACACTACGTGCCACTCTATAATAAATCAACCAACAGCAAGACAGTGGATCAGATAGCAAAACTCACAGGAACCAAATATCCAAGCAGATCTGAATGACTGCTGGGCAGTTGGGAGTCTCACAACACCTTGATGGAGCACATGGGGCCGTAATGGTGCTGGGAACTGAGTCCTGCAGGGGAGATGAGGGCCCTCCCAGAGATGCCTATTGGCTTGGCCCGGGAGATGCTGCTGCCCAAGCTCAGGTTCAGTAGTCAGTGTAACCTTACAGCCAAGTACACCCAGCTGGCTGCCTGGTCCCCAGCAAGGAAAAACCAGCTTCAAAGAAAACATTTAAGTGTCTGTAATCCATAGGTATGAAGGCTGGGAGGGACCACAACCATTCATGAACTCTGTAGCACTCCTCAAGTTGGCTACTTCACATTTAACCTCAACGCTATTTGGTCATAAAGCAGTACAAAAAAAAACAAAACAAAACAACAACAACAACAACAAAAAACATGCTTTATTTGCTCTAGGCTGCATCTCCTCACCCTGATCACACCTTCCAGCAGCTAATGGCAGCCAAATCGGCTCTTTTAAACTGTGCACACAACCACCTATCTCTGACAGATCCCTCACAGTCCCACTGGCACAGGGGATCGGTGCTGCCCATCCGTCCAAAGTATGTTTTTAACAGAGGATAAATGGTTTCTTCTTATGTACAGTACAGCTGTGGCCATGTGAACACGAGCAGGAGCCCAACAGCATCATCCTCAATGTGTTTCACAGACAACAAGCCAAGCACCCACCAGCAGGTGCAGCTTCATGATGTGGCCTCTTCTTCCAAAAAAAGAACAGCGCACGTTCTGCACTCCAGCAAACAGAAAAGCTACTTAATTTGGAACATTTACCTGTGAACAGATTCACAGCAGTGTATTTTTAGATGTCTGTGTACTACTGGCACACCTCTCCCATTCCAACGGAATGAGTGGTATGGCCACGTCGGCTATTCACAGCACGAATGTGTGTGTGTTAGCATCTGTTGGCATGAGGCTTTCATGCCGGGTGCCTCTTTTGTTCATTCCTTGCCCTCCTCTTCACAGAGGACACTGCTGAATAAGCCAAACCAACACTCTCATCTTGTGGTCCCAACACTCGGCACCTTCAAGAGATGGTGAAATGAAGATGAGCATGCAGCAGCACAGTGTGTTTCTCTGGCAGTAGCAGACACAGCAAAGACATCCATGTGGTAAAAAAAAATAAAAAAAATGCTGCACTAGAATGAACTAGTTTCATTTGTACAAAACGGAAAGAGAAGAGCAAGGGAGAACATTCTCAGGAGTTCACACTTAGCACCAAAAACTTCATTCTGAGAAGAGGCACAAAAAATACTAATGGTGCAGAGAAATTATAGCTCAAGATACTCCTCAACCTTAATGTGTCCTTGGCCATACAAAGACGTTTCCACCCCTGAGAACAATGACAGAATCACAGATGCATCAAGGTTGGAAAAGACCACTAGGATCACCCAGATATCTGTTCAGCTTCTCCTATTCACATATAGCGAATAAGTAGAAAATAAGTGAATAGCAGAAATAATGGTTTCAGACACAAGTGCACCCTCCCTTGCCACCTTTATCAGCTATAAAACCTGGTCTGAACTCAACCACTAAGCAACAACGCATAAGGAAGTTTTCCTCGTGGAAAGTCAGGCGAAATGGACAGTACCAATTGAATCTGGAATGAGCCAATAGATGAAAAAGAAATAATGCTGTACAAGTCAGGGGGAAAAAGAAAAAGAGGACTGCTTAAATACATAGAATTAATCTACATCATTCTGTTAAATAAGATGAGACCTACTGAGCATAAAAACCAAAACCCTTGCATGCAGAATCTCCATTGCTTTCTTCTCACTGGAGGAAGGCAAAGCTTTGAAGGCCCAGCTTTGGCTGCAGCAGCATTGCACCCTCGTTTATCAGAAAAATAGATTAGCTACAGGTCATTTTAGGAGTAATAACAAAGATCTGGCAATGGAAACCACATGTGGAAAAGCACAGAGCTGGGGAACAGCAGTCTCAATGCGGTCTCCTTACAGAACAGCCACTGCAGTTCGGTGCCATTTGACAGCGCATGCATTTCACTCCAGCACTTGCTTTGCCATGCAAGAGCTCCTTGGTGATAACCACCAGACACAAGATGATTTCTAAGTTGTAAACACAGCAGAAAGCCAGAGGAGACGAGTACATTCTCATACTGCAGAAATGCAGGCTAGACTCTCTCTGGATTGACTCGGGCACACCGCCATGAGCTTGTGCAGAGGGTAGGGCTGATTGCAATGGCACACTCTGCAGCTTCATCGGCTGGAAGCAAACCCCCAGCACACACCAGCTTGTGCATCAGAGCAGCCCCACACGGCCCCGTGCAGCATGGATCGCTGAGAGGCAGCCTGCTCTCAGCCCAAGTGCCCATTCATGGTGTGCATCACACAGCACAGAAAACAGCCTGCAGTGCTCTGCTTCCCAACCCCTTATTTAACTTCAAGCCAAAACAGCCCCCCAATGCTGCCAACGGTTCCTCACCCTGCTGAGCCCATCCACCTCCCACAGCCCGAGCACAGCTGACTGCAGAGGTTTTCCTAGAACCACGGAACAGCAAGCAGGTGGGAGGGAGGCCTGCAGCCAGGCAGCAGTCTGGGCTGCGTTTTGGAGCTGACTCATGGGGAAGGGCAGCACCAATCAGCTATTGGGCTGGATTTTAACTTGTGCCCAGATTGAATGACTAAGGAATTTAGGTACCTGTAGAGATCAGCAGTCTGCATACCCTTTGCAGCCCTCAGCATCTGCATAAACAGACCTCATCTGTGCTCCACAAAATACGCCCCAAATATGTCCTCCTCACAAGCAGAATACAATGCTGTAATCCAACTACGAATATTAAATCCTGTAACTGACCCACATTAAAAATAAATCCCTCCAACAAAAGGGATTTAAATGATGACATTTTGTATACGTTGAAGGGAACACAGAGCATCTTTTACACAGCAGATCAGTGTGTTGGCTGAAAGGGGCCCAGAGCTGCACCAGGGTCTCCCATCCATGCAGCATTTGCCCCCTCCATTCCACCTCTGCATGCAGGAGGCACTCAGCAGCTCACCGCCACCCCACAGCCACAGGATTCACACCACAATGGGGATGAAACAGCATTCGTTATGCTTTTCTACGTTTTGTTTTTATGTGGGTTTTTTTTTTTTGTTTTTTGTTTTTTGTTTTTTTTTTTTTTTTCTGCCATTGAAACAGCTGCAAGCTCCTATTTCATCCCCAAGCGCTGCCGTCCTCCTCTCCTCCGAGCCGACCTCCTTTTTAGCACCGAGCCGACGCTACGGGATGCGATAACGAAACGCTCCCTCCCTTCAGTCCGCTCAGCGCCGGCTCTGTCTTGTTACGCAGTCATGAGCCCACGCTCTCCCCACGGCCCCCACCTCCTCCCCCTCAGCCTCCGGGTACCGTTCAGCCGAGGCTCTCCGCAATGGCCCGGCGGCGGAGCTCACACCGCGATACCGGCATCGCTCGGGCTCGGAGCTTTGTTCCGCGGCCGTCATTGAGGACAATGCATTCCCGGCCGCTGAACGAGCGATGGGATTTGTTTTTGTTTCCCGACCCCGGCAAGCCGCGCTTTGCGGCTCATTTCCGAACGCCGCACAGTCGGGTAGGGGACGGCCGTTCCGCCTCAGGGTCGTCTCGATTCAAACGCGGAACGCGGAGGCTTTCTACCTAAGGACGGCGCTGAGCAAGCGCGACCCTACGGCGCCCGGCGCAGCCTGCCATGTTTCCTCCCCGCACCGTCCTCCCTCCGCCGCAATGCCGGGCCATCTCGCAGACGGCGACGCCAGGCCGCGCGATGCCCGCCCGGCCCGGTGCCCGCAGGTACGGCCCCGCAGCACAAAGCCGCAGCGCTCCGCCCGCCCCCCGCGCCCCGCCCGTGCCGCAGCGCCTTCCCGGGCGCGAACCGCACCGCGGTTCAGGACGGACTGAAATAACATGCGCAGCGCCGCGGCGGCGGCGGCGGTCCCTCCGCGGGGCGGCGGCTCCGGGGCGAGGCGAGGCCGCGGCGGGGCGGGGCGGCTCCGCGCTGACAGCTGCCGGGCGCGGGGGGCCCCGGGCCGCTCCGCTCTGCGGCGGATGGAGAGGCTGCGGCGGGGCCGCGGGGGCACCGCTGAGGCGGGGGGGGGACGTCCGCACGAACGCGCGAGCCCTGGTCGGCCCTACCTCCGTGCTGCCCGCGCGGCGCCTCTCCCTGCTCGGCTGCGGCGCGGAGTGACCGGCGGAATCCGCAGCCGCTGCGCTCCGCCCGCACGGCCGCGGCGGCAGCAAGGGGCGAGGGGCGGCGCCGACGGGCGGGGGGCGGTGCCGACGGGCGGCGGGGGTGGGGCCGGGGCGCCGTCCCGGCCCTGCGGAGGTTCCGAGCGGCCGCGCTGCGGCGCGGAGTGGGGCGGTGCCGGCAGGTGGCTCCGACGCGGTCCCGCTCCTCGCCGTTCTCCTTACGGTTATGTGGAGGCTCGCTCGCCTCGGGCTTCACGCTCCTCCTGCTCCCCTACCTCTCTGTCCTATCGCGGGGACAATGTTGGCTCCCCTCCAGCATCCGCTTCCTCCATCGCAGCGCTCCCGCTGCTCTGTCATTCCCCGTGGGAAGCCCATCCCGGCTCTCACTTCCTCCGCTGCAGAGCCATCCCCTGCATCTGCCCTGCCGCCTTCCCACGCGAACAGCAACGCCCAGTCTCTGGATCTCCATCCCTGTGCCGCGCTTCCCTTCTGCCCTTCGCCGTGTGGCCTCAGCCCCCCCCCGGCCACCCTTTCCTCCCTCCTTCTCACCCCCGGCTCCCTCAGTGCTGCCCGGAGCCCCCCGCCCCGAGCTTTCCCTTATCTGGCTCCGACCCCTCGGTGCTCCGACGCTTTGCCAAGGTTTGTGACATCCACTTCCTGGCCTGGTCTCTGGAATACTGCTTCGTTTCCATCACGACAGCGTTATCAGCTTGGCTCTCTGGGATGTTTTGTTCTCCCTCAGTTTCCAGGGCTGCCTCCCCCAGTTCCCTCCTTGCACCCAATTCCCCATGGGAGCCCCAGCAGGCAGTAACTATCATAATTCCCTCTGTATTCACTGCAAGGTGAACCCAGCCCATAAAACTAAAATACATAACACATGCATTTAGGAAGAACCTTTCTGTTTGGGATCTACCTCTCCATTTGGAAGTTATCTTACCCCGGCAACAATCTTTGCCTATCTATTTGGCCAGACATTCCTTCAAAGCATTCAAAAGGGAGAGCCTCCAACCTACAATCAAGCAGGCCTGCCATGTTTGTCATACAACTCACTGCCCTGAACACCCTGCTCAGCTGAGCTTTGCCCTTTTATTTGCCCTTCATGCAGTGCTCTTGCAAAGACTCCCAGCCATCTCACTTTGGTCCTACCATTGGCTCTCCAACCATATGTAACATCATGCCTTCTCTTGTTCCTAAGTCCTACATGAATTTTGACCAGAGTCACTCCCGCATCTGCCTGACTGTGGTGGTTCATAGCTAGTGCTGGGGATAGAGAAGTTCAGCATATTTGTACAAGGGTTGAGAATCAGCCACGTTTGTGTTCTTTGCTCATGCAACATCTTGTAGGATCAGAGCTCACGATCAAGGTTTCTAGACAAATCCTACAAGGCACCTGCTTCTATGCGGTGAGAATGTAGAAGGTTGGTAGTGGCAGTAAAAAAGGAAGACAAACCTTTATTCATTTAACATTAGTAATTCCAGCCACAGATATTTCTCATCCACCACTGTAACAAAGGACAAGTCAGTCACTTCAGACACTTGAGGAAGTTTGATACACAAAGAAAGAATAAATAAATGAGAACAACTTGTCCAAACCTTCCATTCAATGCCTCCACCAGAGGTACTGAGACAGGATCTGCACTGCTCCTGAGCAAAATGTTCACTGAATTCTGCCCCAAGGAGCATGAAAAATTCCACTCTGTTTCAGAATAACGTGGACTGTATCTCAAAATGCTTCACAAATCACAATTTCCATTAACCCAGGAAGGCTTCTGCTCTTGGAAAAAGCTGGATAACTTGGCTATGGACAAAAAAAACTAGCAAGTACCCACGTGTACGTGCTCTAAAATGCTTCAGGCTTGGAAGGGTAACATTCAGCTGAGTTTTGATCCAGCATGAATGTTGCTTTTACTTCAGCCACCAGTAACAGGAATTCAGAGAACCCAATGATGTACACATCATAAATACAAACACAAAATTGTTCGACCCCTCAGATGTTAAGCAACATCAGAAAATCACATCTTCTACTCAACTATTAATATCTCTCACACAAGTAGGCAGGAAAAAAAAAAAGATCATAATAGATGGGAATGAGCAAGAACATTCAGTGTATTTAAAGATTCTGTCTGTCTTAGCCCACATAGCTCAAAAATGGGAGGGCCATTGATTATCATGGAAATAACTGGGCAGGAATGAACACCTGAAGAAGCAGAAACCAGAACAGCAGAGATACTGTGGGCTCCAACCAGTCCTCCCAGTTACTTACAGTCACTTTCTTTCTTAAAAAGTACTCACATTTTGTAACGAATGTGGCAGCTCCAAATGTTTTACCAGTGATAGCTGAAATCAGCATCTCTGGGTTTGACAGAGAGAATGTTATTCTCATTAAAAAGTGCCTGCAACTATTTGTCAGTATTTTCAGCATGAATATTCTGCTTGCACGGTTAGAAAGCCAAAGCCTATGAAGCTGAGATAAAGTGGGAATACTTACAAGTGAAAATACTGGCACCTCCTTATTTCAGCAAGTGAACTCAGACAAATTGCTCACACTGGTGGCCACACTCCCCTTCCTTTAATCAAACTAAAAGGAAAGGAAAGAGTGTCAATATTAGAAACCATTATAAAATGAAGCAGAAAGTGTCAGCAAAGCAACGTTAGGTGTATTCACTACCTTTCTGCCCATTACTTTGTAGTTAGCCTTTATTTGGAAGCCTGAGGATTCTCTCCTTCTTGTGCATTTTGTCCATAGAGCTAAGAATTTCTTGCACATGAACTGTACAATCGTTAAGGCTGGAAAACATCTCTAAGATCATCCAGTCCAACCATCAGCCCACCCCACCATGCCCACTGACCACGTTCCTCAGTGCTACACCTCCATGGTTCCTGAGCACCTCCAGGGATGGTGAGCCCACCACTTCACATGAAAATGGAGAAATATTTCAGCTTCCTTTCTTTTTTTTCTTTTGAAAATCTACTGTGCTGCTGTGCTCAACAGTACTGTCAGACTCTCAGCCCTCACAAACACATCCAAGTGTGCATTAACACCACCACTGAGAGAAGGCCACACCGTGGGTGTGTCAAAGTACACACATTCCAAAATCTCTGAAAGATTACCATGAAGTCACACCTTAGATAACCCAACACACTGCTCAAAACAAACTGAAAGGGCTTTGTGTGGATTCTTACTCTTTTCAGGATCTAGAGCATTTCAGTTGTATCTTTGTGGGAACTGAGTTTGCAATCAGGTATTCCCAAATGGAAACCAAAACCAGCAGATCTAGATCACATACTGAGAGAGCTGAAACTGGGAAGGCAACACTAAAGCTAGAAAAATTCTGCTCGAGGTTGGTGGCAGCTGCCAAAAAAGACAGAAGAAATACATGCAGAGAAATGAACCCTGTGACAAAATGTTCCCAGCTCTACTATTGAGAAGCAGTGTGCTGTTAGAAAAGCGCTACCTAGATTCCAGTTCCACAAGTCTGCAGTGTGACTGAGGAGGAAGATGCTCCTCACACCAGGCACACCTTTCCTCCACCCATAGTGCCCCGTTTTATACCCATCCTGAAGCTCAAAGTTGCAGATCTAGACTTGTGCTCTTGTCTGACTTTGATAGACTTGGCCAAGACTGTGAAAGGAAAATCAAAGATGGGCAATAATTTGCATAAAAGAATAAAATCTTCACTTCCTCACTATGTGCACAGCCTGTTCAGCAGCACAATGGCTTCTCCACTGCACACATTCCTTCACAAAACTGTATCTTCTCACCACCCTACAACACAGCTCTGTGCTAGAATCATAGAATCATAGAATTACCCAGGTTGGAAAAGACCTTGAAGATCATCAAGTCCAACCGCAGCCTAACCAGTACCCCATCTCTAAAAAAAACCTCTGCTAAATCATATCCCTGAGTACCACATCCAAACGGCTCTTAAACACATCCAGGGATGGCGATTCAACCACCTCCCTGGGGAGCCTATTCCAGTACCTAACCACCCTTTCTGTAAAGAAGTTCTTTCTAATATCCAACCTAAACTTGCCCTGGTGCAACTTAAGGCCATTTCCCCTCATCCTGTCACTTGTCACTAGTGAGAAGAGACCTGCCCCACTCTCACTGTAAGAACCTTTCAGGTACTGGAAGAGCATGATACGGTCTCTCCTCAGCCTCCTTTTCCCCAGACTAAACAGCCCCAGCTTCCTTAGCCTCTCCTCGTAGGGCTGATTCTCCAAGCCCTTAACGAGCCTCGTTGCCCTTCTCTGGACCTGCTCCAGTACCTCCATGTCCTTCCTGTGCTGAGGTGCCCAAAACTGGACACAGTACTCGAGGTGAGGCCTCACCAATGCCGAGTACAGGGGCAGGATGACTTCCTTAGTCCTGCTCACCACACCATTCTTGATACACGTCAGGATGCCGTTGGCCTTCTTGGCCACCTGGGCACACTGTCGGCTCATGTTCAGCCATGCATCAATCAGTACCCCCAGGTCCATTTCCTCCACACAGTCCTCCAGCCACTCCGTCCCAAGCCTATAGCGCTGCCTGGGGTTGTTGTGGCTGAAGTGCAGGACTCGGCATTTGGTCTTGTTGAACCTCATCCCACTGGCTTCAGCCCAGCTCTCCAGCCTGTCTAGATCCCTCTGTAGGGCCTCGCTATCCCCAGGCAGATCCACACTCCCAGCCAATTTAGTGTCATCTGCGAACTTACTGAGTGTGCACTCAATGCCCTCATCGAAGTCATCAATAAAGATACTGAAGAGGACAGGCCCCAGCACCGACCCCTGGGGAACACCTCTCGTGGCCAGTCGCCAGCTGGATTTAACTCCATTTACCACCACTCACCTACAATGAGTGCTGCTACACCCTCACCTTCAATCAGCTTTGACTGAAGGTGAACTTCAGTTGAATCTTTCCCATGGTCTGCTCACAGGTGTATTTCTGTTTCCAACTAATGCAGTAGCTGTGTCATATCCAGGCCAAAATCTTGATTTTCAAACTGAAAAAGAAAAGACTTAGACTGGATACAAGGAAGAAGTTTTTGACAGGAATGGCACTGGCACAGGCTGCCCAGAGAGGTGGTGGTGCCCCATCCCTGCAGACAGCCAAGACCAGGCTGGATGTGGCTCTGAGCACTGATGGAGCTGTGGTTATCCCTGGGCACCGCAGGGGGGTTGGACCAGATGGCCTTTAGAGGTCCCTTCCAGTTCAGACCATTCTGTGATTCTGTGATCCTGGACTATGTGCTGGGCCTGAACAACACATCGGTGTGAACATCAGCTACTCCCCTCACCCAGATGCCACCGTCACCATTTTCCCCACCTCAAGCCTCCAGCATGCTTATAGGGCCCACTTTGCCACATGCCCAATACGTCAACCCCTGTAAAATTACTCAAACATATGAAGTATGCACTTACAGAAGCCTTTGCCTTGGCCTTCACCAGTTGCTCTCTGCTTCCCACGCCACCCAAGTCAGCAGTGGAAATGCTGACGGTGTGAAGAGAAGATGGCCTTTCTGCACTCTGTGCCAGCATCACAGCAATCTTCAGCGTCCGGGAGGAGTCCTGGCAGGAGTCCTGATGCTGGGCCTGCAGCGTTGGGGAGGAACAGGAAGCATTAGCAAGAACTGGTAGAGGAACAGGGCCAGCGTACCACAACATCCCTCACAGATATTTCCATTGTGTTTGAGTCAGTATATTAACAAATAAAATAAGTATCTTGGGACCTACTTGCATGACCTGCAGGCTCCACGCAGCAGAAACCCTATCACAGAGAATGTCTACAACTGCAGACAAAGGTATGCCTGAAGCTGTACAGACAGACAGACACAAAGTAGGTTTACACCAGCCAGCTCAGGCACCAATAATAGCTTGGCTGCAGCAATGGGGGCCCAAGGGCAGCTGCACAAAACCTCCCTGCAAAGCAGAGTAACACTCTCAGCACACCAAGCTGTGCACTACCAGGGCTACACTGCTGTTAGGGCTTAACTAGCAAAATGAGAGCTGCTGCAGGGTTGCACATATGACCTGGACACACACATTTGACTACAGACTAAATGTGTTCCCCAAAAGTCTGAAATTTGATGAGGAGCAAGTAATAGAGAACACTTCTGTGACATATCAGTTCACTTCCCTTTCAGAACAACCTCTGTGGAGCAGTTTGAGTTCTATGTACTAAATGGTGTCAAAGAAGCAAGGTTTGCACTCATGCATCAGAAGAGGAAAGGGGATCAAAAGCTTGAATGTCATTTAGAAGAGATCTCTTACCTACTTCCAAGAAAAACTGCTTTTTTGAAAATGTACTTGCCTACAACACATGCCTTCTTAGTTTTGAACTCTCAGCAATGAAGACCAAGAAAACTGAATCATCAAATCATTGAATCATGGAATCATTCAGGTTGAAAAAGACCTCTGAGATCATCCAGTCCAACCATCAACTCACCCCACCATGCCCACTGCCCACGTCCCTCAGTGCCACATCCCCACGGCTCTGGGACACCTCCATGGATGGTGACCCCACCACTCCTGGGCAGCTGTGCCACTGCCTCACCGCTCTTTGGGAGAAGGAATTGTTCCTAACAGCCAACCTGAACCTCCCCTGCTGCAGCTTGAGGCCTTTCACTCTCGTCGTATTGAAGGAGTTCAAGCACAATTCAGTCTTTGTCTGGTATGGGACTGCTCTGATCACAAAGAACTTCTAGTGATGTGAGACTCTGGAATCTGAAGGAATCTGGAAAAAAAAGCAAAGACAGCCAAAACCAGATTTTAGTGGCTTACAAGCATTGTCTGTGGTTTCTTCTAAACTCCACTCTCAGCCATCCTCTCATAACATTTGACTTTCAAACTGCACACAAAACAAGTTTAAGTATCAGAGAAGTATCAGAGAAGCACTAAGTCTCATTGTCAGCGGTATCATCAGCATTTTGTGTGCAGGCAGACAGGATCCACAATTCCTCCATCACTTTCAAAATGGGAATTAATAAGCTATATTTGCTCACTGGGAAGGTGAATCTATTGCTAAATGTAGTTTCATTAGTCCTCTATTGATGCTCTTCCACAATTCACTAGCAATGTTCCATCAGAACACGGCAAGCATGAAACTTCAGCTTGGAAAATTCTGGCATAGAAGGAAAATGTATGCTCATCTATTTATAAATGAAGTCTTCACTGATCATCCTATAAATAGTGACTTGCCAAAATCCAAAGTAATGAATCTGCTAATTCACCCAAAGAAGTGAACCTGACACCTCACGCATTCTTGCTCCTCATCCAAAGCAGCACTTTCCTACAAAATATGGCTTCTACCTTATCTATGCAGTATTTTTTAAAATGATCTTGAAATTTACATGCTTAGATGCAAGGCCCAAACACTGGTTTTAGATGAGGGGAAAAAAAAATAATAAAAAAATCTAATGTTTGTAGTAAGGATATGAAGCCAAGTCTTCTTCCTCCAAGGCTGCACCTGGCAACACTAACTTAACCGTGTTCACTGTTTCCTTGAACAGCCACAGCTGATGCAAAGTGCCCCACCAGCCATAACCAAAGTTATCACAGAGTCATTAAGGCTGGGAAAGACTTCATTGAGCCCAACCCGAGCCCAACCCCAGCCCACCCCACCATGCCCACTGCCCACATCCCCCAGTGCCACATCCCCACAGCTCTGGGACACCTCCAGGGATGGTGACCCCACCACTCTCTGGGCAGCTGTGCTACTGTATCCAAAGAAGCTGTTCCTAATATCTAACTTGAAGGATGCCCCTAAAGGATGCCAGTTGTGCACCACTTCTCTGCCTCTGGTCAGTAGCTCTACAAGGATGCTCTCAGCACAACTGTTTGTAACCATCTAGAAAACACTGTGTTGTGCCCTAGTCCCCAGTAAGAATCAGTTCCAAACCTGTATGGGATCCTTTGCAGTAGAAGTGAAATTTGGATTTCATGAAAAAAATCTGATTTTGCTGTCAATCCAGTTTATTACAAAAGGATTTTGATCTTACAAAAAGGCTGTTAGGAAAGCCTGCAAAGCTGATGGGAAGGAGGCAATCCATAAACCCAAGACTGGCTTTAATGTTTTTGCCAATTCCCAAGCACTGTTAGAGTGTTTGTAATACCACTGGAAGATGTCAGGTCAAAAACAGGTGACATCATCGTAATTTTCTCAGTGCAGAGATGACTTCTTTTTTTTTTTTAATGGTGCTGACAGATCAGAACTGATTTTATCTGCTTTTACACTCAAGATATTGCAAGGCACTTTACAAATCAATGTGTTGCAGCGGTTCGATTATTTCTAGCAAATGGAAGCCTAGAATAGAAAAATGGTATTTATATATGACAAGAACCTGATGCCAGAATTTCAAGATGGAACCTACAGGGTGATAAAGATAAATGATCTCCCTTTTCCCCTGAAATGACTGGAACTGACTGGAACATTTATCTGCTTATTCAAAAGACACAGTGCCATGACAATCACCTGAATTCCTGATGTTTGGATTCAGCTCAGAAGATTTTGAGCTTGCAGCAATGGTTAGATCCAGGGTTAGGTATAATGCTGAACAAAACCCAAAGGTGGGGTTATATAAAACATATTTTGGTGATGCAAGGTACTGTTGCCTACACAATCCAAATAGACAGAATGTCCAAAAATGTATTTAGATGGGTAGAAGTCATTTTAAACATGTTCACCCCTATGCAGCATACAGCCTTCTAAGCAGAGTCTGTCTCAGGTTGCACATTAGGAAATGTTTCTTCTCCCAAAGAGCGGTGAGGCAGTGGCACAGCTGCTCAGGCAGTGGTGGGGTCACCATCCATGGAGGTGTCCCAGAGCTATGGGGATGTGGCACTGAGGGACATGGGCAGTGGGCACGGTGGGGTGGGCTGGGGTTGGACTCAGTGATCACACAGTATCACAGTATCATGCGAGTTGGAAGGGACCTAGGTCTTTCCAACCTGAATGATTTGATGATTCTGCCATCTCTCCAGCCTCGCTCCTATTATAGGGACTGCTGGCAGCTGCTTTAAACTCCGGTCCACTGGTGGCTATGAGGCAGCTCTGCTGATTTAGTGGTGTAACTGAGATCAGAATCTGAGCAAACATTTTCAGAAAAAAAAATAAATGGGGGGTATTTTTTGAATAGCATCCACTGCGCTGTGTTATGGCTCTTCCCCAGCCTCATAAACATTGCAGAACACTATAGAAACAAGCAGTAACTATGTTTAAACTGGAGGATACAACTGGAGGAAGTTGTATCTTATCAGGATACAGTTGTATAAATAATTTAAAAAATAGGAATCGGTTCACACTCCACGTCCTTTTACAAAGAAAAATAACAGAATGGAAAATCCACTGTTCCCACTGTGTGCAGAAAGTCAGCCCTGTGTCTGTCACACACAGACCAGAGCTGATGACTGCTGGAATGTTCTTCCTCCAGCTTTGGATCAGGCCCATGGTGGAAACAGAGAAAGTGATCGATACCTTTCCAATTAAGGTAAAGAATCCAGTGCACACATTTCACTTGGAATATAAATCCACATACAGCAGTTACATCTTTATAAATGCACAAAATGAAAGAAAATGACAAAAGACTATGATATAAGAACACAGCCATTTGGGGCAGTCTGGATATTTTCTCTTTCATTTTAGAATGAGTGACTCACAGGGACCTAAAAAACAACAACAAAAAGCAATAAACCAGAACTGTTAGTAGTAGTGCACACTTTGGGATTCTGCTTCTGTTAGAGCAGAAGCCTGGGGTACTTTTTTCCTCCTGTGAATACAGTGCGAGTCAACAACACAGATAAACATTGTAGAACTATTTTGTACCCATGTTTTGTTTCTAAAGTCACCTCACAAGGAGTCACAGTTGGGTCCCAGCAACTAATAGGCCTGAGGATGGGAAATAGATTTCACAGCTTTTCACCCGTCAGATTCCAATCTATTAAAATCAAAAGGAGCAGTCACGGCTTCCAGCCAGCACTACTTAGGTCCACAGGCCACTTCCCACCATCCATATGCTCATAATGTACCACAACCACTGGCAGTAACTAACACATACGAGTGGCCCCAGCAAGGGGACAGTGGAAAGAATGAGCTTCTTGTTCCAGCAGCAGTACCCTGAGAGTCAGAGTAAGGCATACTAATAAAAGCATATAGGAAAATAAAAAATGGAAAACCCCACCCTTCCCATGCTCCCCGGAGCCTCACAGCACCAGACAGGCCCTGCTAGTCAAGATGTTACCTTGGTCCTTCTGCTAATGAAACAATACAACCCAACATGCCATGCCTGTCCTGCAAGGCCAGGGTTTGTTTTCATGGAAGCTAAAGCAGAATTTGTTGAACCTCCCATAAAGATTCTCTTGCACTGCTCATGGTTCAGTTGTGCTTTTGCATCAGACATAAGCAAGACAAAGCACCATGCTTTACTGCTGCCTACCAGGTTCTCCAGCTGTCTCAGAAGGGGACACAGACCTCAGAAGGGTTGTGTGATCGGTGCTCTGCACCCACCAAGGCAAAACATGGGTACTGTAGGAAGCACTCAGTGGTAAGCAGCTCCCTCCCAGACTCACTTTGCCCTGATTGTTTCCTACCTTGCACTAGAGTGTCCTCAAAAATCAACTTTCCTATTTTGGCATGCTCCATGCAATCCAGAAATGGAATGCAAATGAACAAATCCTTGCCTTAATTTGGCCCTTAGCTCTCAGAGAAAAATCAGTCCTACAGTAAGGGACAGTTCAAGCTGAGATAATGCAGATTCATTGCTTAATGAATGGAGACTGTCTTTTGCCATCTTCTGTAGCTTGCAGCTCTGACCTCTGCTAGCCCAAGCAGTCAGGAGGGTTTGGCAACAATGCAGTAATTCATTTATTCCTCATCTACTACTTAAGGCTGCCTGGTCTATTAATTCTTAGCTCTGTTCTCATTTTACCCATTTTTCTTATATGCTTTACTGCTTCTACAGTAGCTGCAGTTTGTTGACTTATAACCTTGAACTGCTTAACACCGGAAAGCAGTCTAGATAGTTCCCTACTTGGAACAGTTGTTCCCTACAAGCCTAGATGGGAGCAAGTTCCAGAATCAGAAACATTCTTAAAAGGATGATGAATATTTCTAAATATTCTTGGTCCATGTGAGTCCTTGTGGGTAAATTATCAGTGTGTATTCCTGACCAGAAGAGGGGTAGCTGAAGGAAGCATGGGGCACAATGGATGTAGCTGGGAGCAAGATGAGAGAGGTGCAGTATCACTGCACTCTGCAGTGTTCCCACGGAGCAGTGAGCACCCAGGGACACCCACACCAAGCATGGTGCCACAGCTGTGCAAGGGAAGGGTCACTTCAGCAGGCAGCAACAAGGGCTGGAGCCTCACAGAGCTGCAGAACCATGGCTGTGCTGCAGGCCGCCAGAAAGCACCACTGGCCCTGCCAGCAGAATCAGTGCTGAATGTATTGCAAAGGCTTTGCAGAAGTGTTTCAAAGAGTCTAGCCTAACATTCAGATGTCTCTGTGCTGCCTCAGGAGAAAGTAGCCATCAACAGGAACACACTGAGGGCACAGCATATTGCCTGGAACAGAGCAAACACCACTAGGCGGATGAATCTGTCCTTAAAACGCCATTTGATTGCAACAGCCACAAAGAGATGCATCACAGCAGCACAATTAAAACTTGAATTTGACACCAACTCAGGCCTGGTAAAGGATTTCAGCTAGAATTACACTCGGGATTAATTGTGCCCAACATGTAAAGTACACTTCCATCTCATGTTAGCTCTGCTAACAGCCCTTCCCTGGCTGCATCAATCACTGCATGAATCTGCACAGACAGTGACTCATGCTCTCAGCGAATGGCTCTCAGTGGAAGCTTTAAACTGGCTTCAATAGCTTGTAATGAAGTGCTGATTTTGACAAAAAGTTTGGATTCTTCCACAGCCAAAGATGAAAAACAGAATCACTTCTTTTGTTCATATTTCTCTGTTGCTCTTCTGACATGTAATCACTGTGGCAAAAACATTTCCTGCACACACATTCGCTTTACTTGAAAGATAATTATGCCTCTGGTCTCCATTCCCTGGAAGAAGTTTGTTGGTACAGACTCTTTTATTTCACAACATTGTTTTGTTTGTTTATTTGTTTGTTTTTTGATTTATTGATCTGGGGCAGAGGAGGATGCCTAAGCTTTTCATCTTTCAAGAAGCACAGTATGCTGAAAAGTGTGGAAATGTCCTAACCAGCTTTCTATGTACTGAGTACAGGATATACAGGTTTAGGTTAGAGATTAGAAGGAAGTTTTTCACCCAGAGAGTGGTGATGCACTGGAACAGGTTGCCTGAGGAGGCTGTGGATGCCCCATTCCTGGATGCATTCAAGGCCAGGCTGGATGTGGCTCTGGGCAGCCTGGGTGCTGGTGGTTGGCGACCCTGCACATAGCAGGCTGTTTGAAAGTACATGATCATTGGGATCCTTTCCAACCCAGGCCATTCTACAATACAGTTCTATATTACGATATACTTCAGATCTCAGTCAGTCAGGAAAGTATGAGATCCATCATCTGAAGTTGAGAGCAGATAAATTCACCACAAATGAAGTGCACATTTTCACCTCTGGGAGTAATTAATTACTAGAATCAGCCACTTTGGGATGTCCTCAGATATCACGAAATCTCTAGCAGATTTTAGAATACAATCCATTACTAAAAGTGATCCTTTGGTTTAGACAGCATGAATTTCTGTCTAGATGAAGAAATTTTTCAGGGAGCTTTGAGGACATACATGTTGGAAACCAGATAATCATGGTGGTTCCTTCTAGCCTTAGAGACAAAAAGTCTGCACACACTTCATTCACTTCCAACACATATGACAGGTGAATACAAATAAAACCTTACTTTTATCTTCAAGTCAAACAGTTGAATTCTGATATTTATTCTTTCTAAAGCCATACTAAAATCCTCAGAGAACCTAAGGAGAAAGAATGAATGAAAGAGTAAAAAAATTACAGGCAAAAGTGTAAATGTTCAAACCCACCCAGCCCTCTCCCTGACATCCTCCTTTTAGGAAACTGCTAAGAGCTTAATTACCACTGAAAATCTTTCCTTCCAGTCACATACTGTTAACTTCAGCCAGTTGTGTCAAAAGAAGTCAGGGAAGAGAAGGACACAGATGTGCAATTCCATGGGAAAGCAGGCTGAACATCCGTCAAAAAAGTCTGGGTTTGTCGCAGCTCTGATTCCCCCAGCTTCAATGGAGTTGAACTAACAACTGAGTTATGTAAGGAAATCTGTTACTCCATACAACCCCGGAGAGCTGTTCAGCTCCTTCAGAGTACTGTGGAAAGACCTCCTCACATCCCTTGAAGACAGCAACATTATAGCCTGCCTCTTTATTTTAATTCACAGCTGAATGTCTCTGATGAGAGAAAACAGGAAGCAATCCTACAAGTAAACAAAGACATGTTCAGGGTGGATCCACATTCACCTAGAAATTGAGACTTTTCATTATGGAACATGCCTAGTAATAACCCATATCTACTTTCCACAGTGAAGGTATATCCATCCAACGTATCTTTACACTCAAAAATTCATAAAAGCCTCGAATTGAAACTTCTCTGCAGCTCAGAAGAGATGGTGGCAAGAATGATAAGAAGAGCTTCCAATTCCCAAACAACTGCTGGGGAAAATCTCACTTTCTAGTAACTAACATAAAGCTACAATAAATATTCTTCCATTGTGCACATAATAACAATTGATAAAGACACTGTACTTAAGCACAGGTCAGAAAAGACCACTGGGATAATCCAGTCCAACCCCAGCACACCCACTGCCCATGTCCCTCAGTGCCACATCCCCACACCTCCATGGACGGTGACCCCACCACTCCCTGTGCAGCTGTGCCACTGCATCACCACTCTCTGGGAGATGGAATTGCTCCTAACAGCCAACCTGAACCTCCCCTGGCACAACTTAAAATAGATCCAAGGGTGAGGTAATGTCACCATCTGAACACAGCCTTTCATGAGCCTTAAAGTCCACACAGAAAATCACAAATATACAAAGCTCCAGGAATATAAGAGGAGATACAAAGGCTCAGAAAGTGATCATTGTCCCAGATAAGTTGTTACCAGAAATAACAGCATTTTTTGTGAGAGATTCACATCTTGCCACCCCCAGACCGTATTATCACAACTCAGTTTTCCAGTTGTCTCATTTTAAAGACTTACACCTCTTTAGGGGTAAAGCTGAGGGACCAGGGGAGATGCTACTTTAATTAAGAAGATGATGAGCAATGGCAGCTTCTCTGGTAGGGACTCCGATCCAGGAAGAAAACTCCTGCCAATAGAGATAATAAGCATTTCATCCCACAGCCATCTTTTTCTGACAGAGCCAATAGAGTTGCTGTGTTGCAGCTCTTACACTTTTAATAGAAACTGTCAGATCCTTGACATTCCTTCTGAATACCCAGCTACTGGCACCAAGTGATTGTATAAGAGTAGCAGCTGTCTTTACAGGTCATGCTGCTCTAACCATCAAAGAAAAAAAATAATACACTTATTTTCTTTCTTAGTGGTAGAAAAAATGTTTGAAAATGCATCTGAGAATCATAGAATCATAGAATTACTCAGGTTGGAAAAGACCTTGAAGATCATCAAGTCCAACCGCAGCCTAACCAGTAGCCTATCTCTTAAAAAACAACCACAAAACAATACCACAACAACAAACCTCTGCTAAATCATATCCCTGAGTACCACATCCAAGCGGCTCTTAAACACATCCAGGGATGGCGATTCAACCACCTCCTTGGGGAGCCCATTCCAGTACCTAACCACCCTTTCTGTAAAGAAGTTCTTTCTAATGTCCAACCTAAACTTGCCCTGGCGCAACTTGAGGCCATTTCCCCTCGTCCTGTCACAAGTCAGTAGTGAGAAGAGACCTGCCCCACTCTCACTGTAAGAACCTTTCAGGTACTGGAAGACAGCAATAAGGTCTCCCCTCAGCCTCCTCTTCCTCAGACTAAACAGCCCCAGCTTCCTTAGTCTCTCCTCATAGGGCTGATTCTCCAAGCCCTTAACGAGCCTCGTTGCCCTTCTCTGGACCTGCTCCAGTACCTGAGATGTCTGAAAGTTCAAAATCTAAGGGACAAATGGAAAAAGTTGTCCCACGTTCTTTTTTATGCGATCTTGGTAGTCAATTCAACCTTCTTTTCCGGAGGGATTTGGAAGTTCAAAGCTAGCAACAGTGGCAGTGAAATGAGTGGGTAGACCAAGTGAAGTGCAGGAAATCTTACTCAAATAAAGCTCTCTTCTGCTCACTAACCCACAAACCAATGGAACTTCAGGGGGTCTGGGGAGAAAGCCATTAGTCCAAGCTTCAAAATGCCTAGAGTTATTTGGTTAGTTAGGCTTTTGGAAATGAGATCCTCAGATAGACATCCTAAGTAGAAAACGAAATAGGATCTGCCACAGATAACATTTTCTTTAGAAGAATGGAGATGGAAATTCAGTCACCTGTTTACCTCTTGGATGAACTTGAAACACAGTGGCACACAAGGGCAGAGAAGCCTGCAAAGCCAATCCTAGGGCTGCATATGCTCTGTGCATAAACAGATCTCCAGTTCCTGGTTCTTTACTCAGGATTTTCCATGAGGCACCGATTTCATTTTAAAATTGAACTTTTATGTAACTAGTACATTTTGTGCAAAACTGGTCAACTCTATGCCCTCAGAATATCATGTGCTTCCCAGCATATAAATCCCAGAGCTTAATCTAAAGAATGTTTGACAGACCCAACAAGAAACACAGCCAAACTCAATGTCAGAGGTATTTGTAAGGTTTCCAGCCAGCCAAGAATATTAACACCTTTCCCATATTTAAAAGGAATGAAATTTTTGTGGCACTGGAGACAGTGCATGAAGAAATGATTAGGACAGTTCTTAAGCATTATGCAGAAAGTTCACGTGCATGGTTGGCTTTGAATGCATGCATCACAGAGAGCCCTCCAAGACCTGCAGTCAGAGTGCTGGCTGGATTTGGTAGCCTCGCTCAGCTCCTCAGGCCAGAACCTTTTTCACGTGTGCATATGGATGAAAGCATCTGGAAATTTGCCATTAATAAAAAGCAAAGGATAGAGTCTGACTTCACAGTGCCTTGAACTCAGAGAAAAAAAAAAGAAGTGGGAAGGATCCCAGAGCTCAGCCCATCTGCCAGTGCAGCACCCAGACCTGCCTGAAGTTCCTATTTTGACAGTCAAAGCCTTCACGATGTCCCTGTCTTTTGCTATGCACCTCATCAACTATGATAAAAGTTTGCCTTAAATCCAGCCCAAATGGTGGCATGTCCTAAAGCAGGGATTTTCTTACTTTATTGACACTCCTCAGGTTTTGGTGGGCAGGACTTTATTACTTGCAGCAGAGCAGCTTTACTCCAGATGAGAATCTCACTTATACCTGATAATAATGGTGGGAAATCAGGTCTGAGAAGAACATCCAGCCAACCTGTGCAGAAATCAGGAAACCTTTTCATGGACAGTTAGTGGAGAACTCTTAAAGCCTGTGCTAGGTTTTGCAGATATTCCAGAAAAACACTGCTGTTTACTGCAGGCACAGCAAGGGAGCAGTGCCTGTTGGCTGCCATGGCTGAGAGGAGCTGAGCCCTGCATGCCTGAGTGCTACAGAGGCCGTGGGACCTGGTCCAGCGATGGCCTGCTTCCCACCACCTCTCAGGGCTTTGGGTCTCCACCCAAGAAGCAGCCTGAGCTGCAGACATCCTAACTCTTTCCAAACAAGTTTTTGTATAAGTTTAATTCAGACTATTTTTTCATATTATCTGCTATTATTCACTATTTTCCCATTGGACCCCAGTGTTCTTTGTGTTTCCAGAGAACATAGTCCCCAAAAAGCAACTAGCTGATACACTTTTCTCCTCATTTTAATATATGTTTTCCTTTTGGCTCTTAATACACCATTTGTCATTTGCTTGCTTTTTTTGCCTTTTGGTGCTAACTATGAAGATACCCCACTGCTTCCTACCCCTCACACATATCCCAGGATTTGGCTTCCAATCTCTCTTTACAAGCCAGACTCAGGATTTGCATTTTCCTCTGCCCTCAGTTCTTCTCTTTGCTCACCCTTGGCTCCAGATTTTACTCTTCCCAGAAAATCAGTGCTGGTCTATAAATCCCAGCTCTGTATCCATCAGTACCACACCTTACTTCCTTATCTATTTTTCTCATTACATCCACTTCTTATTTCTATCCCCTTCCTCAGATGAGATTGCCTTCTCTCTTTATTTGCTGCAGCTGGCACAGGAGCCAAGGAATCAGTAAGAGGATAGGAAAGCCTGTTTTCCTGTATTTTGTTATTCACAGCTTTTGCCCATCAATTGGAAGAGGAATCACCACCAAGGCTTGCCCACAGGTGTGCCTGTGTTTGAACATGTTCAGACTCTGAGCAGACTCTCCTCTGAGCTTGCCTGGCAATCTCTAACAGGTCTCTCTTCAGTAGGTGACATTGCAGGTGTTTTGAGGTTCAATAATGACTAAATTTGGGCTTGTTCCACAGAAGTAATAAAGCAACAGATCTGTAGTGACAGCCTTCCTAAACAAAAGCATGGCAGTACATCTTAACAAATTATTACAACAAACAAACAACACATAAGATGCGATACACTCATAAGAAACAGCTGAAATACAAACAGCTGAAATAACTTCAGTTGAAAGTTTGGAAACAAAAATGTTTAACTTGAAACAGATACATAGGGCAAGAGTTAAAATTTGAGGTAAGGGGGGGGGGGGAAACTGGAGGTGCCAGGCAGCCTATCTGTGTGTCATGGTTTTGCAGTTTTGTAATTTTGCTATCAGTATTCCACATCATAACATCATGTTAAGCATAGATAATTTTGACGAATCTGCTGCTCACAAAAGAAGACTGAATGCCCCAGGGAACATCACGGTCAGTCATATGACACAGACTCTATATAATCTCACTTCAGTGCTGTACTCGCTGTCTTGGATCCTGCCAGCCATGGGGGAGTGTGTGGGAGCGTTCCAGCCGTTTTGCCTAGAGTTACAGTAGGCCTCTCGGTTTCGGGACTCACTCTCTCTTATTTTACTTGATTCGTTAGCCTTAATTCCAATTATATTGTGTTATTCTGTATTCCGATATAGCATTTAGTAAATAACTGTGCCTCCTTAGATCGTTGCCGCTGTATTTATTTTCCTTTTCCCTTTTTCCCTTTTCCTTTTGGGATAGCGGCCCTGCAGGCCGTCTATACTCAATGTCATGGGTGCAGGTAGATTTTAGGTTAACCCATGACATTTATTTATTGGCAAAGCCCATCTGAGTTTCCCATAAAATTCTTTTCTCATCAGCTGAAACTTTGGGGAGATAGCAATGTCTTCAGATAGACTCCATGTGTGACTTTTCCTTTTCCTCTTTACATTTTTTTTTTGGGGGGGGTGAAAAAAGGAAACCTGTTCTCACCCTTCTGATTTCTGCTCTGCTGCAGCAGTTCTCACTCAGCAGTCACCTCCAGAAAAATTACAGGCCATTAATTCCACCAGATGCTCACCTCTTTTGCAGCTCTGTTCAGGAAATGCTTAGCCATGTCAAGTCACTTCAACTGCTTAAAGCCAGGCCCTATGGCTCTCACATCAACGAACTGTTGTGAACCAGCTTAGAAACCTGAAATTAATATCCAAGAATTGTCTAATGGAGAAGGCTGAGTTGTTCTTGCAGTCAGAAGAGAAAGAAATGCATGTAAAGGATACCTAACCCACCAGCAGGTAGCTAGCTATGTGCTGACTTCCAGGGGGAATGCTGCAGTAGAGCACATCTGCTCGCAGCTTCTACAGTATCTGTCATGATGAAGTGACTCTTTCCTCGTTAGAATTAACAACACTGATCCATGGGCTTCAAAGATTATGGCTGCTGGTGGGAACATAAAGCTCTTATGGGACAAGAACAAGGCTAGCCAAATGTTGAAAATTAATTAGCAGTAAACCTTAACGATCAACTCATCATCTTAATTTCATAAAGTTTTGCCAAGCTTAACATTTTCCACTCCCTGGGAACATGGGAATCCCTGCTCATTACTAGTAAAGACTGATCTTCGTATTCAGCACAGACCCATAACTTCAGCACTCAGGCTGCTCAAACTGTGGTTAGGACAAAGGTTGCTTCTATGTGGCCCCAGGAGCTGCAGCACCAGCACTGCTGCACACACACCTTTTACTACATGTGCCTTAAGCAAAGGAATAGAGTGCATATGGAGACGTGCTCGTCCTGCAGACATATCTGGATGGCATGGTAACTTTTGTTGTAGGGAGGATATAAGGAAAATGTACAAAGTCAAGTATGCATTCTTCCTCTAAAATCTGCTTACTGGCCTCAGTTCCGGATCTCCTTGACACTCATGGATGGTGCCCTGCAGATCCTGAAGTGCCTTCAACTCAGCTGGCGGTGTGGAAAATCCCAACAATCGAAACAAAAGGTTTCTTGCAAGGAAAACCACTCCCTGGGCAGGTAGAGATGCTCTCATGAGTGCCACTGAAAGTAATTCAAGTTAAACTGGCCCAATCTCTATACAAGTCTGAACAGCTTCAGCTGCCACTTAAGTCCATGTGAGTCACCCTTACCTACTTCAGGTCTGAGTTTGTCTTGGTGTCTTTGCTATAACTCTCACGGCAATGTGCTTTCATTCTCTGCACGTTTCACTCCCTCTACTTGCTTTGATTTCAACACTGCCAAAAGTGTCTGGTTCATAGAATCACAGAATCACAGAACCATAAAGGCTGGAAGAGACCACTAAGTCCCACCGTCGACCCACCCTACTGCACTTTATTCCAGGGATGAGACACATGAGAACACAGTCTCGAGTGTCTTGTGGCCTTCCTGTTTAGCTAAAAATGGTGGCACATTTTGGACATACACACCCCAATCCAGCATTATCTGATTGTAGCAGAAAGATTCTGAATGACTTTGACAGTTATTTTCTTTAAGCTGGAAAGACAGCATTTCACTGATCTAAGGCTGTAATCACAGAGTGATTGAACTCACTATTGAATGCAAACCAGAACTGTGCTCTGGCCAATGGTTCATAGCTAGCCATATTTATCTTTTCTTTGACGGCTAAGGCTTCACATCATTTTAATTCCTATGAATCTGCTCAAGAGATGGATGCATTCCATGTGGGCTTATCTTTTAATTTACCCAGGTCCCCTTTCATCTTGCAAGCCCCTGTATTTAATTACATGATTTAAATGAGCTTCATATCATACCTCCTACCTACTGAGTTTGCTCAGGTCTTTCTTTTCTTTTTGGTCTATGGAAGGAGAATGCAGCTCTCAGAAGAACAGCTCTTTAATTTCAGTGTGTTACTGGTGCTACTGTAAGATCACCTCCCATTGTTTCTCATCTTTAATGCATGAATAATCAACTAGAAAGGGACAGGGAGCATTAACAAGGGTGCTTCTAGATTAATAAATATGCTCACCAGCCATAAAAGGCTCCAGTTTCTGCTCCTGGGACAGAAAGGCCTTGGTGTTGCTCTGCCACTTGCAATCAGTGTAGATGTATGTAATTTAAACTTATCCTTCACTGCTAGAAATTTTAAAGAATATCAACAACAAAGACAGAACTAGGAGAAACAAAGAGAAATCTACACTATACTCCCAAGTAACTGCACAGAACATGGAATGAGAACCGAGGAACTATCACATCATAATGAGCCTAACAGGTAAAGAAGTTTAATACAACAGAAAACAGAGCTGGGAGAATCTTCTCTTATTGCACGTCCCTCTCTTTGTCTAGCATCTCGTTGCCTGGCTTGATTGAGAGCTGCACCACTTACATTTGCACCCTATGACATTTTGAGATGCACTGACAATAGCAGCTGTGATGAAGCAGATCAGGACTCAAATCACTAGAATCCTTTAAAATGGAGATACTCCTTGGGACCCCTCATCCAGCATTATCAAAACGTTTTACCACCAGATCAGGTTTTGTGATTTTACAACTTGAGGTTTTGACCGAATAGGTTGAATTCTCAGCTAGAGAGGCACTTTCCTTTATCATGATAACTGTACTGCTCAATTTACCACTGGTTGGGGTCTTAATATCCTATGTAAGTTGCTCCAAAAGTAATGCCTCCTATTTATTTCCATGGAAACTACTACAGCTACAAAGCGCAAAATAGCACTGTTTGAAAGAGTACACTTTCAGCTGCAGAACACTATTTTTCAACTTAAGCACCACAATTATCTATTCATGTTTGCAATGATGAACAAGATGCATGTTTGCAATGATGAACAAGAACCTGCTTGCCACACTCACAAAAATCTGCATCAGTGGAGATGACACACTGTCACCACTGCTAAAATGCATCATCTACCCCTCACTGTGTTCACATCTACTGGTTGGTCTCAATCAACATTCAGCAAGCATCAAAGAATGTCAGTGGTGCCCTATTTTCCTCATGGAGAAATTCAGCTTCACACCTTTTTCTTCATCTGCACTTCCACACCGGGCATCATTCTGTCCATCTGCCCCTCTGCTGCCATCTGTCACACAGCAACAAA
The DNA here is from genome assembly GCF_039878825.1 of Excalfactoria chinensis. Lineage (NCBI taxonomy): Eukaryota > Metazoa > Chordata > Aves > Galliformes > Phasianidae > Excalfactoria > Excalfactoria chinensis. The sequence continues at coordinate 102,207,599 of NC_092827.1, read as the reverse complement.
ATGGAACAGAATGATGGGAAGGTTCAACCTCTACTGCCATAGATCCAGCCTCTTAATTCATGGGCCAACATCATAAAACAGGAGGTACTATAGTCAGAGCTGCACTTGTAAATACTTAGTAGGCAGTGCTGGGCAACCAGTTCAGCTAGAACAAGCTATCTAGCTACCAGATAACAGGATATCAATGAGCACAATGGCACTCCAGCCACACTGGAGTACTCTGCTTCTTTGTTTGTTAGTTGAGCTAGTTCCACTCCAGATGATTTATTTTTAATTTCAGCCTGCAGAGATGTGAGCCCTTAAGAAGCTCTGAAATGAGCCAATGGAACAGACCATTACATTATATATGTGGCAGTTCATAAGTGATAGCAGCTACCAGCTGAGATTCAGGCACCAGGAGAATTACCTTTACCTGCACCCTGGAACCACCACTAAACAATCGACTCCTTGTTTCAACCCAACTCATGGCAGCAAGAAACATGGTTTCCTACTGGATAAAACTAAAATCTGTATCAAAAATTAAGCTTCTACATTAGCTATGCATGGCTATAGCTCATTAAAAATGAATAATAATTTCAAGCTCTGACATGTAAGTAGGGAAATATATTGCTCAATACACGCAAAGTACTGACATAAAATATCCATTATCTGCATGCCCCTCTTTCAGCAGAGGACTGTGGAATGCAGTGGTGATTAAAACAGCAAGATCTTGCTGGCCAGCCATGGGCTGTCCCTTCTGTTGGGTTCTGCTTACAGAGCTATCACGAAGGTGATGGAAGGGAGGTCAGAAAAGTGGCTGATCATCCTGTGCTGTGCATGGCCTCACACCACAGGGACAGGGCTTTGTACAATGGAACAATCTTGCTTTGACTGTTCCTCCTTTGAAACAGGAGTGTAGAAGCACTGGAGAGCAGTCAGTGTCAGAGCTCAAACACCAGGTACAAAACAGTCATGGGTACTAAGGAGAGTTTTACTGTGGGCTTCCTGGAATAACAAACCCACCACTGTGAGTCTCAGCAGGCATCAAGCAGCACCCTAAGGCCACAGCAGAGACCTACACCAGAACCCTACAGGCACAGAGCTTCTCTCACTGGGAAGTCTCCCCAAACCCGAACTAAGGTCAAGCCAACTTTACTGTTGAGGCCTTGCTATCTGAATTCAGTCCTTAGAAGTTTCTTGTCAAACAAAGGAAGCGGGTTGCTATTCTCTCTCTGAACACACTGTCTCCCAGAAATGGATATGTTGTGCTGGTACATGTCCCTAGTGTGGATCTTTGCTACAGGTTAGCTGCATAAGGAAAATCATTTCAGCAAATTCTATCTCTTTCTGAAGGTTTGCAAAGATGGTAATAAAACAAGACAGAGACGAAGCAAATTGGAAATCACAGGGATGGAGGCTGCATAACAATGCTCATCTGCTGTGGGTCCATGCATTTCTAGATCAGACAGACAGCTTACAAACGTGTCTTTTAACATCTGTGATTAGTACATGAAGCAGCATTATTGACAGCAATAAATAAATAAATAAATAAAATGCCCTATGCTCTGTAATAGGATTAAACTGTTTTCCAAGCCTCATTAGTTGACTCACTACTTTAACTTGTTCCGAAGAAAGCAACAAAGTGATTCATGGTATATGTGGCAAACACCTCCTCTACTCAAAGAACAAATCCTGCATCATGTGAAAGTGCAAACACACACACGTGAGGTGTGCACCTAGCAATCAAAACTGGCTTCTCCAGAAGATTTGGGCTGTGTAGATGATTCTGTCACCTGATAGACCAAATGTAGTTCCTACAGTAATCCTGCAGCCTCAGCCTCCTCCTCACTATGCAGCAGATCTATGTGAACAAACACAAGGATCTTCATTAGGCCTTCCTTAAATCCTCCGAATACACGCCCAACTGTCTGTTCTCACTGAATTCATTACACAATCTCAGAGGCTGTAATTGCTATTTTCTAGCCGCATCCATGTCACCCTTGGTGCTGTAGACTCGTTGACCAATTAATGATGTAAGCTCCTGTAGCCAAGGAGACTGGGAGGCAGCAGTTTAGATGAACATTCGAATATTCAGAGACACTTCCTGAGATTTAGGTTTTGGTTCTGTTTAACATTTTACCACATCAGCAGATTTGCAGTACAGCTAATTACAGCTAGGCATGGCTGGTACAGTCAGTGTAGTCATATTGCCATGACTGCCACTGGGAAGACTAGAGAGAGCCCCTTCAGTACCTGAAAGGACTGTAAGAAGGAAGGGGACAGAATATTTAGCAGGGACTGTGTGACAGGATAAGGGGAAATGGTTTCAAACTAAAAGAGGGGAGATTTAGACTGGATATAAAGAAAAGGTTTTTACCATGAAGAGGGGTGAGGCAGTGGCACATGTTCCCCGGAGAGGTGGTGGTGCCCCATCCCTGCAGACAGTCAAGGTCAGGCTGAACAGGGCTCTGAGCACTGATGGAGCTGTGGGTGTCCCTGTGCACTCCAGGGGGGTTGGACCAAATGGTCTTTAAGGGCTCCTCCAGCTCAAATGGATCCGTGATTCTATGATAATCATAGTACCTTGGTAGCTTAAATCAGTGACAAGCTCTCAAGATTCCTACAATGCAGAAGAGTAGAGTCCCTACAGAGAAAGTGATGCTCAGAAGAACAAATAGGTTCACATTCACTATGTGGATGGAGAAGCTCAGAGCTACCAACCAAACCCAGATTTTCAGAGTCCAAGCTGAGCGCTCCAATACAGATTCCAACCATTCTGTTCTAGAAAATTCCTTCCTCTATTTCTGCTAGGGAGAACCCAAACTTCTAAAATCATTTCCTTGCAGTGTTCTAAGAAATCACTCAGCCTAGAAATAAAGGTCACTTAAAACATACTCATGTTTTAATTGACTTTTTCAGTGAATGTCTTACTATTTTCTCCATATTACTATCCACACTACAGCACAAAGCAATAGACCAGTGCTCCTTGTATAAGATGGTGCACATACTGCCTTCAGAGACAGTCCACAGACAGTAGAGTAAAGGGAAGAAGGAACAGGGAAAGATTAAAGAGAACATAAGTGAGGAGATCAGTGCCAAACCTGTGTGTGATGCTCACTTTAAGCCACAGGCAGCATGAGAACTGCCTCTTGGCTTCTGTAAACTGCACATTCTTCTGTCATTAAAAACTGAAGAAATATTAGTCTTATTTAATAATCACATTGCTCTTACAACTCCTCTCAAGTTCTGACAAATATTGTTCCCAGTGAAGACCGCTGCTCTCGCAGGACAAATGGAGAGGGATTGGAGGCAGAGTAAAGAGCTGAGGCACAATTGCACTGAGCTATACAAGGAAGGAATTCTAAAATGCCCACAGAATACCCCATAAATGTTACTTTTTAGTACTGTAGAATTTAAATAAAATCTTGGTTAAGACAGTGAGCAGGTCACCAGCACTCGCTCTACAGGATAGTCTCCTAGAGCAAACTTTACACATTTTGACCCTAACAGGCTCATTAGTCATTACCCTGGGTGTTTACTCACTCTGTACCAGACATTCCCCACTTTCACCCGTGGTTAGAACTGCAGTGCTTTATAGATACTCTGTGGTTGCACAAACCACTTCCTCTCTCATGTGCAGTGACAGCAATTGCATTCATAGAAGAGTTCTAGTAGGAACTTCCATGGGTCACAGCTTAATCCCCATTGATATGTGCCAAAGAAATGCAATGGCAGGACTGTGTTCTTTTTCAAAGGCTACAGTTTTGTCCTGCTCCCACTACTTACTACAGATGAGAGATGTGTATCAAACTGAGGCTCTACTCCTTTTGTTAGCCTGGAATCATCGACACTGCAATTTCATTAACTTGCAACTAGATGAAAGCCACAGCCCTCAGAGACAATGAGAACATAAAGTGTCATTACAGGGACTGATCCAACTCTGATTTATGCATTTCTATTGACTTTTACCCCAGCCTAAAAAGACTGGCTGGGAAAGACTTGATGGTACATTACAAGTGATTTTGATTCTGAGCAGTACTGCTTATTAAACATGTTGACCACCCACTGCCACAATGCACACAGGTAATGCCACACATCACAGAAACATGACAGTCTTGCTGCTTAAGCTGGTAGCTAAAACAACAGCACAACATAATGCCTGAATACTAACATCTCAGGCTGCTTCACCACTCTTCACAAGTGAAGTTCCCATTATGACTGCTACTTGCATCTAGTGGGAGAACTTCACCTCTCTTCTGCACTGTTAGATACAAACAGCAACCTGCCTTCCTTGGAAACATACTCTCAGCACTGTGGTTTTGTGAATCACAGCCTAAAGCAGGATACTATTCCCAGCATTTGACTGGACATAAAGTCTGATAACAAGCCATTAGGGTATGGATTTCAGCTGTTTTGGCATTCATATTACAGACAGACAGAATTGACAAGCATGCCAATGGGCTGGAAGCAAAACCAACCTCATGAGGCACCTGTCAGCTGAGCACAGCACAACACATTTTAGACTGAGTAGTGACAGACTGACCTATTGCAAATACACAACCGCTGTTAAGAGGTTTCATAAATTCACAAGCACAACCATATAGATCAAATCTTTCAAGTTCTGTTAAATCAGTGATACAGCAATAATATGGCTAATCATTTACTGTTTTCCTTCCATGGTGTAAATGCAAAAAAGCTCAAATGCCCCACGGTATCTTTCTTTTCAAGACCTTCCAACTCTACAGACCACGGCTTGTCCAGGTGTGCAGACAGCTTGGTAACTCACATCACAAAGGTGCATGCATCTACCTACCTAATTCCTACCCACTGAGTCGAACCAAGGACAAAAAAAAAAAAAAAAAAAAGTATTTTTTCTAAAACCCCTTTTATATTTAAATATTCAGAAAGACATTGACACCTCATTGTCAAGAGATTCTCACTGACTGGGAAGGAAGCATGTGTGATGAAGCAAACAAGACAGCTTGAAAACACAAGAAACCAGCTTTGCTATTATGTGCTGGACCATGCCTATGGTAGGCTGAGTTCACTGTGAGATGCTGCTGCTTTCCATCACCTACACCTGAACAGAGGCTTGTTGTCTGCATGAGTGCAAGGACACTCCTAAACAGGACTGCAATCCCTAATGCATCCCTAGTCATTAAAATTTCTTGTAGGGCCTGTACGTGTTTGTACAGTTACTCTGCTAGTGAGAGTCTTGCCACCGGCAAAAGACAGCACAGCCTGTCTGATCCCCAAAGGGTGAATAGTCCTAGAGCTGGACCAGCTGGATTTTCTGCTCCTCTCCACACTGAATTTTACTTCAGATGATAAGCAGGGAATGAATTTGGTGGAAGCAACAAGTGCAGCCACCAATTCTCCTTCACCTCCCTCCCTCCCTCTCCTCTCCTCTCCTCTCCTCTCCTCTCCTCTCCTCTCCTCTCCTCTCCTCTCCTCTCCTCTCCTCTCCTCTCCTCTCCTCTCCTCTCCTCTCCTCTCCTCTCCTCTCCTCTCCTCTCCTCTCCTCTCCTCTCCTCTCCTCTCCTCTCCTCTCCTCTCCTTTCCTCTCCTTTCCTCTTCTTTTTCTGGAAGTAGATAATCTGCATCTTCTCACCATGAGAGCATGGTTGACTGTAGGCTGGGCCAGTGATCTGTGAGAACAAATTAACTGCTTTTATCTCTCACTGTTGCCTTGAAGGGTTCTTCAGCTCCCAGAGAAATGACCCAGACACACTGGGCAGCACAGCTTCTAAAGGCATTCCTTATGACCAAGCTCCTAACAATACATCCAAATGTCACAGAAAGTCAGTGAACACGTTGGAGACTTGAGTGCACATTCTAGATAGCAACACCAAGAGCCTATTTCTAGTATCCACTGCAAAACAAAATAAAATAAATCCTAAATTGCAAGCACATTTCAAAGATTTTACTGTATTTTTCAGTCTCTGGCTCACAAGACAGTTAATTAAAATAAATAAATAAATAAATAAATAAAATAATAAGGACAGATGTAAGACAAGACCAATCCTTTTTCTACATTGCATTCATTTCCTAGTAACCGCCCATGCTCATCCCTAAATCTATGCGGGAAGGCTTAGGAACCTTCTGCTAGAGCTGGCTCATCAAATTCCTTTCTTGCAGCTTCCTTCTTGTTTGAAACTTGCCACCCAAGAACAGCCCCTGGGGGCTCCAGGGCGTGAGGAGCAGAGCAGCTTGCTGGAGATGCACATGGGGCAGTTCTGGATGGGTTTGCCATGGACATACATTGGCTTAGGCTTCCAAGCTGCAGAGACTGATTTTTCATCCCACTGATGTCCAGGTTACTGTAACTGCAGCTCCTGCAGGTCTCAGTCATGAAAGTGTTTGGACTGATGTGACCAGTAGCTATCTCCTGATTCATTTCAAAGATCAGATTATTTTCATGTTTGGTTACTTTTATTGTAAGCTGACTCTTTGAGACATCCTTGGAGACAGTAATATTTTCTCATAGTTTATTTGCATGTAAGTATTGTATATTTATGATGTCACTTAAAGCTACTTTCAGAATGTAAATATTTTCAGAATGCATGCATTTTGGAGATAGTATGAATGAAATGGAACTGTGATTTCCCCATATATACAATGAGTAGGGAAATGCTTTCACTAACACTTAATTAAAATAAAAAAGCATCAACGGAGCAACAAAGCTCTATCAAGCTTACAAAGCAGAGGAGGTAAATATACTTGGGTAGTAGCTCTCCCACTTGCACAGCAGAGGACACAATGAGGGATCTGGTATGGTTACTCTGAATTCACTAGAGAAGCTCAGAACAAATGAAGTATCTCCAAAATGTGGGTCTGATACAGAGGAGAAGCCATCAATAAGACTGAAGTACAGGTACTCTGGGTGGTACTGGAGCGTGTATTTATAGTTTGATTACGGTGTATGAATTAAACCACACAATGTGTACTCCTTTTAGGAAATATGAATCAGAGCCTGGAAACATTTACTCACATAAGCTATGAGTAGCAGTGTTACTCATGAGCAGGATCCAGTTATACTGGGAAGGATTTAGGCAGCCTGGCCATTTCTGTTGCTATTCAGACAGTAACAACTGGTGACCATTTAAAAATCATACTCTTTGTAATGAGAGGAATCTACCGCTGATTCCATCTCATTTTTAAATGTAAGACTGAGAGTTCCTTCAGACTCCTTTGATGACACATATTCATTCTCCAACACTTTTTCAAGTGATATTGACTTTCCTTTAAGTTTAATGAGAGATATCATGGTTTCAGCACAACACATCTAATGCTTTCCCCATGGCAATAAGTTTTCTAATTTAATTTGTCACTATCGTGCCCTCTTATCTCATAATAGACACTTCTTCATTATTTGAAGTAATAATGAAGAACTTGTGCTTCTAATGACGTTTGCTCTTGCAGAATGCAGGATTCAGTCAGAAAGGTGTGATGGCATTGACAGAAGCTCTAAGAAGTTCCAGATGAGAGAGAAATACATTCATGCAGTTTTATTTTAGCAAACACATCCGGCATTGTGCAGGGCTACAGGTAAGGATTGGGGTTCAGGTGTTTCTGAGGTGATAAAATCAAAGTCGTTCAGTGAAGATGCTCTGGGTATTGGTGAGACTAGAAAGGCTTTATTTAGATGCTCTTCCACTGGTTTTAATTCTGGCATTTATCTTTTAAGAGATCTTGTATAAATTGTCCTTTGTAAAACTTAATGGCAAATGAACACAGTTTTAGGATCTGTGAGTATGTTATACAAATACCCAATTAAATACAGTTCTGAGCTCATTTTACTTATAGGATCACAGAATGGCCTGGGTTGAAAAGGACCACGATGCTCATTGAGTTTCAAGCCCCCTGCTATGTGCAGGGTCACCACATCCAGCCTGGCCTTGAATGCATCCAGGGATAATAATTTAATAAAAATAATAATTCAAAGATTATTTCTCATTTTCCTATCTGACTTGGAGAGGAAAAGCCTGTAAAAGACGTGAGTGTAGAAGGATTACCACAGCTGGGAGAACTATGCCTGTCTTAGAATAGAAAGCTGACTGATAGCTGATTTTTCACTACCCTTACTGCAGCAAAGAGCATCCATGAACTCCTCTGGTGTGTAAGAGGAACCAGTCTGAGTGCTACAGGCAAAAACTTCCTCTTGGACTGCTTGTAAAAAGCTGCAAGTTAAGATGTTAACTTACGATTTTGAGTATCCCTGACACATGAATGCAGGGGAAAACCTGCTGAGAACATCAGTGAAAAGTGCAGGGAAAAATGCTGGATAAATATTAATAAAATATGTCTTTCAGACTTTTGAATAACTGTTTACTTTTGGTATGGAGGGAAAACCTACAGTAAATTAGCTGTTTTCTTGTTTAATGTGCTCTAAGACAAAATGTTTCAGAAAAGCATCCTTTCTTCCTCAAAAGGGCTTGTTCAAATGGTTCCTCCTCATTAGCTGCAGAGAGCAGTGACATATTATTCTTGCATTCCTGTGGACTGCAGCAAATTGTCCCTCTTGGCTGTCATTGTTTCCTATGGAAGCAACAATAGGTTCCATTTATCCCAAGCTGACACAACATGGCATGTGAAACCCAAAAATGCAAAGAGATTGGCTACTCCAAAGTCATGTATTTTGACCTAGCAAGTAGCAAAGAAAAGGAGTTGTAAATGGTCTGAAAAAATGAAGTACCTCTTCAAGAATCACAGTGACTCCCATTTCTAACCAGCAGCTCTGAAAGTGCTAATTAACTTAAAAATCACCGGGTCAAATGCTAAGAAGGACTCGAGATGGGGACGCTTCAGAGAGGGCAGCAAAATTCCACTACTAAAAAACAAGTTCTGATGAACTTTTAGAGAGTTTGCTAGAAACATCAAAGCATGATGCAGCTGTTAGCATGTCAAAGGAGTATTGTGTTCCCTCCAACAACACGCTGGTGTCAGCGTGTGTTTGGCATTATTGATATTAGAATAAGCAAAGGCACTGGCCTGACTAGGCTGTTTTTGTTTCAGTTGTTGACGGCGCTATCAGGGTCTGCATGTTTTTATGGACAGTAGGAAACCCATCAACTGAAGGGCGTTGCACTGCAAAGGGCTCCTCCCCAGCAGGACAGACATCCACTTCAGTTGTCTGAGAAATGCCTGAACTTTCATGTCCTCACACAGGAATTGTGGGCTATGCCTTTGCTGTTTCTCTGACGTCTGGTTTTGATAAGTGTTTTTCAGAGCCTACCGTCTCCTAGGAATTCTGCAGGAAGAGGCTGGGTGAGGTCACTCAGCTTTTCACTGAGTTTCCTTTCTCTGTTTTTGGCCACTCTGTGGAACATGACCCACTAGCACTCAGGAATATTTCTGTTCCCTTAGGAACTATCGACAACTTGCTGGTTTTATCTCTGCACGCACAAAAGCTCCGTGTCACTGGAAGGGGAAACAAGGTTGACATTAACCAGGGGAACATAAGCAGCTCGTAGATGCAGCTGTGAGCTGAGTTCATTTATTAGCTCAAGTGCTGGCAAAGCTTGCGCTTGTTTCTCGGCGTCTCTATCAGCCATTGGACCAGGTCCGAATAGCTGAAGGCAATGGAATAATAGCTGGTTTGTCAGCCCATTTTATTCATGAAATGGGGCATGGAGGGAATACTTGGAGAGAAGCAACAAGTAAAAGAAAATGCATCTTATTTTCTCTGGTTCAACCGTTCTACATCACAGAGTGTGTGACTTGCATACAGCTCCTCTGTATGAGTCTATTCATATCAGATTTCATTTCTTGCTACACAGGTTGCCATGGATACGATTCTGAACTGCTGCTTTTGTAGGCCAGAAGATGTATGACTGCATCCTGAATGATTTTGCTCATCAGCGACACATGAGATTTTCTCTTTCAAAACGAACAGAAGTGAAAAGCAAACAGAGCCCGCGTCTCTCAAAATATTTGTGACAACTAAATTTTGTGCTTCTGGATCTCCTTTGAAGATCATCCCACCCTATGGATCGGTGTCCCATTTACAGAGCTGTTCATTCTTAACAAACACATAACCATACCTACAAATTCCCAAAGACTGGTAAAAGTTCATAGAATCACAGAATGGCTTCGGTTGGAGCCGACCTTGAGAATCACCTGCTGTGGGCTGGCTGCCCCCTACTATCACACACAATCAAAACAGGCCTTTACACATTCGCCCTTGTTCTCATCATACTCATTCCAGCTTTTCTTCATGCAAAGACAGTCGGGTTCAGCGAAGCCAAAACATAAACAGAGCCTTTAGAAATCCAAACTGTGTGATTTATCATGAGGTTGTTGTTTACCAAGACTACAGGAAGCCTCGGGTGCTACAGTAGACACAAACACAAAGATGGAACAGGACAAAAGAGCGTGCCATTAATATTAACTGCCAGCAATTCTAAATCATCTGACAACAGATCTCAGTATTAAACAGACAGTCGGAAATTGTGGGATAAATGCGCTCCTTCACCTCCATGGATGTTATTAATCATACAGGATGCACATTGTCTCAGCTTTCCTCAGATGGGCTCACCGGTGGGTTTCTTGGCATTGTATCGATAGCTAAAGGAGGTCTGCCACAGTAAAATCTCTGGAAGACCATTGGGTGCTCCAGGAGCTGCAAATGGAACTAAAAAACGAAGGAGGGAGGATTCACACTACATGTTCCAGGGCAACTCACGAAGACACGCTGTGCTTTGCACCAAAGAGGTGTCAGCTGCTGTCTTTGGGCTGCTGAAGACACAGGGACAGACAGCAAGACCACATTTACCACAAAGGGAAGTGGCCACAGCCTGCTGGATCCTCAGCCACACCTGTATGTGTTGCGGGAGCTCACAGCTTTGCTGGGGGGCAGCACCACTGACTTGGCTCCAGAGCAGAAGTATTGCTGCGGTGAGGACGAGGCCAGACGTGAAGGTTTAGGAAGCACATTACAGCGTGGTCACCTTCAAAGCACAAGACAGGAAAGGGCCGTCAGACCCTTTGGCAGGTGCACGCATCCTACTCAGGGCACCTTTTCGTTTCCCCACGGGCTTTTTACCTCCTTCTGTTCCCCACCCCCTCTGCAGGACAAATTAGAAACTGCACCATCGTTGGCTCGGTTCCACTTCCTGTCACATCTTTATGAGCAATACCTCAGGCAGTTTTTCATCCATCAACACAACGGTGTTGCCCTCTAAGTGAACACGAAAACTTTTCCGCTGTTAATATTTAATGAAATGCTGATTGACCTATTACACTGAACTAGGGCATATCCAGGGGAGGGGAAGACAGGAACAAATGTCAGGCTCAATTCAAATACCCCATACCAAATTCTCCAAAATGACCAGCAGTTTTGAACTGTCAGCCTGAGACATGGCATAGGGCCAGATCCAGTGGGGGGCAACTGCTCAGGGGGTTCCAAAAAGTAGGGCTGCTTCAAGTGTCTCAAGTGGGTCAGGCTGTCTCACGAGTCATTGCTGAAATGTAGGCCACTGCTCTTCCATCTGCACAGCAATAGCAGAGCTAAGTCGTTAGAGTCACTAGCACACCAAACTCTCAAACAAGCCCCAAATGTAGGAGAACTGCTGGAATCACATGAGTTTACAAGCTGACACCCCTAGGATAGCACTGGCAGTGCATGGAAAGATGCTGACTTGCTGCTGTTCTGAGGCTGGACCAAGATCCGTATCTCTCAAAAAGTTCTACTCTTACTGAAAAGTACATATGACAATAATGAATATTTGATAATAACAGTTCATGTGTACAATGAGCAGCATCTACTATTAACTATGTAAAAGCTTCAAGAGGCCATACAATTTCCTCAGGGAAAAATCATAGTATCATAGTATCATAGTATCATAGTATTGTGCAAGTTGGAAGGGACCTTAGAGATCATCGAGTCCAACTCCCGGGATTCGAGCCCTTTGTGTAGCAGAGCGGCACTTCTACCCCCTGCTCCACAGGGGGGATTCGAACCCGGGCCCCCTGGTGTTGCCGGGCCCCCTGGTGTTGCAAACGGGAATTCTACCGCTGCGCCACCGGGGCAACAACCAACAGCAAAGAAAACCATCAAAGAAACTCAACTGGCCTACTGCAAACTCTCCACTGCTACAGCTGAACTACTTCCAGTAACCAAACCAGCTAATTTAAGGACATTAATTTTAGCCATTATACAGAAATAGCAGCCCATATATCTCATGGAGCAGCAAAGGCCAGATCAGGTATGCAAATCTCTAAGTCTGATAACCCGAAATCCTTAGTTACAGTAATACTAGAGGAAATAAGACGTGCCACTGAGAAGACAGGGAAACGGAGGTGCACAGTGTGAGCTCCTCAAGGTCAGCACAACTGGCAGCCTGTGCCTAAATGCCTGGGATAGCAGGCCAAGGGAGGGAGGAGCTGGCACAGCTCCCCATGAAACAGAGCTTCCAGTCTTTTTGCAAACCGGTTGTCCCAGTGGGGTTGTAATTAACATGGTGCAGCTTGCTAGACTGTCATATACACTTAGCATTGAGAAATGTGCTGTTTGAAGATAGTTAATATGCTGAAAGTAGTTAATTAGTACTAATATGATTCTGAAGCTAGAGCAGATCTAAACATTCAAGTAGAGTACTGACAGTTTCGAGCCATTCATTCAGCAATTCTAGAGCTGTAGGGTACCTCTGTTAGCAGGGGTTGAACTGGGGGATCTCCAGAGGTCCCTTACAAACACAGTGATTCTGTGATTCTGTGCTGTGTGCCAGTCAGCACACACACACACACAAAGACTTGTGCTGCCCAAGAAGCCTTACAAGCTTGAAGCATGCCTGCTTCCTGTGCAGGAATGATGCACATTTGGAACTAACTCTCCTTATGGATATAGAAGGAAGCATTTACTTCAATAAACTATCTAATTCCTGATGGCAGTGTATAGTAATTGAATCTAGAAATGCAATTGAGGAAGATTTTATAAGCCTGAAAAACGAAATCAGATGGAAATCCTAGCTCCCAATTTTCTTCCTCCTCAGTATCTGAACAACTGCATGGAAGACCAAAACTATCTGTGAAATAGTCACAAAATCAGTTTTGTTAGCTACCAAATGCAATATTTAGTCTAATATATTTCATTACGTTAATTTTTCAAATTGATCTTCTATGAAGAGACATTCGTTCACATCTCCCAGTAGAATTTTAGGTATCAGAAATGAATTCAGAATACATAAATATTCCAGTAGAAAGTCTTAATAACAGCTCGAATAAATAACCAAAAGCCTGTAAATTCAACTGAAAAGAAGAAAAACAAATTAGTCTTTCTTATTTCCTTTTACAGCAGCACTGAGACATCTCAGGAAGAGAAATACAGCCTTGTCTGGATGCTGTCATTTCAGTCCACATGCACACAAGCTGTGAAGGATGAGGATCACAAGGATGGTCAGCACCCCCCTTAAGGTGCTCCAACAACATCACCGCAAACATGTCCAAAGTGAGTTACAGTGCTTAGCTGTTTATTTCCTTATCTTTTATGTGCTGGGAAGTGATTCGATTTGTTCATTATTCACATGTGGAGGAATTAGCTTTGCTGCAGTAATTTGAACAATTCTGCCCACCATGTCTCACAGTTGCGAAGGCTTTTTTTTGGTTGCAGAACCAGAAGCTTGACAACTGCTCACAGCTTAGGGAGTAGAAGATCACGTTCTTTTAAGCTCCGTACTGAGATCATTGAAAAGGACACAGAAAGAAATCCATGCCTCTCTCAAAACCTGCCAGTGTGTTTTTTAAATGGGGCCACACAGTACACATGCAACATTCACTGCATGTTTTGCACTGCTGGTGTGGACGTTCCAGGAAGGATGCACTGATCTTTGCTTTAGTGGCTGGATCAGAATCAGGCAGCTTTGCTCCAGTGGATGTGGTTTAGGGAGCTCTAGATAGCTGGGTATGTTCTTTATACGTTAAAGATATCCTGTCCAGCAGCCTTCTACATAGCACAGCACGTCCCTAGGGTACAGACCTGTGCTTGATGCAGCAGGAGGTAGGAAGGCCTTAGCATGGCAGTATTTCATGATCGTCAGTCATTTCATGATCAGTGCTCAGAGGGCTGCAGCACCCCTCCCATGAAGACAGTCTGAGAGAGGTGGGCTTGTTCAGCCTGTACTCTGAAGAATCTGGGGAGACCTCATGGCAGTCTTCCTGTACTCAAGGGGAGCTTATAAGCAGGAGAGTCTTTACATAGTTTGATATAGATAGGACAAGGGGAAATGGCTTTAAACTAAAAGAGGGCAGATTTAGGTTAAATGTTAGGACTAAATTCTTTACTCAGAGGGGATGAGGCCCTGGCAGTGCTGCCCAGAGAGCTGTGGGTACACAATCCATGGAAGTGCCCAAGGCCAGGTTGGATGGGCCCTGGGCAGCTTGAGCTGGTGGGGGGCAGCCAGCCCATGGCACTGGTTGGGGCTGGGGTGGGTTTTAAGGTCCTTGGCAACTCAAACCATTCTATGATCCTGTGATTCTATGATTCATCTCTAAGGTTTGAAAATTGTATTAGTCTATTTGTGGAATCATGTGCAACTAGATTGACACTTCACAAAATATAAAACAAAACTCACACAGATGGGTATGGTAGGTGCAGGACATCTCCTCAAATCTGTTCAAAGAATCTGAATTTCAGCTGAGCAACCTAACAAAGCTAGATCTCAGAAAAATCAAATTACATCTAAAATATGAATTACCCACAGAGAGTCTGTCAAATGGCTGTTAAAATACCTAGAAGAAGCTGGTTTTAAAAGGGGTGAATTCTTTTCAGTCTCGGCAGGCAATAGACCATGCAGCTAAGTTTGCACACAAAGCAGCATCAGCTATTGTTCTACTGGATTCCTTTTTGGGGAGGGGAGTAGAGAAGGAAGGAATTTTTATGCATATACACATACACAAAAGGACTATTTTTTCATCTATGTAAAGTCAAAACATACTGGGGCCATAAATTACATCCTGGGTAAGTGTTCAGTATTTATATCCTTTTAAGGAATACGGCCAGTTAGCACCCCACTTCTAAGGTATAATCTTCCATCACTGCAAGATGCTGCTGCCTGATCACAGCCAGACAACTGGCTCAACACCAACATTACGAGTGTGCCAACATATGGAAACAATTGCTTTCCTTTCTCTTGGAAATGACATATTCTGGGTGTGTGCACAACACCGCCCATCCATCATCCAAAATCATTCATTATTTGGACTTACAGTTATTAATGAAGAGATCTCTAGAGCCCTCTGTGAAGGGGAGGGAAGACATTTACATGCCCCAGCAAGCACAAGAACCTCTGCACAGCGACAGCTGTTTTGGACACCCTGCACCTGACCAAGCTTGACTTCTGTGTAAAAGATCTTTCCACGCACCAACACAGATATCACTCAGCTTAAAGCAACAGCAGGAGAAACTCAAAACTGTACTTGCATAGTAAGGCTGTGCCAGTTGCTAATCACCCCCGGGAGTTCAAAAAATCTCCACACACTGGCAGCCTCAGCAAGAGAAGCGAGGGGAAAGGTTAAGAGTGAATATTTAACTGCAGATGCAACAGCCCATCTATCTCAATGAAACTGCAATGGAAGAAGGCCTGTATCACGAAGAACAAAATCAAAAGGATTTTTATTAAACTCATGTGGCTGATTTGGAGACTGAAAGATCAGGAAGGCGAATTCTTAAGGGGAATGCAAGTCTGGTTTGGTTTGCTGGGCTAAAGCAGCAAAGAACAGCAAAGGGGACCAAAAGCAATCAAATTCCAGAAGAATTTCCTGAAGAGAGAGGAGAGGCCTGCTCTGAACTCAGTGCTAGTATTAGTGGTATATTAACATATTTTGGAGTTATTTCAGACAGAGGACTCGTGCATCTCAAGCTCAGGTCCACAACCTGAAAATGAAATTGTAGCTCAGTGGAGGTAAACGTGCACTTTTCCATAGCTTTCAGTAAAGCCATGGGTTCACAAGCATGTTGCTTAGTAGCAATAGGACTGTTACTATTGATAATGTGAATTCTAACAAGTTCTGCTGTGGTTTATAGCAAGAGAGGGGCTTTCGTGTGCAGGACAAGTAAGTAGAAGCAGATTCCACCTATAAATGTATAGCAGACAGAAACCATGAACAGGACCACTTGGCAGGAGAAAGTCTCTGTCTACAATTCAGGTTCTACATGGATAACCAAGAGAAATAGGTTCAACTCTCACCCTTGTATAGACAAGTTTTCAAATGTATCTTGACACTTTAAGATGCAATAAGCACCACATCTGATTTATGAATACATCCATGCAGGTTAGACATTTATCAGCACCTGTTTGTGTCCTTTGAGCTCCCTATCTCCAAGATTACATTTGTCATCCATTCAGATCACAGCCAAATTCTACCTTTAGACATTTGCCCAACATTTCCATGTAAGTGAAAGAGGAGTGAGCTCATATCTAAGGATGGGACTTAACCACAAGTAGAATAGGAAAAAGGATTTGCTGCATGACAAAAATAGGCTGAGTGCCTTGTCACATCTGACAAATGCCTCAGATGGCATAGCACAGATCTGTGATGCTGCTATTAAAATAGACCATATTTCCACGGAATTAACAGATTTCTTGTCAAGCAACAGGTTGGTAGCCCCTTTCTCACCGGCAGTGAAAACACATCTCAGTATCAGTGGGTATCAGGGAACTAATAATGGTTTGCTAATTTGTTCCTAATGCATCCCCTCACCATCTCTTCCAGGTTTTCCAGGCTGGATTCTACAGGCCATGGGGCCTTCCAACCACACTTACTCACAAGAGCTATTCAATTGAAAAGAAAGAAAATTCCACCCATTTAGAACACAAATTGCCAAACCAGGCTTTTTTTTTTTTTTTTTTTTTTTTTTTTTTCTTTCATTAAAGCAGGGCAGGATGATCAGCCTGGTCTGGATGTTTTCAACCACAGAAAAATCAAATGAGTTCAGACCTTTGTCTCATATGCACTCACAAGTCAATGGCACCTGCTGCAGACAAGGGTCTCGGCAGTGGCTCCGACTCACACCACTGCCTGCTAACTACTGCTTAACATGAGCTTCTTCACAGCCTTCCTGCACTGATCTTTCATCAACAGAAAGGCTATGCTACCAAACAACATTCAAGAGCTGCGACTTATTTGTGAATACGAATCGTCACGAGTCACACAAAACCAAGCAGAGACCTGATGAGAAACCCGCCTGCTGTTCATACAGCAGAGGCTGATCACCCAGATGAAAAAACCAAAGGCCTTTAACTCATTTTGGTTTGAAAAACCAGAAGCGGGTGATTATGTTTTCTAGCAATACTGTTCTGGTGTGGGAGAAATATTTGTTGATCTGAGTCCAGCTGACAGTTGTTGGGTGTGTACAGCACGAGGAATACTTTCACTTTTTGGCACAGCACAGCATTGCTGAAATACCAAAGACCATGGCTAATGAAGTGGAGTGATGGAACAGAATGATTTGATGATAAGATTTAATTGGTATGAACATTCCCACAGACCAGTTATTGTATCAGTCTGGGAGAGTGAGACGTCCAGCTGCATTGAGCGTTGCTCAACACTAGCCAAGGGGTAAAGGGCACCAGGATGCCCTTTACGCATCTTCAGTCCTGAGTCTACTCCATAGTCAAATCTCAGGGTACAGCTTAGAGCCAATTGTACCACTCCTCTGTGGCCACACTCTGCTGTCAGAGCAGCTGAATATCACCAGGAACAGTTATAACCCTTTGCCCCTGCCATGCTCTCATGCTGACTGCTGGGTTACATAGAAACTACTACAGCAAATCTGCACTGCCCAGAGACTGCGCCATGAAAAGCAGGACTGTCCAAGCTGCATCACACCAATAGATGGAGCATCAACCAACATCCAACCATTAACTACATAAATGCTTTAATTCAGCTAATTATTGTGATTATTTTTTTCATAATAAAACTGAATACCTTCATTTTCCTAGCAGGAGTCAGTGCCAGGAGAACCGACCTGGAACTTAATAGAAATGCTCTGCAGTGTAGCTGACATTACAAAACAAGTTATTTCCACCAGTATTCTTTATCTACACTGCTGGAGAAGCATTCCACAAGTCTCCCATTTAGGGCTCCAGTACTACACATTCAACACAGTCTGCACAGGGGATGCAATTTAAGGGCTCCCACAAAGCTAAAATCAAGGATGAAAGACACCCAGGGTCATATTAGGACCGATGACTTGGTATTGCCAAGGGGAAGGGCTTGCATTTCAGAGCAGACTCCTTCCTTGGACACAGATGGATGATCACAGCATTCTGTGACAGGCCATTTCCATCTGCCTTGACACATGGCCAAGATCAGACAGAAAAGAGAGCCAAGATCCTTCCTAGAAGAGCCTGAAAGACTTCTGTCACAAGGGCACACATTATCTGTGATCAGGACATGTTTAGGTACAGGTAGACATAGCCATGGCACCTCAAAGTCACTCTAAGTTTCATCAGTCACCTCCAAAATATCTCTATATCTTGATACAGGTTGAATGAGAAAACTGAGAGCAGTTCCCTAATTGTCTCTTTTGCCTTTCTCCAAAATCTTTAGCAAAAGCTGTCACAGTTGCATATTTGGCTTTTCATTTTCCACCACACAAACTTAGCAGTACAGAATAAATCCAAATATTCTAGAACCATCCCCCCAAAAAATCAAGTCTCCTATTCGTGGTTCCAACGATTTGCTGAAGGATTATTGCCTGTGATGAAGTTCTTTCTCTATGTTCTTCTCCCCATCCAGCAGAGAAGAAGAGCCAGCAACTGCCACTCTCATTCTCCCCACAACTTGGAGAAAAGAGCCTGCAGGTGGCTAGCTCTTGCTGCAATGAAAAAAAAAATACACCACTGTACTTCAAATGCCATTCTCTTTCCTTTGCTGCCAGAGAACTTTGGAGCCCCCAAATCTGCCTAGGCAGACAGCATCACCTTTACTTTCGGCTTTGTTGTCTCTTGCAGAATGAATCTTCTTCAATTTCTGAGGAGAAAAAGACCCCTAAGCAAGCAGTGTGTCCTCCATAAAGCAGGGCAGACACAAAATTGGCCCTCTGCTAAGGCAAATGTCTCCCTTTCTTTCTTCTAATTATTATAATTGTCAGTTTTTCTAGGCTTGTTTGTTTGTTTGTTTAAACTCTGAGCACTGTATAATCTCTGTCCTATTCCCTTCATTTCTCAGATTGCTCTGAAATTACCATCTTGGAAGCCACTCTCTCTGGACTTGAAAGATTTAAGCTTCCTGCTAGCCCACATGATGCCTTAGAGTGTCAGAGCAGCATTATTCTATTTCAAGCGTATCAGGCTCTGCTAGTTAAGAAAATACATCAGATTGTTTAATGCTTTCTGGCATTAACATTTATAAAAATTTCTTGGCTTCATCAAGGGTAGATCCTGCCTAGCCAGTCTGGTGTCCTTCTATGATGAAGAGACAGTACTGATGGACAAAGGAAGGGCAACTGAAGTCATCTGCCTGGACTCGTAAAAAACCTTTGACGTGGACCCACACCACATCCTTATCACTAAGTTGGAGAGATATGGTTTTGAAGTCATAGAAACATAGAACGGTTTGGGTCAGAAGGGACTTTTAAGATCATCTAGTTCCAACTCCAATGCTATAGGCAGGGACACCTCCCTCCAGACCAGGCTTCTCACAGCCCCATCCAGCCTGTTCTGGACATGGATAAAGAATTGGTTGGATGTTCACAGCCAGAAGGTTGGGATCTTGGGACCAGTACTCTTCAACATTCTTTATCAATGACACACATAAGACACTGATCATCAGGAGTTCTATTGCATGCATGCCACGCTGCTCTCTTGCAATGCCATTTGGTGACAGCAGCAGTCTCTTTTGATTCTGGCATATTCAGAGAGGGTGTTGGCTCATCAACCCCTTGCCTCCTATGGATATGAATAAATATGGATGGAGTCAAGAAACACAGAACTGCAGCTGCTCTCCAGCAAATTCTTTCTACAAAAATGAGAGATGGAAACGATAGTAGCAGAAATCTGAATTGACTTGTTGCTAACACAGTGCTACCAGGCACATAAAAGATGAGTGTTTACCATTCCTGTTTTTCAAGCCAGGTGTGCTTTTGTATGACTGTTTCCTTCTCATATGTGACTGATTTTATGGAAGACAAATTAACAAATACCCTACGTGCAGAGAATAAAACCCTAGACACGATGCTAACAAAACACAAGCAAGAGAGAGAGCCCGTCTGAGCAGTCTTAAAAAAAACCATCAGTCTAGACTTGCTTTAATTAATTTACTTTAGAGGTGGTTGGGAAAAAGGAGAAAAGAATTAGTGAGACAGCCCTTCATTAGCACTGCATTAGTGCTGCAAAAAGCATGGTGGGGCACTTAGCTGCACACCCCGGGGTAGTAGGGCACTCAGTCAGCTAAAGAGGCCTGGGAGCAGCTGTCCTGACAGCACAGTTCAGTCAAGCTCTCTCAAAAGCAGTTTCTGATATCCATACATTCAGAGTGGCCAAATGATGGTTCTTATATCCCACAACTACCAGATGCATGTTTTTAAAACAGAAGTATTTCCTCATTTCTATACTAAAACATGAGTGTTTTATAGCCAGAATTAGGGAATGGCTGAACTCTGCTAGCAGAAGCGTTCAGCTCTCATACCTGTTTACTCAATATGGTGGGCAGACAGAAAGAAACACCTGTCAGGGGGACAATTCCTACCGCATAGTATTAAAAGAAGATAAACATCATTCCTGCAGACAGGAATAGACTTTATGGAGAGCATAATAAAAAACAAAAACCCAACAGCTTATAACTCTGTTAACAGAGAGTAAGTATATATATGACGGTGTACAAGGTGCAATCCAGTCAGATAGCAGTACCTAATACTGAAGAACTTTGTGAAGGTTCTCACTTCTTACAGACCATTGCTGATTTCTGCACTTGGTTGGTAGAACCATTTCACAGAAGGTTCACCTGGTAAGCCCACTATACATCTGATACCAGTTTTATAAGTAAATAAATTCTGTGCCTCCATCAGATTCCAAACTCTTTCATTTCCTTTCATTTCCTATTCTTCCTGCTCTGATTCTCTGTCTCTTCACTCATTCATGGTGCCAGGCCCTGTTGGCCCTGGGATCCCGGGACACAGCTGAGGCTCCCCAAAGAGCATGTCGCCCCTGGTCGCCTTGCAAACAGGTGATGGAAAGGAGTACGCAGACAGACTGTGCTCCTGCCACAATGAGCCCTCAGTCTTCCCCTACACCTGGCAATTCAAATGAAGAGCTAGGGGGTGTGGGATTGTCGGCGGAGCCTCTGTCCTGCAGTAGCCGATCAGACCAAAGTAGTCTGAGAGTAAAGGATGGGTGGAAACAAATACCAGCTAGGCGTGGTGGGTATCCCCGCCCACGACCATGCTCAGTTCCCCAGGTGCCTCTGCAAAATAGGTTTGAGGCCTTGGAACCCAAGGGAGAGGTGAGTGTAGATGTAGAGCCAGGCCCACCTATGAGGGAGCCTCGGGGTAAGCGGTCACACCCAGGCCTCAAGACTTCCTCCACAAGGAAGGATAGAAGGGTAGTTGTCATAGGTGACTCCCTTCTGCGAGGAACAGAAGGCCCTATATGCCGGCCCGACCCTACACACAGAGAAGTGTGCTGCCTCCCTGGGGCGCGAGTCAGGGACATTGCTGGGAGACTTCCCAGTCTGATCCGTCCTTCTGACTACTATCCCCTGCTGATAGTTCAGGCTGGCAGTGAGGAAGTCAGTAGGAAAAGCCTGAAGGTCATTAAAGATGATTTCAGGAGACTGGGGAGGGTAGTTGAAGGTACAGGTATGCAAGTGGTTATTGCATCTGTACCTTCAGTGACAGGGAGGGATACTGAGTTGGGCCTAAAAACCCACCTCTTAATCAAATGGCTAAGGAGTTGGTGCAGACATAGGAGTTTCGGTTTTTTTGATCATGGGAGAATTTACTTGGCTCCTGGCATGACGGCTGCAGACGGAAGCGGCCTATCTCCAAGGGGTAGGAGGGTTCTAGCTGAGGAACTGTCAGGACTTATTGACAGGTGTTTAAACTAGGTAGGAAGGGGGAAGGGGACAAAATGAGGGCTTCTGGGTCTGAGGCAGCAGTTCAAGGCTTAAAGCAGAGCTTGCTGGGTGCTGACAAAGGGGTTCAAAGGCATGGAGAGGGGTGGGGAGATGCTCCTTCTCTCAAATGCCTGTATACTAATGCGCGAAGCATGGGAAATAAACAGGAAGAATTGGAGTTTTGTGCGCGGTCGCGTGGCTATGATCTCATTGCGATCACGGAGACGTGGTGGGACAGCTCACATGACTGGAATGTTGTCATGGAGGGCTATGTCCTTTTTAGGAAAGATCGGCTAGCAAGGCAGGGTGGTGGAGTTGCTCTTCATGTGAGAGAGCAGCTAGAATGTATTGAACTCCACCTGGGGGAGAGTGATGTAGCAGTCGAGAGCTTGTGGGTGAGAATCAAGGGCCAGGCTGGTAAGGGGGACACTGTAGTGGGTGTGTACTACAGGCCTCCTGATCAGGAGGAGGAGGTTGATGAGGCCTTCCGTAGCCAACTGGAAGTAGCATCACGCTCCCGGGCGCTGGTACTTTTGGGGGATTTCAATTATCCAGATATTTGCTGGATGACCAACATGGCCAAGCATGCGCGGTCCAGACAATTCTTGCAGTTTATTGAAGACAACTTTCTGATGCAGATGGTCGAGGTACCGACGCGGGGTGGGGTACTGCTGGATCTTATTCTCACCAACGAGGAAGGACTCATTAAGGAAGTAAAAGTCAGGGGTAGCTTGGGTTGTAGCGACCATGAGATGGTGGAGTTCAAGATCCTGAGTGGAGGAAGCAAAACAAAAAGTAGGATTGCTACCCTGGACTTCAGGAGAGCCAACTTTGATCTCCTCCGGGACCTACTTGGGGCTATCCCGTGGGCCAGGGTGCTAGAAGGCAAGGGGGCCTGTGAGAGCTGGCTAGCATTCAAACGGCTCCTCTTCCAGGCTCAGGATCGGTGCATCCCTGTAACTAAGAAGTCGGGAAAAGGTGCCAGGAGACCTGCGTGGATGAGTAAGGAACTCATGTGCAAGCTCCGCAGAAAGAAGAAAGTACACGATATGTGGAAAAAGGGTCTGGCCACTTGGGAACAATATAAGAATGTAGTCAGGGACTGCAGGGATGCGACCAGGAAGGCTAAAGCCCACCTGGAGCTGAATCTAGCTAAGGAGATAAAGGATAATAAAAAAGGGTTTTTTAAGTACATTAACAGCAAAAGGAAGGCTAGGGAGAATGTGGGCCCCATACTAAGTGAGGAGGGTGTTCTGGTAATGGCGGATGCTGAGAAGGCAGAAATACTGAATGCCTTCTTTGCCTCTGTCTTTAGTGAAAGGGCTCTCCCCCAGGAATCCCAGACCCTGGTGGTTGATGAGAGAATCTGGGGAATGGGAGATTTCCCTTTAGTCAGGGAGGAGGTGGTCCGTGAGTGCTTAGGAAACATTAAGGTCCATAAATCCATGGGACCTGATGGGGTGCACCCGCGGGTGCTGAGAGAGCTGGCGGAGGTTATTGCTAAGCCGCTCTCTGTAATTTTTCAGAGGTCTTGGAGAACTGGGGAGGTGCCTGAAGACTGGAGGATGGCCAATGTCACCCCAGTCTTCAAAAAGGGCAAGAAGGATGACCCGGGTAATTATAGGCCAGTCAACCTCACCTCTGTCCCAGGGAAGGTGATGGAACAGCTTGTGCTGGATGCCATCTCCAGGCAACTGGGAGTAAAGGAGGTTATCAGGAGTACTCAGCATGGGTTCACCAAGGGGAGGTTGTGCTCAACCAACCTGGTGGCCTTTTATGAAGATGTCACTAGCTGGGTGGACGGGGGGAGAGCAGTAAATGTAGTCTACCTTGATTTCAGTAACATCCTTGATATCCTTATAACAAAGCTGAGGAAGTATGGGATAGATGAGTGGACGGTGAAGTCGATCGAGAATTGGCTGACTGGCAGAGTGCAGAGGGTTGTCGTTGGCGGTGCGGTGTCTGGCTGGAGGCCTGTGACTAGTGGTGTCCCCCAGGGGTCTGTATTGGGTCCAGTCTTGTTCAACATCTTCATCAACGACCTTGATGAGGGGACAGTGACCACCCTCAGCAAGTTTGCTGATGACACGAAGTTGGGAGGATTGGCTGACACGCCTGAAGGCTGTGCTGCCATTCAGCGAGACCTGGACAGGCTGGAGAGCTGGGCAGCAAGAAACCGGATGAGGTTTAACAAAAGCAAATGCAGAGTCTTGCACCTAGGTAGAAATAATTGCATGCACCAGTACAGGCTGGGGGAAGACCTGCTGGAGAGGAGCTCTGCTGAGAGGGACCTGGGCGTCCTGGTGGATGACAGGTTGGCCATGAGCCAGCAGTGTGCCCTTGTAACCAAAAAGGCCAATGGCATTCTGGGGCGCATTAAAAAGAGCGTGGCCAGCAGGTCGAGGGAGGTGATCCTCCCCCTCTACTCTGCCCTGGTGAGGCCTCATCTGAATACTGTGTCCAGTTCTGGACTCCCCAGTACAAAAAAGACAGGGATCTCTTGGAAAGAGTCCAGCGAAGGGCCACAAAGATGGTGAAGGGCCTGGAGCATCTCCCCTATGAGGAGAGACTTAGGGAACTGGGTCTGTTTAGTCTTGAGAAAAGAAGGCTGAGAGGGGACTTGATCCAGGTTTATAAATACCTGAAGAGTGGGAGCCATAGTGGAGAGGCTGGTCTGTTTTCAGTAGTGCGTGGGGACAGGACTAGGGGAAATGGGCTGAAACTTCAGCATAGGAAGTTCCACACGAATGTGCGCAAAAACTTCTTTACAGTGAGGGTGACGGAGCACTGGAACAGGCTGCCCAGGGAGGTGGTGGAGTCTCCTTCTCTGGAGATATTCAAGACCTGCCTGGACGCCTACCTGTGTGACGTGGTGTAGGGAGCCTGCTTTGGCAGGGGGGTTGGACTCGATGATCTCTAGAGGTCCCTTCCAACCCCTACAATTCTGTGATTCTGATTCTGTGATTCTGTGATTCCACATGAGTAAGTAACAAATCTTCCACACAACTGTTATTTGCATATACGTAATCTATTTTCAACCACTTTTCTAAGCTCTTCCTGCAGCCATACCATTGAAGAACTAAACAGTTATGTAGACTAATACTCATAGAGTAGAAAAACTGTAATCATTTCATTTAGGGCCAAGGGAAAAGCTATGCAAAATGCCACAACAAAAGCTCATACTCAGACCTACGAGAGATGTCCTTTTTGAAGAGAAACTAAGTAGACCAAAATTAAGTCAAAGTGACAATCAACCCAGAAATACAACTGCTAGGCTGGCATTCTTTTTGTATTCCTGAAATTTCCAAAACATTTCATCAAAATGTATGTCCAGAAAAGAGGCCCTAAACAGAATGGTCATCATAAGGTGGTTGCTCTCACTCAGACATGCCTGTTGTATTTATTGGAAGCCCTCTGTATTTAAATCCCAGGGAAGGAAGACAATAGCTCAGCTCTATCAAGATCTGTAAATACAAAGCAGCCATGTAGAAAACAGGAGTGACAGACTGAAACCTCCTAGCTAGAAACCAGCGACTGATTCTCCTGCTCTTTCTCTTAGATTTTGTTATGTTCTCACGCACCAAGGATCAGAACTTAGCCCTTCAGCTCAGTGTCCGAATTGCTTACCCTTTCCTCAGAACCTGGTTCATCTAAATGTCACATTCTTACCCATTTAGTGATGCTCTGAACATCTTGTTTCACGGTTATTTTCTGATAGACTACAGCATTAGTAGCATCAGTTGGGAAATGAGAATTTGCCAAGCAAAATGTAACATTTTTCTATTCAATAGCTGGAAAAATTATTTCTGAACAGAAACTTATGAGTCAGTATGACTGAAGTCACATTTTAAAGACATGAGGGTAGTAATCTTTAAAGTCAGTTTTATACAGATACCCACTGAAGAATTATTTACCTTTTTTAATATGAAAACATTAAAAAAGAACAGTAAATTTCAAGCAATTTTGACATAAGTCAAAACTCCATGAACCCACACTGGCAGCCTTCATTAATATCTCTTCATGACTGACCACGGACTACAAGATGACAGGTACAAATCAAAGAGAGTAGACATGTGTAGATCACTCTAAAACTTAACTTCCAGTTGCTGTACAGCTGACAGTTTCATTTGGATGTTTAGTGTTTTTTACTACAGTTATTTCATACAACATACATGTCTACTACAGAGCTCAAAAAGGAAAAGTAAATTGTTCATACCTGTTTAGTCTCAGTGTCTTTTGCTTCTTTACAGCATATTTGCTCATTCAGCAATTTTATGTTAGAGCTAATAAATACTGCACAATGTGGTTGGGGATTACTGCACCACTTATAAACCCAAGCTGTATTTATTTTGGGGGAAATACAAAGTCTCAGTTGACAGCTCGTGCACATAGCTCTGGTATGTCCATAACAAACACAAATCACAGAATAGCTTGGGTTGGAAGGGAAGATAAAGATCATCCAGCTCCAACCCCAGCCATGGGCTGGCTGCCCCCACTAGCTCAAGCTGCCCAGGGCTCCATCCAACCTGGCCTTGGGCACCTTCAGGGATGGGCACTCAGCTCTCTAGACAACAGTGCCAGGGCCTCACTGCCCTATGAGTGAAGAATTTCTGCCTAACATCTAACCTAAATCTACCTTCTGTCAGTTCAAAGCCATCCCTCCTTGTCCTATCACTATCAGACCACATAAAAAGTCACTTCCACTCCTGCTCAGACACTTCCTTTCAGGTACAGGAAGGCTACAATGAGGTCTCTACAGATTCTTCTTTTCTCCACACTGAATAAGTTCAGCTCCCTCAACTTTTTTCATGGGAGAGGTGCTCCAGCCTTCTGAGCATCTCTGTGCCCTCCTCTGGCCCTGCTCCAGCAGATCCATGTCCTTTCTATGCTGGGTGCCCCATGACCCACAGAACCACAGATGGGGCTTAAAACATTCTGTAAGCACTTGGGCTGAAAGATAAAGTAGACCACAAAGAATATTTTACACTAGTAAGTGTAGTCTACCAATAATAGTTAAATCTATTTACACCAAGCAAAAGAAAAATTACGCTGGCAAAGAAGTCAGAAGGCCATATATAACATTATTCACTACTCTGAATCCAGAATACAGTTCCAGTGTAGGAACTGGGTTTAAGTCTCAGAAAACACCAGAGTAGATTCTGTTCTGTCACACTAAATTCACTCCACTTGTCGTGAGTCATTCTACAGACATCAAGTTCAGACTGTACAAATAGTTGCAATGAAAGTGACAATGTCTTGGTTCTTTTAAATCAAGAATATAACTCATTTGCTTTACTGTTCAATACCAAAGGCACAACATTTATCCAAATTTCTAGGCTGGACTTCTTATTTTTGAGATTCTAAAACAATGATAAGA
This sequence comes from Excalfactoria chinensis, assembly GCF_039878825.1. Lineage (NCBI taxonomy): Eukaryota > Metazoa > Chordata > Aves > Galliformes > Phasianidae > Excalfactoria > Excalfactoria chinensis. Next base: position 102,180,190 of record NC_092827.1, on the reverse strand, counting down.
GTTTTATTCCCAATTTAGTTCTGAGCAATTTATTTTATTATTATCATTATTATTATTTTTAATATAATTTGGCCATTTTGACATCTCTCTTTGGAGCGATAATGACTTGTTAACAGCTAATTCCAAAAGTGTCAGTGATTCCCATCAGCTGCTTCAGACACTGATTAGCTGAGGTCTTTACTGCCGTATCATATACTGTTTTTCTTCTTCCACTTGCCAGGAGTTTCTTTCAAAATACCTAAGTAATATTTCCCAGCATCCATCCACCACCTCTCTATAATTCATCTCCAATATTCTCAGTCTCCTACTCTATTTTCTTTTTACAACCCATATAATGACACCTCCAAGCCTATTATTTACACACCAATAATGTGCAGTCACCACTCTTCTTCAGTTCTGCAATCTATCATTTTCATCTCCTCTTCAAAACCAATCGCCAGCAATTAAAGACTTATGTCACAAAAGGAAACTTTAGTGTCTCAGAGTATTAAACTGATAAAGAGACAATAAGCATATTGATAAATTCCTGATAGCATGATTTTGTATTCAAATACCAAAGTAATTGTTAGCCTTACTGCTAACAATTCCTACAGCTGGAATATTGCCATATAAACTGGGCCCTTTGGCACTGAATATAAAAATAAACAGTAGAAAGCTGATCTTTCATCTAAAAAGCTCTTCCATCTCTCAGTTTCTTCCACTGTCTTTGATGGAAGAGGAGAATCAGCTCTCTTGAAAGTTTCCAGTCTAATGTTATTCTACATACCAATCCTACTTACAAATAAATGTCTTTTATACACGCCTTTCATTGGACTCAGCAAAGATCCCAGCTTTTCCTTCAGCAACTTCCTGACAAGTAGCTACAGCAGTGTCTGTCAATTCCAGGGTGCTTATCAGACACTTATGTTTGTAAATCAGCCATGTTCCTACCTATTTATACTTACATTTGCAACATACATGCATTCTTTTTAGGGCCTCGGGCAGTGCCTTTTTAGGGCTCTGTTGATAGAACACCCTGATTATCCACTGCAGGCAATTCTGCCACACAGTCATTTATGTATTCACAAACTCTACCTAATGTGAGTTCAGGTTTCACCCATTACTCCCACTCCCAATGTACCAGATCATCACCACTTGGAGTCAAAGCTGCATCACCTTCCAAGTGACTGATGTCTTGTGCCAATAAAATTCCTGTTCCTATCTAAGCATTATTCTTCAGCTAAAATTGGTTATTCTTCCTGCTGTGAGCCCAAGTGCTTACCCCTAGAGCAAACAGATGACATTTCCAAATACCTTCATTTCTTTTCAAATGGACTTAAAGCGGACAGGTTCTGTCTGCCTCCTCTCCTAGATTAAGCACTCCCATCCCGATTGTTGTACTCACTCCATCTGAAGCTGCTCCAGTTACATTTCTCGAACACCTTGTACATTTCCCTCTGTCAGAACTGCACACAGCACAATGGCATTAGCACCTCCCTATCTCTTCTGCAAAGACCTCGCTATAGGACTCTGCTCCTGTCAGTGTAGTCTTTCAAGTCATTCAGTTCTTTCTGTTCATCAGCCTGACACAGTCCCCGGCTCACATCTCTTACGTAAACACAGTCTTGTTTTTTCCCCACGTTCATTAACACAGAACATACACACAGAAAAAGACATGATATCATTAGCATACCAGTTACGTTCCACTACAACCCACTGTCTTCATCAGCTGTTCACCCACTTTCCCAACACCAGACTTTTAAGTTTTATTTAGATGATTCTCATGGTATCCAGGAATACTGAATCTGCTGCTATTCAACCAGTGTTGATTTACTGTTGGTTATCTTTGTCTAGAAAACCAGGCATACTAATAAAAATGTAAATTAGTCTATTTTTAGAAAGCCCAGGTTCACTCTTATTTTGCTTTCAACTCGTTCTAGAATTCAAAATGAAGGAATACTGAAATCTGGTGCCGTTATCTCATTACATGAGGAAATTGTAAGAGCATTAAAGAGCATTCTTTGCTTCTTTTCTTTTTTTTTTCTTTCACTCATTTACTCATTTAAGTGGGGACTGGAAAAGGGGAAGTAGGAAGTTTAGCATAGTGTTATGTTAATTATTATTACATATCAACTTGCCTGTAATATAGACACTGTCTGTATTACCTCTACAGAGAAAGGAAAGGACCTAGAAGAGGCTGACCTTTGAGCTTACAGCTCTTTGCCCACTGTTCTGCCTTTCCACCTCATCATGATGTGCACAAAAGTCCCTGCAGAGGTCTGTGGTAGGGGAAAAACATGACCATAACTGCGGCCATGCATGTTCAGAGATCACTGAATAAAAAGCTTTTCCCTGCATGCAGTTGCTAGAGGTGTGACTGGACCCTGAGATCCAGCTTTCAGCATAGATCATTTAATCCTACTTTTGTCTCCCTTCTGCTCCACAGTAAATCACTAGGATTGTAGTGATATCTTCAATGGAAAGTAGAGATAATGAAGTAGAAAAAGCGTTGCCATTAATCTTCTCATAAATCTTCCAGCAGATGTTTCTGCATTATGACATGATACTTATCTGCCCGCTTCTGTGCTAAAGAGTGTACTATGAGGCAATCTCATTCTACAGCCAGATCTGAACACAAAAGGAATGAGTACGCCAACCTCGAGCTCTCATACTCAGTGGAAATCTGCAATGTCCTCTCTCCCCACAGCCCCATATCAGAAAGCTCCATTATAAAAAGAACATCTCCAGAGTATATGGTATTCATTTTTGGCTACTTCTTAGCAGAACTGGTGATTTAACATGCCTGAGGTTCTATTAGAAAGATAAGTCCCTTCTCAGAATACTGGTACAAGAATTTATAAGCAAGACCTCTGGGGACCAGGGGAGGATTTTTTTTCTGCAAATCTAGGCTCACCTGGACTTAAAGAAAAAGAGAAAAGAAAAAATATTAAAAAAAAAAAAAAAAAAAAAAAAAAAAAAAGGAAAAGAAGTGGAAAAGGAACTTTCCTAGCAGAGACTTTCTTATCATAGTATCATGCGAGTTGGAAGGGACCTTAGAGATCATCTAGTCCAACTCCCGGGATTCGAGCCCTCTAGTGTAGCAGAGCAGCAGTTCTACCACTTGTGCCACAGGGGGGATTCGAATCCGGGCCTCCGGTGTTGCAAGCGGCGGTTCTAACACCGTGCGCCACCAGGGGCACACTCCAGATAACCACTCCAGATAACCACATTCTTATCCACATGTAGTTGATTGTTCCTCCACCTGGACTGCCACAAGTCCATGGGACCAGATGGGCTCCATCCTGGAGTGCTGAGGGAGATGGTGGGGGTGATTGCCGAGCTGCTCTCTGCTATCTATCAGCATTCCGGGTTATCTGGAGAGGTCCCAGAGGATTACAGGTTTGCTGATGTGACTCCCATCTACAAGGAAGGCCATAAGGAGGATCCAGGGAACTACAGGCCTGTCAGCCTGACCTCAGTACCAGGAGCCAATCATCTTGGGTGAGATCATACGGCCCGTGTGTGGTGCCCAGGGGATCAGGCCCAGCCAGCACGGGTTCATGAAAGGCAGGTCATGCTTGACCAACCCCATCTCCTTCTACAATTGCGTGACCAGACTGGTAGATGAGGGAAAGGCAGTTGATGTAGTTTACCTAGACTTTAGCAAAGCCTTTGACACGGTCTCTCACAGTATTCTCCTGGGGAAACTGGCTGCCCATGGCCTGGACAGGTACACCCTCTTTTGGGTAACGAACTGGCTAGAGGGCCGTGTCCAGCAGGCAGTGGTTAATGGAGTTAAGTCCAGCTGGCAACCTGTTACAAATGGTGTCCCCCAGGGGTCAGTACTGGGGCCCATCTTGTTTAATATCTTTATTGATGACCTTGATGAGGGGATTAACGTACCCTCAGTAAGTTTGCAGATGACACCAAGTCGGGAGGTGGTGTTGATCTGCCTGAGGGCAGGGAGGCCCTTTGAAGGGATGTAGATAATCTGGATCACTGGGCTGAGGTGAATGGGATGAGGTTCAACAAGGCCAAATGCCGGGTCCTGCATTTTGGCCACAATAACCCCATGCAGTGCTTGGGGTTGAGTGGCTGGATGACTGTGAAGAAGAAAGGGACCTAGAGGTGTTGGTTGATGCTCAGCTGAACATGAGCCAACAGTGTGCCCAGGTGATCAAGAAGGCCAATGGCATCCTGGTCTGTATTAGAAATAGTGTGGCCAGCAGGAGCAGAGAGGTGATCATCCCTCTGTACTCAGCTCTGGCCTCTTCCCCCAGGCAACAAACAGGACCCGAGGAAATGGCCGTAAGTTGTACCAGAGAAGGTTTAGATTAGACATAAGGAAAAACTTTTTATCTCAGAGTGGTCAGGCACTGGAATGTTTGCCCAGGGAGGTGGTGGTTTTCTGTAGCTACAGTAATGGGAGGATGGTTGGACTGGATGGCCTTGTAGGTCCTTTCCAACCTTGTGATTCTATGATTCTATGATTGGTTTGAAGTAATCAGTGTTACTAACATCTAGGTTTCTGCCAGCAGAGGTGAGACCCATGACACTTGGAAAAACACACAAAAGGTCTTATGAAAACCTAATTTGGGGAAGCAAGGAGGGAGAAAGGAGCTTAGCTTTTAATCCTGTAATGAGGGACCTGCTAATGAAAAAGAAATTCCTTTAGAAGGAAAGTACTTCACAAGATCCCTTTATATAACATCTACATCTTTCAGACTTTGAAAGCACTTTGAAACAGTTTATCCAGTGTGTGAGCAAATAAATAGCAAGAGAAAAAGAAGAAAAATGCACAAAACCACTGGTTTGATGGAGGAAGTCCCTTTGAGAAAGATTCTCATTGAAAAAAGGTATCCCAGCTACAGGACTCCAAACAGTGCTTTTGAATTTAGACCTCAGATTCTGTCTGAATAAGTTTTGTGGAACAAACATGTTCTCTTCTGCTTCTATTTATGTTTCTGTTCAGTTCTTCTGTTTACCAGTTGTCTAACATGATAGAGCCCAGACCTGAGCCTGCAACCCAAAATTCTTCCAGAGTTCACAAAAGAAAAACTATTGTAAATACCAGATATGTGTTCCCATATCCTAACATTTGTCCAAGATAGTTACAACTTCTCACCATCCTCTTGTAACACCCACAGCTCAAAGAGCAGAGCAAGCAGATGAAGATGGGTTATTGTGGTATGTTCCGGTCTGTAGCACCATGAAGTCAGCCCACCCTGAGTTCCAGAGGCACTGAAGTTTCAACAGCCTGGACAATCTTCTACATTTCTCAAGATAACCAATTAGGCAAAATACCTCCTTCCAGAACTGCTTTGTGCATGTACACACACATACACACCATTTACCCTGAGGAATCAAGCACAACCTTGTACACCACCACACATCTTCCATCATAAGCTCCTGATTCTACTGGCCCTCAGCTATATATCTGAATTGCTCTCTGCATTCATGTCACCCCAACTGTGAACAAAAGACATCTCAAGTAATGATGGGGAACTCTGGCAGACCTCCGCCCCATACTGGCATTGCACTGCTTCACTTTGAACCTGAAGACAGTGGGGAGTCCCACTGGGACCTTACGGTCTGATGAATCACATCACTCCACTTTGGTCCTGAGGGCTTTAAGCTGGGCATCTGCTGCAGCAGCAGGAGCACTTAGAGCAGGAGGGGAGGTGCTTTCCTCTTGCTGAGCGTGCAGATCTCCAGGATTTGGCACCTAGTGTCTGGAGAGGTCCTGAGAGGGGTTTTCAATGAAAGGAGACATGGATGAGTGCTGTGAAGACAGAAAGCACTCTGTGCCACCTGGCAGTTGGTGCACAGTTGCTAGGAGACCCCAGCTGGGATGTGAGAGGCAGTGAGACAGGAATGGGTCTGAGCCATGAGGAGAGCATGGCAGTGCCTGCAGTTACAGCCGCCAAAGGTTTCACCCCAGCCTGCTCCCCAGTGAGAGCTCCTCAGCTGATCTAGGGTGCCCTCAAGGCTACCTAGGACCCCCACCAGTGTACTCAAGGGCACGCTAGAGTAGAGTGCTCCAAGAACTCCTCAGTGTGCTCCAACCCACAAGCTGGCACAGCTCACAGAACAGCCACCCTCTGCCTCACACTATATTCATGTATATATACATACGTATATATACATATATATATACACATTACCTGCAAATTTTCAAATGGAATGTACAGAGTTGCCATCAGATATTCAACTCAAGAACCCAATCATGCCTCTTTGGGGCTTTCATAAGGCCTCTCCAACCGCAGAGAGATATCCTTTGCTTCACTATCATGCCTTATTCATGTCACCACCTTTTGGCAGTATGTGCTTTTGTGAATAATCGTCAAGATGATAGCTCTTTAATCAGTGTGGCTCAGGCAAGATTAATGATTAGACAACTATGCCCTATTGGCTTCCCAGTGTGCCCTAGAGTATCCCTAGGACCTCCCAGTGTACTCTAGGGCACCACAGAGGACACATGAGAGCTCTGGGAGTACTCCAGTGTGCCCCGGAGGCATTCCAATGTGCCCTGGTGTACTTCCAGGACCCCTCACTGTACTCTAGGGCATGCTGGAGTGCACCCAGAGCATCTCAGTTTGCTATAGCGTACCCTAAAGGTATTCCATTGTGTCCTAGAATATTCTCAGGACCTCCCGCTGTACCATAGGGCACACTAGAGTACTTTCAGAACTTATAGGCAGCCTCTAGGCTCTCCTAGAATCTACCCAGTGTACCCTAGTGGACTCCCAGAACCCACCAGTGTACTCTAGAGCACTCCGGAGCACACCCAGAGGTGCTCAGTGTGGTGTATGGTTCCCTACAAGACTCCCAGAGCTCTCATGCGTCTTCTGTGGTGCCCCTAGAGGCTTCCCAGTGTGCTCTAGAGTCTCCCCAGGACCCCCCAGGGTACCTGCTACTTTCCTCATGAATGTATGCATGCAGCTGGTTCTCATCCCCATTCTTACCCTAGCCTGAAACATGCAAGCAATTAGCAAGGAATGGAGACCAACTCAATACTGAGCATTAAGCTGAGGCTTCCTATTTGGCTACAAGGAAATACTTACTGGATGGGAACTGTTCATGCAGAATGCTGCAGCTGTGGAGAGTGAAGGAACATGTATTGATTGAGATAAATGGCTCTGATAGATTAGGTCTCTTTCCCCTCAGCTGTTAGAGATGGAATAGAGGAAAGCAATTGTTCTGGATGTACCACCTTGTTTAAACTCACAATTTCAGTTTCTCATGCTGGTTAGCTACAGCACTGCTTTGTTAGGAACAAAACCTCACAGAATTTCAGGGGCTGGGAGGTAGCCCTGGAGATCATCAAGCCCAGTCTCCTGTTAAGGCAGTTTTTCTATAGAAGGTCACACAGGACAATCTTCCTTCAGCCCTGAGAAGAAACAGTCTGAGAAGGAATAGCCAAAAAGTTTAAGTTGAAGATAAAAAGGAAATCCATTTCATTAGCTGCTCACCTGCAGAAAAAGGACTTCTTCGCTAAATTTTCTCAGGGTGCTCAAGACCACGAGTTGGAGTGATCTTGTCAATTTATTCTCACAAATTCATTTTAAATAGATTATAAGCATGCCCTAGGGGGTACTGGGAGAGTTTGACTTTCGTTTTCATTATTATTTATTATTATCCTCTGAAGGAAATAGCCCTTAATGTTTCACTGGAGTCACTTATCTGATCATCAGAAGATTTAAGTTCTCCTGAGGACAGTTATCTCCACCTTGCAGAATCAGTAGTGTACTGTTTATGTAAATACAAGTGCATGCACCACAGAAATCAGCACTGTGTAAGAACACATCATGGAGAAAAGCATGATATTTATCTACACTAGGAGTTAAAAATAAAATAACTATCCAAGATTAGTGTCTCATGGAAGGATTTAGTCATCCTGGTTCCCTGAAAACATAACGATAACGAGGCGGCACGCTGAGCTTCCTATTGTTTGCTGGTAAGCCAGTTGCCTCTGTCAGGATTGGAGGATGTGCTCAGAGGGGGATTTAGGTGGGTCTCCAGGGAAGGAGTTGGAAGTTCTTAGAGAGGGATAACTAAGTTCCAGAACCCTGATGACACTGTGTCTGTTTACAGTAGAGTGGGTTGAAGAATAAATTAGATTGGTTTGTGTAATTTTATTCTCTTGGATTAAATTCACCTGACGTTGACCTTAAACTGACTCGTCAGCTCCTAAACTGAATTTCCCAAGCCCTGTGCATCCATGATTTTTTTTCTTTTTCTTTATAATGTAAGAGAAGAACAATTTGCGTAGATGAAAGCTTCTTTAATAGCTATGGAAGAGTCCCAAGCTCTATGGAAGAGCTTTCAGACAGAAACTAGTTGTAATCAATAAGTGACAGCTTCAGAACTCTTGCCTGGCTGTAAATCCTGCCTCTCATCTGTTGCAATGCAAAATATGCTTGAGTCATTCCTCACAGAATAGACCAGTCCAGGCCTACCTTTCATCTTTCCATAGTTACAGTTGGGACCATGGTCCTGTTTAGAACGTGTTCTCCAAAGCCTCCACCTGCAGAACATATCATACCCTGATTGAGGACAATCAGATACGCTGATTCAAACAAAACTCTCCTACCCTCAGATTTTCTTACTTCTTATTCTTAAAAGTGAAACACGAAAACATGGAACATGAAGACAGATTATATTACCAATAACCATGTAGGGAAAGATTCTGAAGAGAAGAGTGTATTGGGATTGATGAGCTGAGCCCTATTTCTATCTCCAAGTTGTATTTTTATTAGGCCAGACAAGCACTTTCACTTTTCTGCATGCCTGGCTAATCCAATCCCCAGTGGGGTTATGCTGTCAGTGAGTATCACCTCCAGTTATCCAATGGAGTGTGGTTGTCGAGGCAGGACTTCTGATGGAGTTTAACTGCAGCACAAGCAATAGACTAAGCCATTAGTGATCACTATCAGCTCAAATGGAATAGCTAGAGGAAAAGGAGGGGGCAAAATATAAGGCAGTTTCTGGATTAGCATTATACAGGGAGCTGTATCACTGGTGAAAGCCTGAAATCAAATATAAAGCCAAATCCCAGAGGGAAAGGAGAAAGATACAAAGGTTTCTGGGAGTTTGCAGCCTATACAACTCTGGCTGACCTCAGACTCCAGGGAATTTTAAAAAGGCTTTTGGAAAGAGAATGTCTTGGAATCAGCCATAAGGATATGACAACTATAATCTGAAGCAACAGAGGACTGAAAAAACTGGAAGCAGCTCAGCATAGAAGAATGTATATAGTCCTTACACTGTACGAAGCAGTTGCTTCAGATTTTGAAAGTAATAAGCCAGTAAGTCTGAAATTCACTGGTCTCTCTAACCTCCCGTGTTAGCATTATCAGTATGACTTCGAAAGATTGATTTTTTATTACATGAATCCACTCAGCATACATTAGACATTCCCCCCATTCCTTCTCTTTCATTCTACCTTGCAACTGTGCAGTCTCTTTGTATAGGCTGCACTGGTGCTCACAAACACCACTGTCCATGTGACAGACTGTAATCAGCCTGAGCATCAACTTTGATAGCCTTAAGATACCATTTTACTAGAGCAAGTGAGATCATCAGCCTTCCATACATTGCACATCTACAATGAATCAGGTGTACTTGGTGGTGTGTGGAGTGTATAGGTGATAGATTAAGGATGACCTATTGCAGGAGCATATCCACTGAAAGAAGAGTCAGTAAGCTGTGACACACAGTTGAGCCGCATTCAGAGGCACTTTTCAAAGGACTCAAAAAACTGTTCCTTCATTTTTTTCCTTCCAAGTTGCTCTACTTAAAACTGCAGGTTGTCTTAGTATTGTATGTCCAAATATACAGATCTTGGAGGATGGAAAATGGTAACCAAGAAACAGAAATTTGAAATTCCATCTTGGGCTAAGAATAAACATCTCTATAACAGATGGATCACAGCTCAGATGTTCAAAACATGAACAAAGATAGAAAAATAATGTAGCAGGGAAGTATGAAGCAGTAAATTGGTAGCACTTCTCTCACTGAGACCAGCATTATCAATAACACCATTGGGACACACAGAAACAAACAGATAACCCATGACCATTGAGCACATGTACTAATCAAGAAAAAATGATACACCAACATCAGGGGCGGCAGCATCAGTAAAGAAATTTGCTTCAAAGTACCTCTTTTCCTGTTTTTCTGATAGTGAGATGTTTTTATTTAAGTTTTTTTTTGATTTGTTTTGTTTTGTTTTTTATCTATTTTTTTCATCATTTTAGTGGTTGCCTCAGGTTACTTATAAGAAGGTTGTTATCTCAAGTGTTCTCTCTTCAGCAGTGTGTCTTTGATCTGAAGTTGTTTTGTTTACAGCCAGAATTAAAGCATATTTATTCTGGGAGTATTTTCTCTCCTTTCTCATTAGAAGCATCAGAGATTTTCAATGCTAAATAATGTACAGCTGATATCTTGCTGTTTTCTTACTTCAGTGAATAGGAGCATTTAAGGTTAAATTTGCCTTTTGCTTTCCAGAAGTTAATGCCTCCTATACTGCCGCGACAACAGAAAAACCAATTCATTTTTTCTCCTTCCCTTTGTAGTGACGACAGCAAGAGGGAACAAATTATGGCTACAGTTCTTTAAAACTGACAATTCTGGAGCATTTTCAGCAGTACAGCCTTAGTTCTGCAATCTGTCTCCTCTGACCTCTGGAAAATGTTATTCTACAGGCTTGCTACAAAGCAAAACAAGATTCCAGGTCTTTCCTTTAGTACTGAACACAAGCTGAATTTCTATGGTGATTTACTCCAAGGCAAGTCTGTATCAAGCATATCAGATCATCCTCATTATCAGAGCCATTTCATATCCACTACAGCTTTTTGTGTCTCTGTCTCCTCACAGACAGTTTTTAAGTGGCACAAATAAGTCATGGCTTTTATAAGAAAGAGGACTTAAAAAAATTAACTGCTTTCTCATGTAATTCTATTCCTTACGTACGTTGTACGTAACAACAAAAACAACAAATACCATCTAAAAGGTTTTTTAAAACAAAGAGTGCTACTTGTACATAACCAGCTGCTGGTGAGTACAGCTGCCAGATAGGAAGCTGATTTACTGCTACACTTTAGGCTTTCCCGTTCTAATTTCTTGCTAAGAGTGTGAAGAGGAATGTGCCTGACTCAGAGGGAACTGGCTGAGGCAGATGCAAGGGAAAGTACACCACCTAGGAACAGAAGGTGAAATTCCGTACTACTGACATGGAAAGGTTTCAACAGGTGTGCAATGGCCACATTACTCTGGTTCTTTCACCCAACATTACTTATGAAGATTTATTATTGCCTATCCTTTGCACCTGACACTTATAGTTCCTAGAATCTAGATCTATCAAAAAACTGCTTGAAAGGCTAAAAGCAGTCACTGTAACCCATCTGCATGTATATATAAAATGCCAATCGACTTCAGCACGCAGTAATGCATGAAGCTAAATGAGCATTGTAGACCTTATTCATTAGGGTCTGCTCTTCTTGCCTGGCTGAAAACCCACAAGCATTTCTCATAAGTATTTTCAGTATTTTCAGACAATTAAGAACACGTGTTCTAAAGCATCTTGACTAAGCAAAAAAAATTCACAAGTTGAGGGTAAAGAAATCTTTTACTTACTGTGCCTTAGCTTCCATGTCTGGCAAATAATACTCCCTACCTTTGCTAAAGTAGTTGTTCCATGGTTGGCAGCTGAAAGGCACTAAATACTTTTATTCATCTGATGGTCGTAGGCTGGAAAACCTAGGGAGAATATTCACCATGGAACGCACTGCATGACCATCTGGATCCAGCAAACCAGAAAGCTCTTGAAGAGCTAAGAATATAGAGGAATAATATAAGCAATAATAAGAATAATAATAAATGTTTAAGAAATGTTAATTCCAGACTAGATGAACTGCCACAATATTACTGAAAAACCAGAGGAAGAAATTGGTGATGGTGAATTTCACAGTTCTTCCAAGTATTTTAGACAGTACAGGGCTAGAATTCAGTGGGCTTAACAGGTTTGGCTTCAGACAAAAGACTTATTATACATGTATTTATCTGTAAAATAAGAGAAAGGATAATTTCATCAATCACCGTGACTACGGTTCAGTTTAAAATGACAGAAATAGTTTCTTCCTTCTCGCAGGCACATTGCTAACTGCTAGATTATACTGTCTGCACAATGAATTTAAGTAATCAGCATTACGGCATTCAGGCTATGGATTAACTGTGATAAACAGCGACTAAATCCTATTCATCTTGGTGTATCACTCATTCTTTGCATTATGCATTACCATTTAGTCATCATTTTGTTTTGAAAGTGTCAGCAAACTTAGATAACTGAACCATTTTTCCCCCCTGAGTTGTATAGCAGGTCATTAATTGGTTTTAACTCCATCTGCAAATATTTTGTCTATTTCCTGACTGCAGACATGGACATTTCTGGTAAGAGATGTTATTGTGAGCCCTTCCCTTATCTACAGATACAGAACAAACCACATATTTTCCTACCTGGTAATAAGATTTCTCCCACCAATTGAACTAAGCTCCTCAGCAGCACAGAAGTTGCACAGTTCATTAGTATTAGTTGTGACCGAAGAGGAGAATAAAATAGAAACCATCAGTGCCAGATATTGTACAAGTCACAGTAAGGCTCAAATGTCCCCAGCTGCAACTTACCCAAACCACAGAGATGCTGTTATCTGATTCTCCATCAGGTGAAAAGCCCTTTCAACCTCTCCTATAATGATCTAGGCATCTCTTAATTCTTCTTCTGCACGCTTTTCCAGTCTCAAGATCTCCTCTGAGACAGATGTTTATCTGCTCAAACCCTCTTCCCCAGCTAGCACACTTCTGCTTATGTTCACTAAGAACTCCTTTCCAGAGACACCATTGCCTGAAGCTTCAAACAACATTGTGTGCATTTCTCTGTTATCTTTTTCCTAAAGTCCAGCTCCCACAAACTTCCTGTTCTATTAGAGCATCTCACCTGGAGATGGCATGGCTTTTTATTATTATTAAAGCTTTTCAGTACTGTACGTGTGTGTTTCACTCCACTCCCACTCCTTGCAGAACAACTCTGTAACCACAAATTAGTAACTGCATGTTTGGTTGGGACAGCAGAGTATCTGGCATGTTTTCAAATGCTGAACTTCATATAGGAATGTTCAGGCTTGCAGAAAATTTCTGAAGCCACAGCAATACTTCTTTAAGCAGGAAAAGACAAAGCCCACACCAAGAAAGTGACTTAGTGTCTTTATCTTATCTAACACTTCTCAAACTCTGTCTCATTAATAATGCATTTCCTTGCTCGGTAGTGTTCCCCAGTCACATGACCAATTACTGTTCCCAATGAAGCCATGGCAGCATTCCAGCAGAACATAAGTCAGTGCCTGCAAAGGCAGAACTTATGTCTCTCCATTGTTTATTTTGTTAGCTCCCTGTCAGATACAAGTGAATGCCAAGTTACCTCTCAGCTAATAAAGAAACCCGAGGGATTCCAGGCATACCTCTAATTCAGCCCAGTTTTAGTGTACTGTGCATATCAGAGCTAGAAAAGAACTGGTCTCAAAAAGACAAAAGGGCAGAGTCCCCCCCCTTTTTTTGTTTCTGGAGTATCAGTCAGTGCAGTGGCACCAGTGCGTGGTCACAACAGACAAAATTCAATTCCTCACACCATCCACATGTATGTGGATCAAAAACCTGTCAGTAAGCACTCAAAACTGCAGAACAAAGTTGTCATTCTCTGTCTGATTGTACACATCAGTTCCTACTGTAAGACTTCAGGAAGTTCACTGTTGCCCTACTGCCCACATTCAGGAACAATTCTTCTCATCGAGTTCAATAGAAAATGTTACACCACTTTCCTGCTCCTGAAACAGAGGAATCAAGAGGTTTAGTTGAAAACAAGAAGCTATTTCTTCTGCGTATAAAAGAGCCCACGGTGCCTTTTCAAACAGCAGATCTCTGATGATATTGACCAAACTTCTCATACTCTCCCATTAATGCTACCTAGAGCTTAATCCTTTGTGCTGCTACCTCCTGCTGCAAAGGTGGTAACGTTTCACAGCCCATTTACAAAGTGTATCATCAGACAAGATTTTTGCACATTTCTACTTTATGCATATTCACTATTACAGTAATATTACCTAATTGCAGAAGCTAATATGTTCATAATTTTGTAAAGGATTCCTGAATTTTGCCTTTTTGAATCTATTTCTTCAGCCCTTTTAGCTAGAATCTTCCATTTCAGTATCTCTTATTCAGTTACATCAGCATTAATATCAAACGAACTGGCACAAGCACAATTATGTCTGTGCCAATGTGTTTCGATTCGCAAGTAACTTTGGACTCTAATGCTAGAATGAACAACGCTTTGAAATTGAAATTTACAGTATTGCCACTGAATAGATAGACTTTAAAAACCATAGGACACATCAGTTCTTCCCTTCATCTTTCCTTACACCACGTTCTCTTCAAATCTGAGTACTTTTGTGTGAGTAGTAGTAGGCAGCTATGCATTAATCAGCAAGCTATCTTGACTAATCCATTTCATTCAGTCTAGTAAGAGGATCCCAGCAGCAAGCATGCATACAGTTTTCTAAGAATAAAGAAAGCCAAGAAAGGCCCCTCCAGAGGCTATCAGGAAAATAAAAAGTGACAGATTGGGGTCACGTAGGAGAAAGTATGGCAGTAAAAGCCATTAGGCCTCCCTGTGCACTAGGGCTCAGGAACAAGTAGGTATAGCAGAATATCAACATTCTGCACTAAAACATTGTAAGCAGTGAGGGTAAATAGTATGACATAAGATTACATCACTCCTGAGGAGGCAAAAATCTCATTTCCTGTTCATTGGTGAAGACTTAAATACTTATTCTTTAATTCAATATAAACATTACTTTCAAACTGTAAACACAGCTGCTACTGTTGTACAGTATATTAACATGACTGGAAAGTATTTTCACTCTTTCCTGATAACACATGCAGTTCTTTCCCACAACAAGCACCTTTTACATCTCAAACACACCTACGTTGCCTGGCCATTTAGGAGTCAAACTCCAGTTTTAAGTAACATGCCCAGTCTTAGGGTTTAATGATGCAAACCTTCTTAAATTATGGAAGAAACTAAGCAGAGTGACACCATAAAATATTCTTTCAAGAAAGTAAATGTTCAGAATTCACAAATAACTTGAAAATAACAGGAACAGACTCTCAGAAGTTTCAGCTCTTCCAAGTCAGAAGGTTCTATACACTCCTTAAATACTAACTACCTCAACCTCTTCCTAAGTTGCCATACGTGCTGAGAATCCCCTGAACACGTGGACAACGACTGGGCCTTTGGTTACTCCCAATACTTCCTAAGCTTCAGATCTTGTTTCAGTAACAATGAATACAAGGTAAACTGGTACATGCCTTCGCTCTCTCATTTACTTTATGAAGAGTTTCCCATAGAAGTTAATCTCACGGTAAAGTGGCAGTTATAAAATCTACAAAGTCTGTCTTCCAGTGCTCACAAGGAGTAAAGTTTTCAACAGGTATGGCTCTCTGAAGCACTACGTCTCCACTACTCATACTCATTTCTACTCATACAAGGTTAACAGTCAAAGAGCTCTTCAAAAATTCTGCCCCTAACAGAACTATACCTGTTTATAATTCCTTGGTGCCATTACATCCACATAGTTCACAAATTCTATAAAGAAACATACATAGGACTGTCTCTTCTGGCCCTGAAGTGTACTTAGATGCATATATTTACTGAAAAGTTCTCTATGTGCACATACATATCACTACAACCTTTGTAGTCTGGAACCTGACTGCACTCTAAAACATCCTCTCCATAGTATACAAAGGACAATACAGCAATATATGTCAATTTAAGAGAAAATTCAAAGAACTAATGCATAACTTTCTCTCAGAGACCACTGTGAAATTTGTTCAGATTTTTTTCAGGCATAACCAAGCTTTATGAAAACTGTTTACACTTAGAGCAAGAATGGACATGGACCATAAACCACTTGTTCAAGCCGCACTGCATTAAAAATAATCAACATAAAGAGTAAAGGATATCTACAGACTCTAGCAATTCCTTAGACAAGCTGCTTTTCTAACTTCAGTAGCTCTGAATTCACTGGTAACCATGCCAGCCTCGCTAGCCTCCCCAGGAAGCTGACAGGTAGAAATCACCCCTAACTCCTGTTATGTCACAGGCTCACCATTAAGCCTTCTTGACCTGCTCAAATTGCAGGACTGCATTCTTTCTCAATCTGAAAGAACTTTCAGACAGAGAACAGCAGTTACTCTGAACAGTCTTCAAATATCCGCCTTCGAAAAATTCACCCAAGACATAACAAACAAACTGGTATCTGTTCTTTTATAATAGCCTTTTCAGGCCATCAATAACGACACACTCAGTCCTGCACACTACTTCTTTTCAACATGCCTCTACAACCCCATCTCATGTCAACTACTTACAAGTTTCAATTTGTTCTCCCTTGCAGACAGCACAAGCCTCCATCTTGTGTGCAGCCCATTCCCACAGAAAGGCAGGATTATTTTCATGTTGCTGATAGCCACCTGGGCAGAAGTTCTACGGTCTAAATGGCTGCATTTACCCAGAAGTAAGGCAGGTGCCACTTTGTGCAAATCAAACACTTCCCTATACACAGAACAAGTTAGTTCAAGCTGACTATATCTCCAGACAAATATAGGATTCCAACTGTAATGAATAAAGCACGGCTATGTGACAACAATTAACAACAGAGACAAAGCATTAAAGTTTGATATCAGTGCAACTTCAAGAGCCTAAGAGCTCACAAATCACCAGGGTAATGGCACTCCCCTGTGGGCACATGTAAGGATGTCAGCAGTATGTTAATTCAAATATTTAGTGTCTCAGCTTGATAACAGATGGGCTTTTGTCAAGTTCATAAAATCATGCCATTTTTCCTCCTCCCACGTTAGATATGATTGTTGTAACCTTTGTCATCATTTCAGTCCTCCACATTCAGCCAGAATCAAAGTGCAAGGGAAGAAATCCTTTTGCCCATTGGAGGAAATCAACTCACTTCAGGAGACTCTACATGTGCATGCTACAGAAGTACAACTTCTTGTACAACAATTCAAGGCAAGAGACTTGTTCAATATTCCCTTTGCCTTTCTCCTGCAAAGCCTGGGCTTTGGGAAACACTGACACACTACTTACTCAGTAAAATCTTAACTTCTCCAAGAACGAAAAGCACTGTGTGCAATGGATTTAGCACTGTTAGAAAACTCCAATATGCTATAATGCAATACATGGAATATATAAGAATTTTAGTTTAGAATATGACATTAGAATAATGTCAAAGAATACTCAGGGCTAAGCTGACTAAAGAATTTGTATGTGTTTTTTGCCTCTTGTCATATCATCAAAGAATGAAAGGAGATTGAATGTGGAAAATATAAAACATTGTTACTGACAACTCAAAGAGAAAGGTTATAGACGCGTTCCATCATCAATCCTCCTTTCATCTGATAGACTCAAATACAGCCTGTAAGTAGAGGCTGAGCTGATATCACACAGATGCAGAAAAACCTGTTGTTGCACAAAGAGTCACCAAAAGATCTGGTCTACAGTACATAGGCCACAGATCATAAGAGTAGTATTTGCTTACCACTATAAGATTATAAATAACTTCTCACTTCTCTTTGTTGGAAAAGACACTAAAACTCCTGTGTAGTGCTGGGATCACTTCAAGTATTATTTTTTTGTTTTCTACGTGACAAATAGTTAGATACAGATTTCTTCTTCATCTTTCAGTTTTCTGAAGGTTTTCTGAATGCCCACACATTTTCTCCCCACAGAAGTCGATCTTTTTCTGATGGCTCAATTCTCATTTCCAAGATTCACATTTCTAGTGGAGCCGGGGTGAAGTTATCGAGCCCTTGTAATCACCCAGCTCCACCCATGAGAACACAACAAAACAGCTTCATCTTTGGCTCTTCTCCCTGTGTATCAAGTATCCCATTAATTTTCGGCCTTCCTCTGTCATTGTTTCCCACAACATGAGCAAAGCTACTTGGCAGGAAATGCCTTTGAGGGGGTATTTTATGCCAGGTAGCTTCAAGGAAAATGTAAACTACTTATGTTTGACAGGATATGGTTTTCAGAGGGGATGTAACTGCTACTGAGCTACTGCTACACTTGAACTATGCCATTTACCATCTGAGTTGAACGAGGGTTATTGACAATGACTTCAACAAAGGATCCTTGTGTGTAATCACAGAAGCCAAGCACAGTTTGAACTGTAACAGCTTATAAATAACTCCTGCAAATTCTAGGAAGGAATTTTTACTGCTTTATACACAAAAGCCCAGTCAAAATAAATCTTGTACTCAGTAAAAACACGCTTTCCTAAGCACACCTTGCTCTGAACATATGATCATGAATATTTAAATTATGAAATGGCCTTTTCTGAAACAAAAAAAATGAACTGCATGTTTAGTGTTTTCTGAATTGAGGCTTCAATTTGTTACCCTTAGAAGAGGGTATTAAATAAAATAAAAAATATTTTAAAAAAATATTTTTAAAAAATAAAACAAATATTACTTATAAGTACTTTCACAAAGGACACTTAAAAGGAAACAGCCCCAGCACACCACAGAAGGGTCCAGCCCATGCTCAGAGCCATGCAACCATGTAACAAGTGTTGCTAAGGTGCCATATGAGGGACTTACAGCTTGAGGCTCCATCACAGCATGTTTGCACATTTCTTGGTTAACAGCGTACTGCCAGAGCACACAGGTGCCTGCCTGGACATACTGGCAATTCTAACAAAACCTTCCTCTAAGGACTGATACTGACACAGAAGCACTTTAAAATTGAAGACATAAGTCAGTTCCAGCCCTGATAGACTCCTCAATGCCTGTGAAAAGAAATCATTATATATGAGATACGCACTACTGCAAAGATCCAGTGTTTACTGCATACACACAACTCAAGTTTCTCAAGACCATTTAAGAATTTGATACGCTAAATGTGGGTGCATCCTGTTGAACCTGATTCATATAACTGAACAAGTAAACACTTGTGCCATAAGGACATAAACCGAAAGTATCAGTTAATTTCAGAAAAGTCATACAGGAAAGATTGAAATATCCTTCACAGTTGGCATGGATTTAAACCATAAGCAGACAAGGAAAAAACAGTTGAGACACAGTGCATTTCAGCATCTTGTTCCATGAAGTATCTGCATCACCATCATTTATAAGCAGAGGTAGCTGAACCACATTAGTTTGAAGCACTATACATTTATTTTTAATTGCTGTTCTAACGATCACAAATAAGATGATCTACAATACAGAGGTATTAGATCTAAGAATTCCAGTTCTGTAAGCTGTTTTTCTGGTGAGACTACAAGTAGTGGAACATGAATTGATTGCTTAGTAATCATTTACAGTGTAAAGATTAGATTTCGCGTGATTGTATATAGCAAATCTCCATGTAAACAAATAATCACTGATACATTTAACCATTTGTCTAACTTTCAATATACAATAAATTAGATATTGGCATTTCAGATATTAAGTAACGACAGTCATGTTGTGAAATATCTAATACGGCAACTAAGAATTCTTCATGTGAACAGGAACAATTTATCTCCAGTACAGAAAGCATCCAAATGTTCTGGCGAATTTTTAAGGAGACACAGAAGATATCATGCAGTAGAAACATCACTGTTTTGCACTTAGTGATGTTTTATCTATTAATATCTTGTACTAAATCCTGAGAAATCAAGCTTGGAAATCTCCTTTTCATTTGAAAAATTTGTTCTGTCTATGCGAGAACTTGGGCTTCCAACTTTACTCAGCCAGGATTTCCTGCAAGAGAAATAAGAGGGTTAGCATGCAACAAACCGTATATGTGCGGTGTTCATACTCTTACTTTCCCTTTTTAAAAGCCATAAGAAATAGTCTTTTAATGAGGAAGCTACCCTAAATATGTTAATTTTCTCCTTTAAAAGCAGAACAAACTATTTAAAAGAATAACTACCAACATTTCAAAACGTGCTATGGAGCATTACATAAAAATACACCTGGCAGAAAAGGTGTAGAAAAGAAAGCACAATTACTTTAATGACCACATTCAAGTACATGTAATGGCTTTAAAGTAGGTATACTAGTTTTGTAAATTAATACTATCCTTTTAGCAAGAAAATAAAAGTCATTCATAATCGATTAAAAATTAAGAAGAAAATCTAGCAGCCAGTTTGCCCTTTTCTGGCAACTAAAAGAAACAAACTGAAATCAAAATGAGACACATTTAAAGCCAGCAGAAAGATAAAGCAAACAAAACAAAATTACAGCACATGAAGTGACATTAAATTATTACAACTGACACTGAAAAATTAAAATATGTGAGAAAAAAAAAGAATGTTTGTGTAAAATTCAGTGACTTTTGCATGCATTTGCATTACAATTCAATCTAATTAAGCTAGTGCTTGCTTTTTTTTCTTCCACAGCACACCAGAAGATTTGTATTTAGCACAAATGATGATGAGGCAACTGAGTGTGAAAGCAGACAGTACGATGGCTGCTCCTACCTGCACACCATCTACCTTCCCATCCGGCAGTAAGTGGGACTAATGTATATTAGTGATAAGCTACTGGTGATAAAAGCAGGTGCACAGACACCTGAAGTGCAACAGATAACACCTGCCTTTTTGTAACTGTATTTAAGAAAACACACTCTCTTCTGCTGCACTGAGAAACAGCTAAGTATTCTGGTGTACAAAACTTGAAAAATGTATTCCCATACAAGTGATACTTTGTATAGCTATAAATTGCCATAGGCACATACCTGCAATTAGCATTAAAATACAAACATATATTTAAATTCTCGCTTAAGAGCATAAAAACTGTTTTAAAGTTGATTCATCCCCTGCAAAATTATATACTGAAGATCATAAAATGCAGTCTTCTTGCAACAAGAATTAAATTGGATGTCTTTACCATGAGAACTGTGCGTTCCAGTTGCTAAGTCAATACATATAAATACCCAGTATCAAAATGTATCTAAGTACAGACCCTAGTATCACCCTGAGTGATTTTGTACTTTTCCTGACACAATGTTATGCCACTTAACTTGT
The DNA here is from genome assembly GCF_039878825.1 of Excalfactoria chinensis. Lineage (NCBI taxonomy): Eukaryota > Metazoa > Chordata > Aves > Galliformes > Phasianidae > Excalfactoria > Excalfactoria chinensis. Next base: position 102,159,080 of record NC_092827.1, on the reverse strand, counting down.
GTAAAGCATATGACACTGTCTTGCATGACATCCCAGTCACCAAATTGGAGAAAAATGGAATTGATAGATGAACAACATGCTGGATAAGGAATTGGTTGGATGGTTGCACTCAGCTGTAGTTAATGGTTCAGTGATGAGTGGCATTTCTCAGAGATCAGTGCTGGGACTGGTATCATAGTATCATAGTATTGTGCGAGTTGGAAGGGACCTTAGAGATCATCGAGTCCAACTCCCGGGATTCGAGCCCTCTGTGTAGCAGAGCGGCACTTCTACCCCCTGCTCCACAGGGGGGGATTCGAACCCGGGCCCCCTGGTGTTGCAAACGGGAATTCTACCGCTGCGCCACCGGAGGCACAGGTGTTTAACATCTTTAGTATCTCATGCAACATGGACAGTGGAATCGAGTGCGTCCTCAGCAAGTTTGCAGATGACACTAAGCTGAATGGCGCAATCAACACACTAGAGGGAAGGGATGCTATCCAGAGGGATCTAGAGAGGAGGGTCCAAGCCAACCTCATGAAGTTCAACAAGGCCAAGTGCAAGGTCCTGCATCCAGATCAGAGTAATTCCAAGTATGGATACAGTTCCAGCAGTGGCAAAAATGACATGGAAGACGCACTACATTCCAGACAGCCACACAGATTTTTACAAGCATGGTATGCAGGCTCTTGTCTGTCACAAGCAAAAAGACATAGCTAACAGTGCCGACTATGCTGGAAAATAGCACTGTGCAGCTGAGAACTTGCTCTGTCAAATAGTGTGCTCTTTGTATCAGTAGTTGTTTCAAGCAAATAAATTGCAGGCATTACTTTCAGAGCGACCTACGTATATGCAGCCCAAGACAATTCTTCCCTCAGTGCCACCCAGGTAAGTTAAGAAGTTTGACACCCATGTTTTGAATGAAACATGTTCTAGTAAAAAGTGTAACAAGGCAAATACATGAGTGAAACAGGAGACTACAACTTCATGTTTGAGTCCTAGGGGGGCCAGATGTCTCAACATAATGAAAGGAACCAAGGGAAAGGCTAGCTAAAACACTGTATCAGGAAAAGCTTGAAAAGGCCTCCACATAGCAGAAAAGTCTCTAAGATAGCTGGATATCCTTCAGTGCAAATAAAAAAAAGTATGTATCAGAAATAGTGAATCACTTAAAACAGAAGTTTCTGTACACTGTGTTTAGATTAGTCTGATACCCACCAGTGAACAGACTTTTTCCCCTCTTCATATGTTAAATCTGAGCTTGTCTTGGACAGTAAGAAATACTACCCCTCTTTGCTTGGCCTTCATAACTGTATGTAATTGAGAGCAGGGCTTCTCCCAATTCACAAATTTCAATGCGTGAAGAAAATAACCCTCCAAGCTGCACAGAGCACAGTCAGCTCCATTATCTCAAATGGAGAAGGACTGGGTGAGAATGATGAAAGCTCAGTTACAACAATCTAGCTCCACTGATACATTACAGATGCGTGTATTGCATTCCCTACCTTATGCAGAAAGTAGGAAAGAGCAAGCTACAGAGCTGCTCTGCTCCCTAGTAGAATTCATATGTCTGTGTGGGATTGGTTCCTTGCTGAGATGCTGATATTTTGCAATGGCACCTACTTCACAGATCTTTCCTTATGTCTGCATAAGACATAACATTTCAGGAGCGATAAAGACACAAACCACCTCACTTGCCACATGGGATCAGCCTGAATTGAATGAGGATGTTCCTTCAAACTTCTCTGTAAGAGCACGGTATATAGCTAACTCTCCAATATATATCCCAATGGATATATTTCTGAAGTAATGCTGTTTCAGGCTGGAAGAAGAGCTCATCTCTAAAATAACTTTTTGCTATTGTATTTTAGTTCTTGAATTCAAAACCACATTGGCTGTACAAGATGGACAGAAGCCTTTAGTCAATTTTACAAACCATACAACTTCCCTGTCCCAAGGAGAAGTTCAGCAGCCAGCTCAGCAGGCCCGCCTGCCTGCAGGCCCTGAGTTCTCCACACTGTAGCTGCTGCCTTTCTTCATGTTCATGGTGGTTTATTCCTAGGAGCTGAAGGAACAGTAGGATCCGTCTCTTTTATCCTCTTATTAACAAAAATGAATCTGGCTCGGCAACTTGTTACCCAGGCAACCAAGATCTTTCCACATGCTTGGAAAACAACATGTGCGGGGCTGGTTCTGCATCACCCTCACAGTGCTTTCTACAGACACCACTGGCTGTATGCACTACTTGGAAGCATGCATGACTTTCTGCAACCTGAAGCACACCTGCAGACCTGGTAACTTGGTGCTGGGGCTTCACTCGCTCACACACTCCAACAGACACCCCATCCGGAAATATTTTTTCCTGAGTTCTCTTCCCTCTGTTACATAACATAATAGCAGCACAGCCATAAAAAACTACTGGGCTTTGAATATCACAGCCAGCAGATCAACTGATTTCCCTGAACAAGATTTCATTTTTTTAAATCCAAATGCTGTACTACACAACAGATTTTTTTCAAGTAAACGCTTTTTCTATGCAACTCCCTCTGAAGAAATTTCTTTTCTACTTTAATATGGAAAAATAAACCCTGCCATAGGAAGGAAGAGGCCTCCTGTGATTTCAGGAGTATAGGTGTGAGAGCACTGGGAGGAAGAGCACCTAATGCTTGCCACTTTGAGGAGATGGGGCACGGTAGTTGAAAGAACCCCACCATCCTTTGTGTGGGTGCGACTAGGAAGGAAAAAGAGGATTTGATGGAAGCGATGGGTGCTCTCAGTGGCACCTTATAAAGCCTCACACTTGAATTCTGACTCAAAAGGAAACACTGTAAGAGTTTAGCAATAGAATATGTGGCTTTTTGCCTCCTGTCTTCTACTTAAAGTCCATATTTGATAATATAGGGTGCTTATGGGTGACAGAAAACAACAGCACTACACAAGTTCTTAGTCTCCACACCTGAAAAGGCCACTGCGGTCAGTATTAAGAATACTGCTGTGAGCCGCCTTGGAGGTTAAGGTGAGAAGCTTTTGCCAAAATGAATTTTGAGGAGGATTTATTTCTTTTTATAAACTACAAAGTCACTGTATTCATATAAAAACAAAATCCATTATCTCTCCAGATCTAATATTACAGCATCTTTCACGAGCACCACGTCATTCATGAGGAAAAAGAATGCACTGACGGTTGGTGCATGCCAGACAAGTATATAAATGAACATTTTTCCTTTGCCAAGCTCTGTATGGAATCAGGATGCTCCTATGGTAACTCATTTAGAGTAGACTAGTTTGACTTTTTGAATACAATGGAGATTGCAGCACTTTACAGCCTGTAGCACTAGAAATGGACCTAGAAAGTGACCCACAGACACAGTTTAGATATACGTTTGTTTCTCTTCATCTTAACTACAGCATTACTGAGAGTGGAACGAGAGAAATGCGTACTTTAATTAGAGAGGGTGAATAAAAGCATCAAAGTGTTTATGCCTTATTTCCCTTTGTTTAGGATAAAACATCTGAGAGAATGCTGTTTGTGAAGACAGTATTTACATCTGTGACAATGTATAAACTAGGATTGCAAATATTTATGAAATAGCTCCAAAATGTTGTTGTATACTGTCAAGTTTTCATAAGCCCTGACATTTAAAAGTCTGCAGAATACGGATTTCTTTTTCATTGCTGTCTGCCTTTGACCTTTAGGAAGAAACTCAGAAGTGGAAATCACTCCAATCTTAAGGGCTAGGGACACTAAGCACAAAGCCTTTTTGTTTATTAAGAGTGAAACTGACATACAGGTAAAGTTCCTTGAAGCTGGTACAGTAGAGGAGCCTTGCAGCTTATACATCAGTGCAGAGCCATTCCATTTCCCCCACACCTCTGTCCCTGCTACTGGAACCTAACAGTACAAGAGCAATCTGGAAAGAAAATGTATAGGGTTTGGTGTTAACGTGGTAAAAAATAGTAGGAAGGTAATAAAAACCTTAAGTGTTTGAAAAATATTGTTCTGTTTGACATGACGTGAATCCTTATGTGACCTAAAAAAAGCCCCACAAAAACAAAGCAAAATAAAGTACACTTAGCATTTTTAATTTAGCAAAAGCAGTTGAGGTAGAGAAAACAATCTGAAGCAAGAAAATAGGAAGATTCTCAGAAGACTTGCAACCATTTTGGTACAGGATAAAATGAAAAGGATAGCCTGGGGTAAAACCTGAAGCTGCCTGACCTGAAATAGAGCTGCCACTGGAGCTCTGCTACAGGTGCCTCTGCTGCCATGGAAACTGCTGCACTCTCCCTAGAGAAACTGCATCAAGACATGTGCTTCCTGCTCGATGAAACACCAAAAATAACGCTGGCAGCAGTCTGTACACTAGATCAGGATCAAAAGGTCTACAATTAATTGTATGTCCACACCTTTTGCATATACATACCTGAAAGAGAAGGAGTGAACAGAGGGAGAACAAGCGGAAGGGACTTTCAACAAATGTACTTGGATGACCCCATCACAGTCTACCAACAAATCAAACAGTCAGGATACTTCAGAGCACTAAAGCCCAAAAAAGGAAGAAAAAAACGCACCCATAGTCTAAGGATATGGGCCAAGAAGTGGGTGGGCTAGAAATGAAGCAACCTGCTGAGGCGTAGGTGTGGTGCCCCAGAATAGAACGGAAGCCTGTGGGCATGAGGAAGGCTGCACTGCTGCTGCCTGCTTACTAGCTGCTCTGCACATCACAACAGCCATTTCTTGCCCCTTTGGATATTTAGCAGAAGTCCTCCAACTGCTTTAGAAAGGGGAGAAAAAGATATTTAATCAAGTGTTTGACTTCATATTTATAAACACAGCTGACAGATGAAAGTTATTAATGTGTTTATGTTTCTTCCTTTCTGTCAAACCCTGCTCCACGCAAGGCCAGCATCTTTTCTAGACAATGCATGGTGAGAGTTTCTTCGAGATACCACTTGAAAGTCATGTTGGCAGAAAGGATAAATCCTCAGAATCTGGCAGGTTACTGATATGAGAGCTGTGGTGACAACAAAAAAGCTTCAAAAACATATTTTGTTGTCACATTTTTATTTATAAACCTGAGAGAAGGGACTTGAATGCTAACGTTCATCACATACTGTGTGCTATCAGGAATTATTTGCTTCTTGTGCCACTACTAGCTTTCCCTTTCAACTCTTTGCATCTCAAATTTGGACTTGAAGACCTTTCCCATCGTAAGTAAGTCTTTGAATTGTACTTTGTTATCTGATCTATGTAAAATGTCTTTGCCTCTGACAGAGATGGAAAGATTCCCAAATGGATGGAACCAAGCCTGGAGTTTGTTATTTTTTCTAATGTGCAACAGAAACAGAACTTTTCCACCCATTAATTCAATTAACTTGAAATAGAATGTGAAGATTTACTTCCAGACATACAGTAAGTCCATTTTTATAAAAATTAGGAGAATCTCTTCATTTCAAACGAGCTGCTGAGTTGTATTTGGCTACTTTTCAAAAAAAATCTCAGAAAACTATTCAGCAGTGTAGAAATTTGTTTGAACAACAAGGAATAAAGAAAGAAATTACAAAACAAACCAAATCAGCCATTTCAGTAATTCAAAATAGCTTTTATGTCCTACTGTTCTACACAAAGTGCAAGACAAAAGCTAGTTTCCTGTTAGGCTCGTGTCCTATCTTCCCAAAGCAATTAAAAGAACCAGAAATGTAGAAGCAAAAAGGCCTATTATTTTTCTCTTGTAATATGTCTGCCTCCTACAGAGAGAGATTTGGCTCACAAGGCAGTCCGAGTAAAAATGTTGACTAATCCCCCTCTACTGCACAGAATGCAATCAAAAATGATGTCTAATGAACAATTTACTAAATGAAAGACAACAAGGAGTTGAAATGACGAACTGTTGCTGTCAGCACACCAATTCGTGCCCCTTAAGACAAGCTAGATCTCTAAAGCTTGGCAATTGGTTAGTATTCATAACCCATATAAGTTGTACTTCAAGCAAATGGCTGTACTGGAGTTGAGCAAGGAGTGAAGTACCACTGACTGTGAACATTAGATTTATACCTCCAATTGATAAACCCTAACCTTAGGCATTTCAAGGAACTCCACTGGAGGATCACAGAGTCATCACACAGACCAACTCAACAGTTTCATTTGCCTGGTAAATAAAGTAAAACAGCCACTACAGTAAAAAGCTCAGTTACAGATACGTGGTCAAAATTCATACCAAACCAAGATGTACTCAGAGTCCAGAACCTTGACTATATGTTCTACCATGTTCCTTACTCCACAGGAACAACTTGTGGCTTCCAGCACAACAGAACATGCCCTCGAGGTGAACTCAGCATGGTATGTTTACAAGGAAGGTAACCTTTAGTACACTACAACACATAGATATAATACCCCCTGTAAATAAAGTTCTCTTTGTAATTGATTACATTTGTTACCATAAATTAGATTTGTTGATGTATAATTTGTTGTTTCTACAAAGAACTGAAATAGAAGTTACTCTTAAAACCAGCCATATACTTCCCGCAGACAAGCCTGCCTCCCTTTTGTGCCTTGAGCTAAGTTTGCAGAAGTCATAAACTCCCTCAGACAGCAAAGAAGGGCTGAGCCCCTACCAGGCATGTGAACCCTCACCAAAGGGAGAAATGTTTTCATTTTCAAACATAGCTCTCTACGGCCATTTTCTTATGACTTCATATACATTAAAAATATGATTCTCAAAAGACCTAACATTATGTTTTTCTTTACTGGCCTCACAAGCTCCATAAATTCACCATTCCACTTAAGGTCACTTTGGCTTTAAGTCCTTAAGATGACATAGGCTGTTCTCACAGGCAAGAGCCAAACACACCAACTAAAGAAGCCTTTCAAGTCATCATCCCAGTCAACTCTAGGAGAAGATATGTTGGCTGTACCAGCTGAGAACTTCAATTCAAGATAAAGTATAGCTCTCAAATACACTTTGTTTCCCACAAATGTACATTATGGGAAACTGATCTGTAACATCAGTTGTTTGGTTTCTACTTTTCAATAATACCATCAGAACATCCATAGGGAAAAAAAAAAAAAAAAAAAAGAGATCTATTCATGTGAGATGCAACAGTGCTTCAGGCACTCCTACAGCAAAAGTCCATTCCTGTGGTCTATAAACTATCATCATGAACATACTCACTTAGTAGAAATAAACACACATTTAACATCAAAGCTTGAAGCTATTTGAGAAGACTATCAGAGCATGAATGCATTTGTGGTTCAGTGTTTAACTAAATTAAACAAGGCTTTGCTTTTCACATTATTGAAATATAATCTGATTCACATTCTTCGCTATTAACATCTTCTGTGCTGCAGGACTTGGTATTTTTATTAAATCAGGTTCTTGAAATACTGCTTTGAAAATGTTTTCCTGTTGATTTGCAACAGGGTTGAAATAAATCAAGAAGCAAATTTCTTTTTTCAGAAAGATTCCTGACAAAAAAAATAAACCCAGATAACTCAGGATTTTCTATCAGCTCCTCAAAGCACCAATGGCACTTAATGTCACCGTTTATAAAAAGCAAGCCAGCAGACTCACCACTTTTTCATTATGATAACAGGCTTGATCTTTCTTTCTAATCTTGCCACTAGTTTTGGATACCTTTGGGGAATGGAAATACAAGGTCCTTTCCAACCCAATCCATTCTATGAACTTTCCTGTTGCCTCATTACAGTCTGTCTATCCCTTCGCATTACGACTACTTGTTTTTTGTTGGTTTTTGTTTGTTTGTTTGTTTGTTTTAAGTATTGAAACCTTCAGATTTCCAGAACAACAAGAAAAGCAGAATTCTACTTTAGTGTCTCATTTCTACTAAAGGCAATGGTAACACTTCTAGTGAAGGCAGTGAAACAGATGTTGACTAGTTTCAAAAACTATGACAAGAAATAATAGTTTTATATATAGGGCCTAAGTTGAGATTTTTAGAAGTTGATGGGCACGTATTTTGAAGTGTTCCCTTCCAAAAGGTACTGTTAACTACTAAGGAGCACCTTGTCCTATGCCACTAAGTTTTATGTTTCCGTTTGCTTCATGCAATGTAGGCTGACAAAAGAAATCACAGAAGCACAGAATTATCAAGGTTGGAAAAGACCTAGAAGATCATCTAGTCCAACCATTACCAATACTTCTCAGATGTTTTGAATCACCAGATTAACAGGCCCAGAAAACACCATGACATTTAAATCAGCAGTAAAAGCTATGTAAAGTCAGTCCTTTATTTCATATTTATATAATAAAGTCTATCAGTTCTTAAGATTTCCTTCAAGAGCACAGTGCAGGCAATGCTACCTTGCTGCTGTGTTGTGAAAGACAGCAGGGTAAGAGTAACACAGAAGTTTATTAATATTCTGAAATACTGGTTCTATTCTGAAATGCCTGGTAAGAGCAGAACTACTAGCAAAGGATACCCTCCAAAACTCACACCTTCCCAGTTTTTCATCTTCCCTTCAAGTTTCAGAAGCTGATAAAAAGTATCGAGCATCTTATTCACTTTCCATAATTTATGTCATATTTTTCCCATTTCCCCTCTTGATTTTATTTTGTCTGAAACAGTTAAAGCAGGTGAGTCAGTTTCTGATCATTTTCAGACTGTAGCCTGCTGCAGGGACTATAAAGGTCTTGTAATCTGATTTAAGAACTTAAAAAAGCCAAAAAAAGTGTGATTCTTTAAGAGGATACTTTATAAAAATTCAAGTACACATTTCATTAACATGCTTGACAAAGCTTATCTTTTGGAACTAACTCTCAGTGCCTCATTAGTGCAGGAAAGGGTGAGTACTGAAATCTACCAAGCTACTCATGATTTACCATCCTGAAATAAGTTTTCTCCTTTGCAGAGCTTGTGTGCACTCTACAAGGCTTTCTAACAAAATTAACAGACCTGAGATATTTTGCTGGTATAATCAGGGATGCCAAGATGCATTTTGTGTCTTCCTTGACATCGAGCATTTTCTGTAGTGGTCATGGTATGACAGTGATTTGCCTGTGCAAAAATATGCACATCTAATGCCTGTGCAAATTTCAGCTCTTTCCTTGTAATCTGTACAATGCCTGACATTCAACTGTGATAACTTGCAAATCGGAAATGCATTCAAGACTGGAGTTACTAGGCCCTTATATTAAAGAAATAAATTATACATAGAACACCTGATTTCAAGGACTCATTTCAAAATAATCTTGGAAGTATTTGGTGCTTCCAGTGACACAGATTTTTAAAGGCTGAGAGTTGAAAAGCCGACATTCAAGACTCCCATAACATTCTCAAGCACTTTGGAATTAAAAATACGATCACCCATATCTGTTTGGCCATTTATATATGCACAGAGAATAAACGTTTCTCCTGTTATACAACACTAAGACCTCATAACCAAAATAGCAAAAGCAATAGTTTAGGATGAAGCACTACAAAATCTTACAAATATGACTGGTGCATGACTGGGGGGGGGGGGGGGGGGGGGAAGTCCTCTAAAGTAATCATTTCAAGAAAATTCATGTCAGAGCAGCTCAGGCCATCATGCATTTCATAAAATCAAGGGTATATAAATCCAGCTTCCTTGTTATACAAAGGAACAGTACAAGCACTTTGTATATGTTTATTAGTTAAATATGAACTTCAAATTACAGCAGTTGCAACAAAACTTGGGATATAATATACACCAAATAAAAACAGTGGCCAGATCAGATATCATTCCAGATGGATGCTATAAGCCTTCAGCAGTTTGAATATCCCTGTTGAGAAACTGGAGCATCCACTGTGAGACAAGAAGAGTATTTTAAGAATAATGATGATAGTATGACAAAATCCACTGTACGTAAGAGATCATGAAGGAGCTGTGTGCACATCACTACTGTGAGTCACATGCCAGGGTCTCAAACTGGGCATCAGCTAAAAAAAAAAGATGACTGAAAAGCCTGGTCTAAATGACTTCACAGGAGGCAAGTTTTAGCAGAGGTTGAAAAAGCCACATTTCAAAGCAGTGTTTAAAGGGTCTCAGCTGGTTACTCTTCTTTGCTTCCCACCTTATCCACTGATAAGACTAGTGAAAACAAAAGGCATGAACAGAAAACACAAACCCCATTTGTGATACTGTGGCTGAAACTGCATACAAACATTAAGTTACAAATTCATAAGTAAGTTCTAGACAAATACTCAACTTCACAGCTTGCTTCTGACCCTACAAGCTGCATTGGTGGTAGGCATGCATCTCATTTAGGAGTAACTGCAACTCTGCCTAAGTGTCCTTTCTTACTACATTTATGATGGATCCTACACTTTCTCCTTCTACTATCAAGTCTTCTTGGGAATAATGCTGCATTCAGTGAAGATAGTCTGCCATTCCAAAGCACTCTCCATAGGAGGGCAGCCCAACTGTGTAACTCTTACCTTGCAAAAAATCAGTACAATTTTTTCCCATAGCAGAAATAGAATTTCACCCTTTATAAGCCCAACAAGTAGGTTCCACCATTGTTTTTCACAGAACCATAGAATGGTTGGAGTTGGAAGGAACCTGAAAGATCACGAAGTTCCACCCCCCTGCCACAGGCAGGGCTGCCAGGTGCCAGGTCACGCAGTAGACCAGGCTGCCCAGGGCCCCAACCCAACTCCAGGGACAGGGAACCCACAACCTCTCTGAGCAGCTTGTGCCAGCGCCTCAACACTCAGTAAAAAGGTTCCTCTTGACATTTTCCCTAAATCTCCCTTCCTTTAGTTTAAAACAATTCCCTCTTGTCCTATCATGGTCATTTGTGGATTTCCAATTCAAAATACCTGCCTTTTTTTGAGGATCAGCATTAGATAAAATATACCTTGAATTCTTGAACATCAGTGCTATCTGAAACACCAGATCACACTTCCTCTTGGATGCACATACCAACCACATGCTAAATTATGCAGGAACCCCAAACTAACCCAGGACACTGGAAATCCTGGTACTTGGAAGTAAAGATGTAAAAGTCAAGTCACCAAGGACTTCTGCTAACAGTTCATTAGACAGTGAGTACTTGTAATCCTACTTTTAACAAAGCGTAATAAACAATAATAGCAATAAATAAACCCATACACACACACAAAAAAAGTGGCCTCAGTTTTCACTGTAATGCATGGAATTTCACCACAGATCTTTCATTAAAGTAAAACACATGTGTAAGCCTCCTGCATCACTGTAAAACTCTCAGTGTGTATATACATTGTAGCAACAATAAAACCACTGAATTGAGAGTTAAAAGCTCTCACAAGGAACTTGGCTGGCTTGCTCCTTTGTTGCAAGATAAATATGCCATCTCAAGTGTAAGAACTACAAGAACTACTGCCAACAAAGTGCCTGCAAGTCAAAACTGCCCCCGCCTTGATGTTAAGAGAGCAACTTTTTCCTCTATAATACAAAAGCAGCAGAAAGGATTTGTATTTAATTAAAACAGTACATCCGTTTTGGCTTTAAGCTCAATACAGGATGTTGCAGTCTCGCCTACATATTTTTTTGGTTTACTTACAAACAATGGAAAACAAGACTTCACAATACAAGGACTGACAGACCCTTTGCTACTACATCACAAGTCATTCTGTTCTTTCCTTTTCCTTTGCTCTAATGATAGGAGAAACAACCCTTCATTCCTTTAAGTAATTATTCATTCATAGATTCTGATGCAATAAACATGGAAATTTATTTTTTCCCCAAAAATAAATAAAAATCCAGCTTTAAAGTAATTACATTCACCCATTTTTTGTTTCAGTTGTTGGACACTTCTCATACCTCAGCTTTACAAAACTGGAATACAAAAACATCAAACTCATAAGTAGCAAAGAGTCCATTTGCTATTCCACTTGCTAACAGCACTTCACCTGCAAGGTACCTTAGTGATCACAGGTATGTGAAAGATAATCACACAATTAAGCATTTTCCTATTCAGGATCGCTTATCAAACTGATTAACCCAAGAGTTTGCTCGTTTACAAATACACAACAAAAAACTGGCCAGCATATCTGAATACAGTTGAGTATCTTGACAACTGGATTTAGCTTCTATGCATAAACAGTTCAGGCCTTGATCTCTACATATAGTTCTCTTCAATCCTACCTCCCATTTTCCCATGGGAAAAGGATGTGAGCTGCCACTTCCCTAACCCTACAGGCAAAAAGACAGAACACAGATTGAGAAGTAAGAGAAATACAACAATCTACGCTTGCAAATAAGAACAAATTCGAACAGTCACTCACATACCTCACCTATATAATGTTCCAGAATACTGTGCTGTTAAACTGAAGGATGAAGAACATCTAAACCTCTGTTACTCGCTGAGATCCAAATGATACTCTTTCCCAATCTATTTAAAGAAATTTATGTTTTTAAGAAAATTCTGAATCCCAAGCAGTTTACTCTCTTAGGTCACCTCAGTGATTCCTGGAAGACAGTACATCTATTAAGGAATGCAAAACACTCCCCTTACGGCAAAATTCTTTCAGATAATGAAATTGTTGCATGAGATGTGCTGGCTGGAGGATACAGAACATTCCACTCAATAAAAAGAATTACATTAAAAAAAAAAAAAAATCTCATTTATTTCACATACATTGGCCATTTACTGTGTGTTAATATATTAAAGTGTTCAATGGGTTTTCATTTGTTTGAAGTATCAATAACGTTCAGACAACAGGTTCAAGCAACTTCCCATTCAGCCCACAGGCTGGAAGGCAGAGCAATGTTTGGCACAAGTATCTAACCGCATTATAAACCTGTAGAAATGGTCCTGTTGGGTTCATCCCCCAGGGGTGGTGACTTATCCAGTATGTAAAGCTGACACTTAACTGATATAAAGCCTGCTGGAACAACACAGAACTTTATTTTAACCATTCTACCAAACACCTCCCTAGACATAGAAATAAGATTTAAGTAAAGCACCAAAGAAAAAAAATAATAACAATAAAATTCCAAGCCAAACAACTTTAAAAGTTTCAATTATTTGGAGCTTCCATGACAAATTTGGCATCAAAAACAACATTTAAAATATACTGAAACACTTCTTCTTTAAGAAAATACTTTCACCACAGTGAAACCAACCACAGAGTTTCAGTAATAATGGCAAATTCCGGTTACTACTAGAAATACCTCCTTTGGCTTAAAATTGCCATGATAAAGACCGCACCTAGCTTCTTTTCATATCTGCTGCCACTTAGATCCTGGTAACACTGGCTCAGGGTGCCTGTAATCCTCAGGGGTATTCCATGCTATATAATTTAGAATTAAAAGGTCAAATGTTGTCAGAAATATATCAGCTGGACAACATTATAGAATGTTGTAGAATTTGTTTATAGAATTTAGAAGCCACAAAGTCATTAAAGGAAACGAGCAGATAAGTATAACATTGGTACGTGTCTCCAACTTCCCGCCATGCAGAAAAAAAAATGGTACCACTGACCTTCATGAATGTTTGCTGTACATCAGTGAGGACAAAAAGGATGAAGTGAGAACAGTGTCTCCTGCATCTATGCGTTATACAAAAATAATACATCCTCCCGTGCTCAAAACACAGCATTCACTGTATTTCTCTATCAGTGACATTCTGTGGTCTGCAGGGATATTGCTCAAACGATTTAAAAAATACAATCCGTACACAAATAAGATTATTTTAAAATTCAACTGCATTATGGCTCAGAAGACCCATTCTGATAAATAAATATTAATAGAGAAACAAAGTAGGTTGTATGTGGCTTGCAGAGCAGTGTGCATATCTAACGTCACATCTAGGAGCGTGATTTTTATATGAACTATGACAGAAGGACATTTAACCTACAAAGGATACAAATGTACTCAGAAGCATCTTTGGAGGTACCACAGCACACATTACTCACCAGCTACAGCAGGTAGCAGAACAAGCTGGCTCTGACCTGAGATCTGATGTATCACCAGCAATCAATCCCCATCTGCAGAGCTACCAGCTACCAATCGCACCCATCCCAATTGGCTGACTGCTGCCCAGCCCCTCACACCTCTTTGCAACTGCTTCTGCCCCAATGACAGCAGCAGCTCCACATCCAGGCGGAGCCCTTCTCTGTCCTTCTCCTTCAATAACAGCACAACTCTCAGGCTGTAGGCACCAACTCCCAACTCCACCATGTTTTGGTCACCACGGGACATTGTTACCATGGCAACACCACGGCCTACTGACGTCACAAGTCAGATTTCGGTTCCAAGCCCTATAAATAAGAGGGCCCATGCCCAGAACTCCAGTCACTGAACAACCGATGCCAGTGGCTACTCTGTGCTCAAGAGTGGAGTGCTTTCTTTGCCCCGGAGGCAGGATGGAATGCTCACCAGCCAAGAGGCAGAGGCTCATGTCCCCATCTCTCTACACCATTGAGCTGATGGAGATGGACCTGCCTGAGAGCAGAGAGGAGGCCATGGAGGTGGATTCAGGGCCTGAGGAGGAGCCAGTGAAGGTCGATCCCCCTCCATCCAGGACAAACCACCAGCAGGCCACTGCTCTCAGGCTGCGTGGGAGGACATCCAGACCCCATCCCTACCATCACAGTGGGGTTGGGTCCTGTCCACCTCCCCCCACACGGCCACCTCGATGCCAGCGCTGATCATCCTGTCCTGTAAGTGCACCATTAGACAGGAGAGCCCCAAATTTCAGATCACCCTGTTGGCTACCATGGGACATTCATTTCCTGGGAATTCTTCCTTTGACAGCTGAGGATCCCATGAACCTGTCCTTCTCTTCCCCAACCCCTCCCTCACCAAGACCTCTCATCTCTTCTTCACTAAGAGGAAAAGCAAGGGCAGGGACCGGAATCCTCTGAGCTGCTGTGCTGGGACTACAGCAGGAGTCTGGAGGAGGGACCCGAGCTGCCTGGGGCTGTGAGGAAGGCTCCGAGCTGGTACAGAGGCAGCTGCTGCCCTGGAGAAGCAGAAGACTTTGGTGCTTGTGGGAAGAAGGCTGAGGCTCAGCATAAAGATGTCTGTTCAACACCAGACAATAAATGATTCAAAACAATGAGAAAAGATTAGAAAAGAAAAAGCACACAAGCAATACTAAAAAGTACCCCAACCCACAACATTACCAATGCCAATAAATGTCCCTGTGTTTTTTGGACCTTGAGAGTGTGTGTGTGGATTCCTATGCCTGCTTCTGGTCTTCCCAGCATGGGAAGGACATGGCCATATGGGGTGAGGGCCCAGCCCAGGGCCTCAGGGCTGTGGATGGACAGCACAACCAGCATCCCAGGCCAGGCTGAGGGAGCTGCCTTTTGCACAAAGAATAGATGTCTGAGGCAGGACTGAGTGCTACCTACAGCTGCTGCTGTATGTATATATCTTTATGCAGCCTAATACCATTTCTCTTCCTTCAGGGCAGCCCAAATAAGCCAGAAGGTTGGACATCCATGTGTTACTGTTTGTTCTTTCGTATGTGCCCCAGTGTTTTCATTTAGTGATACACTTAGAGAAATTGATTACTGTACTGTACAATTACCAAAGCAGCTGTTGTTACTCAACTGTGATTGCATCACACTTCAAAATTAAAATTCACTGTTTCTTCTTATTCTGTGTGCATCCTCCCTAACCTTACTGCACCTCCACTGTGGGGAGGTAAAAAGAAAACAACACTAATTAATAAGTTAAAATGAATTCTTTAAGAAATTCAGGTTCATGTCACTTTTACAGATGAAATCAAACTCATGAAGCAGCAGAAATTCATGACCCTGCATACTCAGAATTTTTAAATAATTTGTGAATACGCTACCTGAAATTACATTACAAATCTCAATCAAGGTTTATTATCATGCATGCATGTATAGCAGTGGGCCACATCTTGCCCTGCACACGCTTTGCCTACATTGCCTCTAATGAATTAATGCCACAGAAAGAAGGACTGGAAGCTCCGGTGTGTCAGCACATGGTCACACACAAAGAACCAGCCAGTATCTTCACTGTTCATGACAGCAGAAATCCACTTTCCAGACTGAGAAGGTAGAATCACACTGATTTAAGGTTGTTCACTGCATCAACACAACAGCTGAAGGATGCTGTGATCACTTCAGACCCCGAAACTAGTCTCCATGTCCTAACCACTTTTTTCCTCCTCCAAACAACCCCAAAAATAAAAAAACTGGGATTGGGCAGAACTGACAAAACTTTACTGGAATCAGGATCATGCCTTGCTGCATTTCCAAGAATCCCTTGGCTCTACTTTGAGCATTAGAGCATGAAGCTCTCTGCTTTGAGATCATTTTGCCAAGGAACAGTGATGTGAAAATCAGAGGAAGCCCCATGGGTATTGCTACATATGCTTGGGCAGCAGTGACCACCTAGACACAACTCAGTGCCATGATGAAGACATTGCAAATCCAGATAGAACTACACATTTCTGTTACACCAGAGACAAAGCAACATAAACAAGAAGCCCATTGTAATGATACTCTGCCTGTGTTCTGTTTTACTGTCATATTGAATCTATTAAGTTTTTTAGAGTAATGTCTAAACAATAATACACCAGATATCTAAAGCATTAGAGACTCTGATTAGCTCTGATACTGTTTAGAATTCTTAATATTCTACTGATTTACTTCCACAAGTAAGGAAGATGTCAAAAAATTACAGTAAAAATAAGGTACTGATAATTACAAAAAACATCACAAGTGACTTTATTTTGCTTCAGAGAAAGCATTGAAAACTTGAGGAACTAGGCAACTAATGTTGCTGCCTAACACACAATCAGAAATAATATTAAACAAAGTACACAAGTAAAATTGTATTCATTCAGACATGGAAATGTTAACTCTGCTCTAAATAGGAAGGGAAATGTAGAAAAGAGCATCATGTTTCTTTAAGAAGACTCTTACCTACATCAGGAAGCTATTGCTGATGTGCCCAAACCATAAAGAGACTCCTGCAGGATACTAAGGACAGAATTACTGTCATTGGAATACTTTAGTCTGACAAAATATAATGTGAGACGTTTTTATGGTGGAAACAAATTGTTTGAATACTTCCAGCTAGGCCATAGTTCATCTTGACTCAGATGCTGATGAAAATGTGTTTAAAACACTGCCAGAGTATAAAGTATTTTTCAGGCACTGGGGTTTAGGTTGGGACGTGCCTCAGCCAGTTCAGTCAGAAAGCCACAGCACACAATGCTTCTGTGATGCAAGCTGGTGCTCTAGGCCACGGAACAGACCTTCCAGTTCCTTCCTTCACAGCTATTTACTAAAGAGGTAGATCTAGTTTTGTAAGCTAGCCAAGATCAAGATGGCAGAAATGACAACAGCATTACACTGAATCATACTCATCTCTGTCCAAAAAAATTTCTGAAAGTTATTGGATCAATATCCTAGCAGTATCTAAAAATGTAACATTTACGTTCTTAAAGAAAAGAGATCTGCCACAAATCTGGAGATAGCACAATGAAAGAGGCTAACAAAGAAGAGAAACAAAACTGCAACAACCACTATTACTTGCCCTGAGCCCAGACACACCAGTTTAACTCCCTGAATTCTGCCAGTAGCATTTACAGCAATTACTGCTTCCATTTATTTTCCATTGTTACGCTTAAGACAAAACTTTTGCATCTTGTGGTTGTTGTTTTCCCTAGATATCTGTGCTACTGCCGCCAGTCTTAGAAGTTTCCCAATTCTCTGTTTCTGTAAGTCAAGAGGAAAAATACTTTTTAGAAAAGGACTTAAGCAACTGATTAACTAGACACAATATTGTTACATTCACATTAGCCAGGAGCACAGACCAGCAAGTGCAGGCTTATAGAGTATAACGGTTGGTGCAGAAGACACGACTTCTACATAGCATTACACATTTAAGACAGCTCTTCTTACTCTGATATCTAGATAGCACACTGCTCCTCCTCTTAATTTAAATGCTGCTTTCCTGCAGAAAGAATCCTCTGGAACTTAAGAGTTCCAAACAAGCTACCCAGAGCTTAAGATAACTTTACAGAATTTGTCTATCCCAAATTCTGCGGGAGTTCATACTAAGTTTACCAAGGAAGAGATGCAAGTCCGGCCCCACTACAACAGTGCTCACAGGCATCATGAATTCAGGTAGTATGCATGAATAACACAAGGATCAAAGTTCTGTCCCTGAAGCAATCTCCTTTATTTTACACTTCCTATCTTCAGGAATGCATGCGGTTGTTTGTGTTTTGAACTGAACTTTTTGAGCTTTCAATCTTTTAAACAGCGAAGAGCACAACTCCACACTACTTTAGATGTACTGTCCACCACATCTCACGTTTCCCTGCCCGAGTTGAGTTGTTTTTTTCTCTAACTCTGTAGGCATTACAGAGTCCAAACCTTTGGTTGCTGGGCTGATGCTCTGCAGCAGCAAGATAAGATGGAGAAAGAGCTCTTCCCATGCTTCTACTGACTCAGAAATACACCGAACTTCGAAAAAGGGCAATGAAGTTCAGGATGCTGAATGCACGTGTAGTTCGTACACCTCAAAGGATTCCTTCAGCTCCAAGTAACTTTTGTTTTGACAGACTACAAATGCACACCCACGTGAGGAATTCTGGAGTTCAACCCCACTTATATGAAACTAAGATTTCTGAATCCTTGGGAAATACCAGCTGTAACTCCTGATCTAGAAACTAAGAACTACTAAAGGTCAGGTGCACATGTGAAAAGTACCTTAAGTACTTTCTTAGGCTGTAGATGAACAGAGAAGCTTAGGCATCAATTCCCAAGTACTGGATGACACAAGTCTAACATGAGGAACCTACTTCAGTTTATCCCACTATACTCAGAGACCTGCTCAGTGTTCCTGTGGAAGTTCCAGATCTTTCTTCCTTTCTGCTCTGAGTATGAAAGAGGGTAACAAACTAGTCCTGAAGTCAGGAAACTGATATGCTTTCATCCTAGCCACACAAACCTGCAGACAGCTCAGCAGGTTTCTGCCTACAGAGAGCTCAGTGAGTGTAATGAGCAGACAGTCCTATCAAAGTA
Source organism: Excalfactoria chinensis (assembly GCF_039878825.1). NCBI lineage: Eukaryota > Metazoa > Chordata > Aves > Galliformes > Phasianidae > Excalfactoria > Excalfactoria chinensis. The sequence goes on along the minus strand of NC_092827.1, from coordinate 102,140,120 downwards.
CCTGCCTGCCTTACAGGGAGAAAGCATTCCAAAACTAGTGTCCTTCCCCAGCATTCAGGTAGAACATCCATGTAGCATGAGAATCAAAACATCTTAATTCAGAAAGACCTTGCAAGAATGATGTTTGGGAAAGGACTGGGAATAGCAACTAAGAAATAAGCTCTGAAACAAGTTCGGTATGTTTATATAATATACATTCCTATATAAGACAGTAGGTAAGATTAAACGCATGCACATTTAGAATTGATGTTTTCAGACTTAAATCTTTCACATTTGATATTTCCTTTCATACTCAGTGTTACAGTGAGTGTTCTTACTAAGTTCAGTCTTGCTGCTGTTACATCCCTCAACACACTGCCCTGCCTGCTAGAAGATCAGAACAAGCAGAACAGAGGAGTGGTGACATAAACACACAGCTTCGTTCCCATCCAGTCTGCACTTGTACTTATGCAGCCTCACACAAACATTCAGCCATGTTGTTCTCTGTTAGATGTTAGTTCTCTGCAAAGTAGGTGGAAAACAGGATTCTGCTAGTCCAGTTCAAAGAACTATCTAGAAGGAAAAATGCATAACAACCTCTACATAAGCAAGATTGACATCTAGTGTGAAAACACTGAACTACAAATCCTACACTGGATATAAACAGGGATGAATTTAAAATAAGCAAAAACAAACAAACAAACAAAAAACACACCCTTTTAAACCACAGGAGAATCAAATCCTCCAAACACACATTAATTCCACATCCCAACAGTTACACAGCTGAAAATACTGTGACCACATCAATAGAAATTTAAAAGCCTCTCAAAACAGAAGGTCCAAAGAATGGCAAACAAGGGTTGGAGAACATGCCCTATGAGGAGCGACTGAAGGAACTGAGGCTGTTTAGTCTGGGAAAATGGAGCTCAGGGGAGACCTTATTGGTCTCTTCCAACATCCGAAAGGTGAGTGCAGCAAAGCAGGGTTGGACTCTTCTCACTGGTGACAGGACAAAGGGAAATGGCCTTAAGATGTGCCACTGTATGCTTATTAGGGTGGACACTGGAATAGGTTCCCCAGGGAGGTGGCTGAGTCATCATCCCTGGATGTGTTTAAAAAGTGTTTGGATGTGGTGCTCAAGAACATGATTTAGCAGAGGGTTGTTAGTTAGGGTAGTAAGGTTAGATCGTGGTTGGACTCTATCTTTAAGGTCTTTTCCAACCTGAGCAATTCTACAACTCCATGATATGTAGCTTTATGCATCATCACTTCAGTTCAGCTATGAAGATAACTCCTGAGACACAGAAGGCTATAGGTGACTTTTGAAGTACAGAAGATCTAGCCAGGGAGTATCCAGGTTTCTTCATGTCTGTAGTGATGGCAGAAATGTTTTTGCCCCAAAGTACAGATACAGAATACAGATGAACCCAGCACTTCTCATACTAGTTAACTAGTCACCAGAACATGAAAAACAAGACAGTGAAAGGAATTCTGCCATATTCACTACATTAAAATGGAAAAATCTCAGGCTGCATCCAGTTTGATTCCCTCACTGATGTGAGGTCCACAAGCAAAGGTTCATTTTTCATTATTTTAATTGCATCAGAAATTCTATCTAGCAAAGCTTTGTTAATGACTTGTGTTCAGTAACATGAAGAGATATCATTTCCTTATCGATACTAGCACTGGAAAGCCCAATGTCATCCTCCAGCTGAATTAGGTTTTCAGTTTCTGGATGTAAAACTCAACCTGTGAGCTTTACAATTGCTCACATCAATCTATTTACCTGAAAATAATAATATTTATATACTTCCCCCAGTATTACTGACTTAAAATACAAAATATCTTTATTTGAACTTTAATATATAATACGAGCTACAGTCTACTTATAGTAAAAAAAATAGCACAGACATTATCAACAAAATTATCCTATAATTTACGTAACTAGACAAAGATGCTTTTGTTCCTCAGGAATGTTTCAGTCACCTTCTTATTCATCCCAGACTTGCATCTCAGTTCACTGCAGCACCAGCAGAGTTTGAAGCCAAACATTTTCCTATGAGTTTCATCAGTTGAGGCCTGTTTACACTCTATATACACATATATACACACTCACTAGAACTCTCATCCCACTTACAATTCATTTACTATAGCAACACTAGAATCTCTCTTCTGATCCCGACACAATATCCTCATTTGCTATCAACAGGTCTGGATATTAGATGCTTTCCACAAACCAGTATTATCAGCCTATTGCTAATATTCACATGGTGACCCTTGTCTGTGTAGCCATCCATTTGCATCAGTGTTGAAATCTGCTCTTGGCGTGCATTTCAGCCTAAATCAGTCCACAAGCCTCCTACTCAAGTATGGAATTACACAGCAGCAGCTGGAGTCATCTGAGGTGTCATATGTATGTGTGTTCTCACCGCAGGTATTCTTAGAGACAGTGCTCACAGCCTGTCCACCCCCACTCTTCTTCTCAGCATACAAATATACTAGATGGATCACAAACACTGCTGTCTCATTCCATCCCCACCCCACCCCTGTCACAGAATTCTGGAATTACAAGGACTTTAAAAGTGCACTGAGGAAAGACAGCAGAAGCATGGAAACAGTTTTGCATAAAGACAATGTAACCTAAATATTGATAAGTAATTTTGTTTTACACATTTGAGTAACTGCCCACATTAAATTCCATTCAAGTCCTTTGGGCACATCACATTTTTTTCTTATTTTGTATTTAACATCTCCTAATATTACCAAATACTGAGGAACGAGCAGACATCTACACAATAAGTACAAGTGCCTAAAGTTAAAATCATCTCCCATTAGTTTCCACATGCCCATCTATTAGGTCAACTTAATTTTTCTTTCCTCTTAATATTCTCAAGTCCAAAAGCACCACCATACATTGGGTTCTAACATTTAATTAGTAAAATCCACTATTTTTTTAATAAGTAAATCTGAGTCTTCAATCTGGCATTGATGCCACATGTTAATCATTAAACAAATGACAGTCTCTAATGTCACAAGTATGACCACAGACCTCAAGGAAACTGATGACTCTAGGGAAGCTCTGAATGATGAGTTCAAAATGAGTGATAATGTCAGTATTAGGCTCTGGAAACTGTAAATACATTTGGAGAAATGAAGCAAAGAGCAGCTCACAGTGCCATTCCTGCAGGGATACAGCAGAAAACTAAGCCCATGTACTGAAAACTTTCCTGACAGTAACTATACTGTACACGTCAAGTCAACTGGAAAATAGTTTCTTGGCACCATTTAAATCCTACAGAGCTCTGAAGGAAAAGCTAAAAAGAATTTGCTCAGTATCAAAGGCCTTGCCAATCTCAAATACATCCAGTTTAGCTTCCTGAAAACCATTTGTCCAAAAGTCATACAAGCAAGCAGACCCAGAGGGAAAAATCCATTACTTGTCTATTTTTGTTATTCCTGCTAGCAACCCCACAATATGAGACTAACAGGACAAATGCTTATTAAAAAAAAAATCATGACTGGGAACTGTTTTTTGAACAAAGATGCCTTTAGCATCTGACAGGTGTAAGGAACAAGTTTTAGGTTTACTTGACTCAATTTACCAAATCTTATACATCAGACACCATTTGTAATTACTCATGCTACTTTTAATATGTCTTCCTAGCCAAAGCAGTTTGTCTCATCGCTACACATTAAATCTAATGCTCCAAATCCTTCTCTGGCAACCCTACGTACTATTTCATTGGACACAGTTTAAATACCGTAATTGCAATTAGATAATTCAGGAGAGATTTGTAAGCAAGTACAGGAAGAGAAACACCACACAAATCACAGATTAAATATACTTCCAGACATTTCCCAACACAAAAATTCTACAGTTCAAATAAAGAACTGCAGGAAATAAATAAAAAGGAATACTAAACAGATGAAGAAAGCGAAGCAACACAAGATCTGTCCCACTTTGGAGAATCTGCAATTATGAAGCAGCTGATATTTCCCACCATACTTCACAGGTTCATGAGCTACACACACCACACTACATTTTAACTTTTTTATAAGGTTAAATCATCCGGGGGCCTTCTTTATGTTTAGGCATAGCTTTGGCCCAACATATCACAAAGGATCTGCTTGTTCTTATTTGGAATTAGTACTGTTATAATCAGACCCAGCATAATAAGATTTGAACATATCTTGGCATTATCTGCACAATTATTTTCCTAATTAGAACCAGTTATCAGATAAAGTTTGGAACAGATCATGCAGTGAACCTTAAGAAACAGAGCACAGACCAAGAAACAGCTGGAAACTATTCATAATACTCTTACTATCCTCTTTTCACTATGTATTAGCAATAATCCTACACAGTCAGATTTATTAATCAAGTGCCAGAAAAATCAGGAGAGCAGGCAAAAATCATATGAAAGCTTTAAAGTGAAATTCAGAGGTTTTGCTTTCTCCTTCAGGTTTTGGCATTAGTTTAACAGCGCTAATTCTCTCTGCAATACACAAAGCCAGAAACATTTTTAGTTTTAAACACAGGTTCCATTTCTCCACAATAGGTTTGTACCAAGGGCTGGGTCCCTCGGTCATGTGCTGTCACAACAATTTTTAGGTAGCTGTACAATCAAATAAGATGCAACCACTGGATTGTTACTGAACTACATAGTACCAGTGTGCCTGAAGACAACCCTCATAAAGCAGACTGTTGCTCTTCTCTACGAAGAGAGTTACTTTATTCACCTAAATAACTAACTTCAAACACAAAACAGACTAAAAACTTGTTTGCTAGAGCAATTGCCCTCTTCATATAACTTAAATTGCAGCTTTCTCCCAAATAAGTTTGGTGTGGTCATCATAGTATCATAGTATCGTGCGAGTTGGAAGGGACCTTAGAGATCATCGAGTCCAACTTCCGGGATTCGAGCCCTTCTGTGTAGCAGAGCAGCATTTCTGCCACTTGCGCCACGGGGGTCCTTTTTACTTTTCTTAAAAAAAACTGAAAAACTTAAAGCTTCTGCTTGGATTGCCAGAAGAGAAACTTCTTGTTGGCTGTCAAACTGTGGAGGAGGCAGAGCAATTGGGAAGATAAAGAATTGCAGTGCCTACTGGGCTAAACACCCCTCTTCTTCTGTTGGAGAGTGAGAGAATCAAAGAATTTAAAAAAACACTTGGTACTTTACTCCCCTGCCTTACTCTTTTTGGCCCTAGTTAAAGAACCAGAACTAGCATTTGCTTTTGCATCAGCATTTATCAGAATTCTTCATCTTCTGCCTTCCTCTGAGCGAACTCTGTCTAATTGAACTCCAAAGCTAACAGGTCACTTTGCTTATTCTGTCAACAATCCTGTTCCCTTAGCAGGGATCACACTCACAAGGCCCAGTCTGAAATACTGCCTACAACAGCAGTAATGGACAAATTAATTTAGGTGTAGCAAATTTTTCCTCAAATGCTTGATTTAAGAAAAAATAACAGGCTTACGTGACTACCATCTTGCTTTCTCTAAATATATAGCCATTTATTTTAGTCATTTATTTTTATTTTTTAAGGTGCAGTTTGCTACAGACAGGGATGACAGCATTGCAGCGATACAAGACACACATTATGTTGCCTGCTGAGGAGAAACACACTGCACAGCTCTTCCAGTTAAGACTCCTGTATTTAGATAAGGCCTGGAGTTTAGTTCCAAAAGCCACTGGCATGTTACACTGTGATCCACTTTCACAGCAGGGAAGGAGAGAGAAAAGGGTTACCAACCACTATGCTCTAAACAAGTGTCATCAACATGAACTTGAAATGGACTGCATGTTCTACCCTCAGGCAAGCCTGTGTCACTTCTGCTCGTGTCCACTTCACTGCTGCTAACTCTCACTTGCAGATTTGCCTAATCTTGTGACCAGCTTAACATGACAATTCTGGATTATATTTTAGGAGGTATAGATCAGAGAACTTATTTCTACCTACTGGCAGCTGTTAAAAACTAATACTCCCTACATATCAGATATACTTTGACATCAATGCATTATTCAAACGACTATAAATTCTCTGTCCTTTCCTACTCTGTCCTTTGAGGATTCTTCTAAGGCCAGCAACAAGCAATCGCCTACCAGGGAAACCACAGCTGCAAACAAACAATTTGCTATCCCGGAATAGGTTGCCACTAACCAGAGGCACTACGCATTGACTGCTTCCTGTGCTCTGCCATTTATGCTACTTTCCTTCTAAAAAAAATAAAAATAAAATAAATAAAATAAAATACTGGCTTGGACAACATATATTGAGCTAAGACTGAGAAAATGCACCTTTTTTTCTAGTACCCCACATCTCAACAGCCCATGCCAGTACCTTGAGCAGACACTGAAGAAGAGTAAGGGAAATGTGCTTCCCATAGCAAGCACCATGATGCAGTCAGAGTCTTGCACCAACAGTCCTGATAAAGACACCCGGGCCCCATGCTCACATAGAAGCTATCTATTTCATGATTGCATCATGGTCTCGGTAGCCACATCAGCTGGCAAAATTGTTAGAGAATTTTACTAAGATCTATTTTCAAATCACATGGCAACAGACCCTTTACATCTTTCTACTGGGAAAAATCTCCCCAGCGACACAATCCCATTGGAAGCTGAAATTAACATGCAAGACTCCAAATAAAGCCATTAAATTAATCTGTTTCTCCATTTGGAAGGAGACAGGGACAGGTGAGCCTAGAGCACATTCTCCTTGGGGACACTGTTGCCAGGGTACAGGCTGGTCTCCAGCAGGAAAGATTCCTCAGTGATCCCTGAACAGGTCACTGCCCTGCCCTGCAAGCTCCAGGGCTCCCTTTCACATCCATCCAAGGGAGCAAGGCATTTCAATCCCCTGGGCAAAGCAAACACTGGCATCTATCCCATCGGCATGCTGGGTACCAAGTGCTCTGTGCTTTGCACTTTCATTTGTTTCCAACAAGCATGCCTTAAAAGCCCGACAACTAGAAAGCAGGTAACTGAAGTCTTTTGTCCACACACAAAATGAAGTAAAATATTCAAAGTTTCTCAAGATGCGTGGGGCTCAATATACAGGTTTGGGGCCTTCTGTATGTTTCTGGTTGTGTACAATAGAAAAAATTACTTTAATATTAGCTTAAAAACAATGAATCAGGCACTAAATTAAAAATAAACCTGATAGTCCAAACTCAGTGAATGACTGTGACTAAACTCAGGCAAAGGAAAAGCTCTCAGATTAAAATAACATACAGTTAAGAAAGAGAAGCCTGCTGAAGTCTCCTGTTATTTTTGTTTATTTGTTTCCTATGAAATGTGTCTTAATCCTTGGGTCTTGCAAGTCCTGAGATACACTGTAATACTTTAACAGCATGGCAGAGAAATCCCACCTACCACTTTGCTCCCACAGCAAAACCCTTCAAAAGGGTAATGAAGACAGCATCACATTACACAAGAGACTTCATGAATGCCTGCTGAGCTGACCTTGTTTACAAGAGCTAAGTGAAACGATTAATTGCTTGTATGTCCCACTCCACAATGCTATGGCTGAGAACCTTCTGCCTGGGCTACCTATTATAAGCATTAGCCAAAAAGAAAATTCCTATGCAATTATTCAATTATTAGTAATACTAGCATCTAACAAGAAAAAGAAATTGACAGCTGGTATACATAACCACTTCATTTCTATTATGCAAGAACTACAAAAGGCATTTGTTTTCTTATTAATATCTATAAAATAAGAAGCTGCATGATTGATTTTGAGCCAGAGAAGATGAAAAGGGCAAAGAGAATAAGCAATGAAGGACTGGAACAAGAGTCAGGAAACAACTTGAACCTGCAAGATGCTTCCTGCGAGACTGAGCCCATCAGTTTACATGCTGTTTTTCATTTGTACATTAATACTTTCCCTCTCTGGCTTTATCGCTTAACTTTACTATGCACTATTTGGTAGTAGTCTACAGAACTTTTCCACTTTGTGCTACTTAACATTAGGGAGATTCTGAGAGTAGAAAAGATTTCTGAATCTAGCTGAAACTGGCTTCTCCAGCTGATCCTCAAGAAATCAGCTGATAAATAATGCAACAGTACAGTTTGAAGCAGTGCAAATGGAATCACTGGTAACTAGATAAAAGCACATCGTAACCTGTAGTTTAGAGCAAAGTGGTACTCCTCAGTGCCTTACTGACATCATTCACACAGAATCCCAAGAACTCATTGCAATGATTAGACTGCAGAATTGGATATCAGCCCCAAACCTCCTCAACTGCACTGCAGATTCACTGCATGAGACTGCACTGACATTGCTTCATAGAATCATAGAATCATAGAATTACCCAGGTTGGAAAAGACCTTGAAGATCATCAAGTCCAACCGCAGCCTAACCAGTACCCCATCTCTAAAAAAAAAAAAAAAAAAAAAAAAAAAAAAAAAAAAAAAAAAAAAAAAAAACCACTCTGCTAAATCATATCCCTGAGTACCACATCCAAACGGCTCTTGAACACATCCAGGGATGGCGATTCAACCACCTCCCTGGGGAGCCTATTCCAGTACCTAACCACCCTTTCTGTAAAGAAGTTCTTCCTAATATCCAACCTGAACTTGCCCTGGCGCAACTTGAGGCCATTTCCCCTCGTCCTGAGGCCATTTCCCCTCGTCCTGTCAGTTGTCACTAGTGAGAAGAGACCTGCCCCACTCTCACTGTAAGAACCTTTCAGGTACTGGAAGACGACAATAAGGTCTCCCCTCAGCCTCCTCTTCCTCAGACTAAACAGCCCCAGCTTCCTTAGCCTCTCCTCGTAGGGCTGATTCTCCAAGCCCTTCACAAGCCTCGTTGCCCTTCTCTGGACCTGCTCCAGTACTTCCATATCTTTCTTGTGCTGAGGTGCCCAAAACTGGACACAGTACTCGAGGTGAGGCCTCACCAATGCCGAGTACAGGGGCAGGATGACTTCCTTAGTCCTGCTCACCACACCATTCTTGATACACATCAGGATGCCGTTGGCCTTCTTGGCCACCCGGGCACACTGTCGGCTCATGTTCAGCCGTGCATCAATCAGTACCCCCAGGTCCATTTCCTCAACACAGTCCTCCAGCCACTCCGCCCCAAGCCTATAGCGCTGCCTGGGGTTGTTGTGGCCGAAGTGCAGGACTCGGCATTTGGTCTTGTTGAACCTCATCCCACTGGCTTCAGCCCAGCTCTCCAGCCTGTCCAGATCCCTCTGTAGGGCCTCGCTACCCCCAGGCAGATCCACACTCCCAGCCAATTTAGTGTCATCTGCGAACTTACTGAGGGTGCACTCAATGCCCTCATCGAGGTCATCAATAAAGATGTTGAAGAGGACAGGCCCCAGCACCGACCCCTGGGGAACACCACTCGTGACCAGTCGCCAGCTGGATTTAACTCCATTTACCACCACTCTCTGAGCCCGGCCCTCCAGCCAGCTTCTTACCCAGCCGAGAGTGTACCCATCCAAGCCACGGGCTGCCAGCTTCTGCAGGAGAATACCATGGGAGACAGTGTCAAAGGCTTTGCTGAAGTCCAGGTAGATCACATCAACAGCCTTTCCCTCATCCAGCAGATGGGTTACTAGATCATAGAAGGAGATCAGGTTGGTCAAACAGGACCTGCCCTTCATGAACCCATGCTGGCTAGGCCTGATCTCCCGGCCATCCCGCACATGCTGCGTGATCTCCCTCCAGACTATCTGTTTCATAACCTTCCCTGGAACCGAGGTCAGGCTAACAGGCCTGTAGTTCCCCGGATCCTCCTTACAACCCTTCTTGTAAATGGGAGTCACGTCAGCAAGCCTCCAGTCTTCTGGGACCTCACCAGTCAACAAGGAGAGCTGGTAGATGATGGAAAGTGGCTCGGCTACCACCTCTGCCAGTTCCCTCAGCACTGTCGGGAGTGTTCAAACCTCAGCTCCTCCACATACAAAATGGGAGTGATGCAATATACTCAGTAGGACTGTTCTCAACTTTTAATTCATATTTGTGCTCAGAATTCAGAAGACAAGTATTTGCTAAAGCTTGCCTTAGTACTTCCTGGCAGCAACCAGTTTCTCTTTGCCACCATTTCTAGTGCACAGACAGGAGCATCTCATCTTCCTCAAGCCTTCATAACTATGTACAACACTGAGCCATTTACATTTTTAATATCTTAGCCCACACTGACTGAAGGAGTAGTGGGGCTACACTGTCCATAAGAAGTTACCCAGTATTGACCTAGACATGTAATTTCAAAGAACTACATGAAATATGTAACAAGCAAGAATAGAGGCTCAGGATTTAGTGTTTGTACAGCAGAAAAGGAACACAGGTTAGCCCTGATGTGACAGGCCAAACCTGCTCAGACAAAAAAAAAAAAAAAAAAAAATCACAACTGAAATCTCACCACATGACTGCTGGGTGATATCCAAGCTGGAAGAAATTGGTTTTGTTGTTTCAGATGGTTTCTAGAGTTTGAATAATGCTTAGAAATTCCGTCTCAGAATTTTCTATATTTCTGTTTTTTCTCCCCATTTTTCTATACAGGAAACCACAAGAAGCATCTTGTTTTACTTCCTATTACACACACTTATTTCTTCCCTCAAAATGATCACTGAGAATTCAAAGAATCTTTTTGCAAAGATGTAATACCCCATTTCAATGCCTGCTTTACTCTGCTTACAGAACAATACAATTCAACCTTACAATCCCACTTCACTTCCAACCACACAGCAGGTTTAAGCTGAATGAATACCATGGCCATCATCTAAACAAATGAAGGCGAGAATACTCCAGTTAAGAGCATCTCATGTATTAACACTACTAAATAACTTTGAAGCATTAAAGCAACATCCTCATGGAATGATTTCCAAAGAGGTGTGCCAAATAAGGGGGAAAAAAGTTAAATAGCTCACTCAAAATCACAGTAATCCTAGAAAACATCTTTAATACTTCTCATTCTGTGAACTAGAAAACAGCTTCTGAGGCCCACTTCTGGAAACTCAGCCTTGTTTAAATGCAGGAATATGACCTGGTAGATTCTCTATAAACAGAAGAGGTAAGCAGTATCATCTTCTCTGTATCTAACTTTTGAACAGAGGTTGATGTGCCCACTAGTATTAAGAACTGAAAGTGTACAAGAGGCCTGCAGTATCTTCCTACTGAGACCTACAAGCATGCAATATCTTAATTTTAAGAAAGAAAACAAGTTACACCCCTCTCAGCAAAGCAAACAGACATTCCTGGCAGCTTCAGAGAGATTAGGTACAGGCACTCCTCCCTGAATCAAATATCATAAACTGTTGAAAGGTGGTCCCCTTCCCCCAGTAAAAGAACACATCAACAGACTTGTGTTTATAATGAGACTAAGTTACAGCATGTATTCAGAAAAACAGCTATGAGAAGTAAGGACTACCCTAAATTAATAACTTTAAACATTAATAAAAACATGTAAGATTTAACAAGAACTTTCGTCCTCAAGAGACTGAACTGCTTAGGCTGAACTCCTCCAAATCAAAGTGATATACAAAAGATGAAGTAAACATGAGGATTCAGACCTAAAAAAGACAGTATTCAGTTCATCCTAATTAACTGTTTGTATTAGAAGCTTGCATTTAACCTCATTTGTTAAATTAGTATGAGCTACACTTTAATCAAAATATATGAATAACATCAGTGATCAGAAATGAAAGCAGATGCTTTGAAGCAATTCTCATTCCACTGACCTACTGCAAATTCAGAGATGAAAGTAGATGAAAATTCTACAAGGTCATACAAGACAGCAACCTTTATAACCTAATAAAAGAAACAAGATAGTGGGAAAACATACTCCATATAAAGAATGACATAAGCACAGTTAAAAACTTAATGATTTATGGCACTCCAAACTAAGGAACAGCTGCAATACAGCAGACTACAGACAGAAGCCATGCAAGGGGTTCACTTCTGTTTCCAGCTCTGTGACCCTTCAACAAAGAGCTACATCTCTTCCTTCAACCACATGTTTGAAGCACGTTTTTATACATGTGACCATCAGAAGGGCAGAAAGCCCCACTGTGGCATATTGAACATAAGGGTACAACAAAAGTAAGCCAGTAAATAGATGCTGGGCTTGCTGTTGGAAGTGTGCACCTTCCTCCTTCAGCTATCATTAATAGCTTATTGGTTTTAGTCTTGAAAGCCACTAAGAAACCTTGTCTTCTGATTGACCTAATCCCTTCCTTGTCCTTTATGTTGAGTACAGCTGCTACACACTAATCCATTCTTCCTTTTTTCAGTTGAACTGCTAAAACCAAGAGAAATAAGTTTTACTTCATTTTTTCCCCCCATCATCAGTAACATCCGGTGAATTTAATTTGCAGCAATGCAGACTCAGAGGTTACAAATAAGTGAAACTTTACAGACTAGCCTATGAACTTTGAGCAATATTCAATCACAGTTAAGAAATCAATGCCTCAAATGTTCACTACAGAAAGTCAGTCTGGTTTGAGACAATTTAAAGCAAATTAACCAGTATAGGTTAATTATTTCACTTTTAAATAAAGCAAAAAAAAAAAAAAAAAAATTAAGCTTGTTTTGACTGGACCCATAAAGAACTGCAAAAACCCCGCCATTTTTCTTTTCTTCTTTTCAACTGACTGGTAAAGTCACTGAAACACCAAAGGCAAATGACCTTCACTGATTAATGTAAAAACTGTACTGCTTACATTACACACATCTCATGAGACAACACATCCAATACTATCTCACTATTCTGCCTTTTAGTGAAGGAAAAAAAGAAAAAAAAAGCTTCAGGAATTATTTTATGCCACACTCTATGCCCTCCTTCAATATGCATCACTGTCAGCTTCCCAAGAACTTCACATCAGGAAAATACTTCAGCCATATGATTACACCACAGAGCTGCCTCACTGAGGAGACATCAAGTAAACATTAAGTGACTGGCATTAGAGATGTATTTTCATAGAAAAGCAATGAAAATAAGCATGATGAAAAGCATTCATCCATGCTTTCTGTAACACAAGCACATCAGGATCAGTGTTTCTTTCGCATAATCAGCCTCAAGTCTCCTAGCTGCATTTTTGTGTCTACATGCTTCTCCAGATAGCTGGAATGCTGACACTCACCTTGGCCTACCCCTGTCTTAGATCCAAGCTTGATACAGCAACATTTCATCCAGTGCTCATTAAAAATGGCTGGTAGTTAAATCATTCCTGTCATAAGTTACTAGAACCTTTCAAGAGAAAGAGCACTGAAAAGGTACACTTTATGTTTGGAAGCTGTTTTAAGAACTGCAAGATAATTTCTTATAGAATACCTAACAACTTGTTTTAGATGTACTTAGTACAGCCTGGCGACCCTTTCTTGCTAAACCATCTCTGTAAGGGCTGATCAAAGCTTGTTTTTCCTCTTGGAATTTCACTGCCACTACAACTTGCTCTTGGGTCTGATGTTCTCCTCTACCACACATAGGTTTTTCCTTCTATCTCTAGGGCCAATCTCAATGATTTTTTTTTCTTATCACAGCACACCTTTGATTTGCAAGCCACGCTCCCTCTTGGCCAAACAAGTGCATCTGCTTCAGTTCTATACTTCTTCTAATAGTCTGACATTATTCACCGCTTTTGTAGTCTACTGGTTCCCATTTCAAAGTCCCATCATTTTAACAGATCCACTGCTGCCAAGACCACACTGGCTTCCACATTGTCTCCCTAATCCATATTTCACCCTCTGAACTTTCCACTCAGCTGTCCTTGAGTTCTTCTCAATAGCACGCTGCTGGACATATCACAGACGTCTCCAACATGTCTTTAAAAACTTAAACCCCTCTCTATAAAAATGTGCTCTGCCCATTATGTCAAGGGGTGCATGCAGCTTTTTCCAAACATTTAGATTAAGCTGAAGAAATTTCACATAAGCATTTCTAAAACAGAAAAGTCACAGAATAGACTAAAATCTTAGCTCATTTTAAATATCCAATTTATATTTAGATAAAGTTCTAGTAACTTGCTCAAGGAAACCACTCAGGTTAAATATGGACACCTGAGGACTAGAAGCAGTAGTGTTTTAGTCTCATTTCAGCCCATCATGGCTATTCTCTGAAAACAATTCAATTTATATAAAGGGAAAACATTTGATTCAAAGCCAGTTGGTACAGGAAAGAGTTCTGCATGTACCTGATGACAATGCAGATACAGAACGGCAGCTGCAACATTGAATAAAAGAGTTTCTCCCTCCCCCTTCCCAGTCTTTAGGTGGTATTAAGCTAGATTTTTCTATGCACAGACTGGAGTCTCTCAGGTCACACAGCTTGTGTATTTAACACAAATTCTTCTCAATTTATATAGAAATTAAAAGCTAAATTTAAATTAGCATTAGTTTACTAATTTAAAACAACTTCCAAGACAATAATTTAATGCCTTCTTACAAAAACAATTATCTTGTGCTGTTATGAATTATTTGGTCCAAATATGAAAATAATGTCTTAAAATATTACATTTTAAAGTGTTGTCTCAATGTCAAACCTGTTGTTTTTTTTTTGTAGAAATTTAGATGCAGGAGTGTTTTTTTTTGTTGTTTTTTTTTTTTTTTTTTTTTTAAAGGATAACTAATATGTCAGAGTTCAAAAAACTCTCAGAGGAAAATTACTTCTAGCCTGTCAATGCAAGCTGCTATGGCAACAACCACACTGACAGCCAATGCTTTACCCTTCACAATGAATAAAGTGGAAGAAAAATCAGACATTACAGATATTACAAAGAAGGCCCTTTGTACTTCAAGACTTCCTGTAAAAGGAAACCAAAGTACTGTCCACCCCATTAAGTGGGAACATAAGACCTGAAGCTAAAACCTTATGTCATGATGTTTTAGAAATGCACTGACTTGGCTTCACAACTTGAATATTCTCTGCTTTATAGACAGGTAAGAGACGGGTCTTTTAGTACCCAAGGATAATGAGTGCTACCCATGTGGAGCTACAGCTAAAAACAGGACTAAAAGAGAGCAGGGGAAAAGGTCACCGTGAAGAAAAGATGGATTCTACCATTAAGAGTAAAAATAGATTCACTTCAAATTAAGCACAAGTGGTTGAACATAACTAGAGAACAGCTCCATCTAGAGTTCAAAAAGCAAAGTGTATGAAATTTTACACATAGGAAGTTCAAGACTGATTAAAAATACCTTTTAAGATGATCAGCGCGATATCTCAGTTAACACAAAAGTGGCTGTTGAATGTTTCTTCTTAATTTAGAAGTCATCCTTAAGAAACTAAGACATATTGTATTGGTTTTAAATGTACAGATGGAAACAAAATGTACAGAAGGTATACAAGTGAATGAGTAAAGGGAAAACTCACCAACGGTGGTGCCTTGACTGAAGCAGCTGAGGCAGTCCTCCCTGGTGAGCGATCTCCAAGAGATACTGCTCCAGTGGGAGTCAGCCCTTAAATGAGGTCTCAGAGGGGATGGAGTCAAGCTCCACCCCTTCCGGGAGCACAGCTACATCACTCTCACCTGTGCTCCCACAGCTGACCCCATACTTGCCTCAGCTGATTAATCAGAGGTTCAGGCTGTGATTACCAATCTCCCATACACTCCACCCCTTCACAGCGTGAACCGATGATTAGGTGAGTTTTCCCTTATCACAGAGACCCAACGCGACGCTGATACAATTTCCCGTCGCACCGAATGCTGATGTTATTCAAATGATGATTGGATGGGTATTCACGATCTTCCGTGGGCCAGTGCTTGATAGATGTTACTGGAGACAAGCCATCTCGAGGTGCAGGTCCATTTGCGTTTCATCAGTCCACACAAATTGTTCTCTGATGGTCCTAGAGGCTTAGAATCTTAGGGAGAGTAATACAGATGTTTCAAGGGTACCAGGAGAGGAAGGTCTGCCCTCCAGGGCAAGATACAGGCCGTATTCTTGTCTTGGGTCAATACTTCTGCTCGCACCGGATTATGTCCCGGCCTCCGATACCATACCCTCTGGCCAGATATCTGTGGCTGTATAACTATATCTGGCACCAGAGGAGGAGTCCTGATCTGCCATAGGGACATGATGGGTGTCCCTTTAGCAATAAAGACCGGAGTATTGACCACGATGTCAGTAGGCCATGTACCTATCACCGAGGGGGTAACTGAACCTCCCACCTCCAATAGTCTCCCCCAAGGTGCAAGTAGGCCACACCACTTGGGTCCTACTTGCACCTTCCAGGGCCAATTTATCTTATGGATTCCTGGTTTTAGATTCTCAGGGGCAGGGAGCAGAAGATTATTGTCATTACCAACCTGCGGTTTTACCTCATTATCAGCACCTGTAATTTGAATCCTAAGAGGGGAGGCCCATATAGTGTGTAACATTTTCAGAGCACTGGGTCTGCCATCCCGAGGTCTTTCGTTCAAGTCCCGCAGGGTTTCGTATAATCTTTTTGTCCACCCCTGCAGGGACTGGGAGTCTGTCTTCAGGGCAGCCTTAAGAATACCATTGTAGCGTTCAATAAGGCCTGCCCCTGTTGGATTATATGGCAGATGGAATCGCCATTCAATGTTGTTCTCTTCTGCCCAGCGCTGTATCATCGCTCCAGTAAAGTGAGTCCCTTGGTCGCTCTCGATGACTTGAGGTGTCCCATATGCAGACATCAGTTTAGTGAGTGCCTTAATTGTATATGCTTGATTTGCCTTTGGTACGGGATAGGCTTGCAGCAGTCCACTTACAGTATCAACGCAGGTCAGGGCATATCTCGCCCCCTCAGACCGAGGGAGGGGCCCAATGTAATCAACCTGCCATCTCTGAAGAGGACTATATCCTCTAGCAATGTGGGATGTTGTTTCAGGCAACGGTCTTGGTCTCATCTTCGAGCAAGCGTCACAGTCCTGACATGCTTGGACGACATCAGATAACTGTACAGGCAGCCCCCATGCTTTAGCAGCTGCCCACATTATCTTTTGTCCAGCATGCCGTAGCTTCTGATGTAACCATCGGGCAATATTTTCGGATTGTGAATTCCCAATCCATCGAACTCGGGCCAGTGTGTCCGCTTCATCGTTTCCTGGTGACTGCAGGGGTTGATGACCAGAGACATGGTAGACACATACCGTCCTGTGTTTGACTGTATTCCAAATGTCTACCCACATGTCTTTCCCCCAGATCGGTCGGGCGTGGATAGTCCATTCCTGGGTAGCCCACTGCGTAATCCACAGAGTAAGCCCCCGGTACACGGCCCAACTATCCGTACAGATGTTCAGGATGCCATCACCAGGTTCTTTAGTTATAACCATCCACACGGCTCGTAATTCTGCCCATTGGCTGCTCTGACCATCCCCCTCATCAAACCAGATTGTCTCAGTAGAGGGATGGTATGCTATAGCTCGCCACTTGCTCGGGTTGCCTCTGCTGGACCCATCCGTATACCAGGCATCTTCAGGAATAGGATATCTTCCTTCCTGAACAGGGCTCTTCTCTGGTGGAGCGACCATTGGTTCTTTCGGCGTATCACTGCGATATGTCACTGGGCCTAAGATCTTCTGTAATTCCTCCTTGAGTGGAGACGAAGACAGGCTGCTTCTTTGACTTAGATAGGCGACCCATCGTGCTACCGTCTGTGCTTGGGCCACCCCTGTCTTAGGAAGGTGAGTTAGATCTCTTACCCACCCCTGGATCGGTAATGTAGTTTTAACTATAACCTCTGCTGTTTGCGTTATTGGCTCTACCGCTTGTAACGCTGAATAGGCAGCCAATAACTGTTTTTCAATCATGCTGTATCTTTCTTCTGCTCCGTGCCAAACCTGAGACCAGAATCCAATGGGGGTTCGAACAGAACTCTGGCGTTGCCACAGGCCCCAGCCAAAACCATCCTGGGTAACATGAACGTCTAGTTCAGCTGGGAGGGTCGGATCAAATATACCCAATGCCTGGGCTTGTTTAACTGCCAGCTTTGCCTGTTGGAAAGCATCTTGTTCTACCTTCCCCCAGTTCCACGATTGACCCTTCTTGGTAAGCTTATACAATGGCCTCAACAACTGAGCTAAGTGAGGTATAAAGGAGCGCCAATACCCTAATATACCTAAGAACTCTTGTAGCTGTTTTGATGTTGTAGGGACTGGGAACGCTTGGACTTTATCCACTACTGCACTGGGTAGTACTTTGGTTTTTCCGGACCAAATTACTCCCAGGAATTTTACAGATAGCCCCGGACCTTGCACCTTCTGTGGGTTTATAGCCCACCCTCTCTTTTGCAGATAAGCTATCAATAAATCTGCTGCTTGTCTCACCGCCTCTAATGAATCGGACGTTAACAGGAGGTCATCAATATAATGATATAAATTTACATTATGTGGCTTCTGCCACTTAGCCAGATCACGCGCCACCAAATTATGACAAAAAGTAGGTGAATGCACGTACCCTTGCGGCAGAACCTGAAAAGTCCACTGCCTGCCTTCCCATGTGAATGCAAACTGGTCTTGTGATTCTTCACTAATCGGAATACTGAAGAATGCATTCGCTAAGTCTAGGACACAGTGATACGTTTTAATTTCTCTACTTAGTGTGTCCATTAGGGAGGCAATATTGGGTACGGCTGCATGAACGGGCGGCGTGACCTTGTTTAATTCCCTGTAATCCACTGTCATCCTCCATGTTCCATCCGATTTTCGCACTGGCCATATTGGGGAGTTGTACGGGCTATGTGCAGGCCTTATAATACCCACTCTTTCTAATTCCTGCACTGTTTTTGTTATTTCATCCTGCCCACCTGGGAGTCTGTACTGTTTTACATTAGTAATCCGACGTGGCTTGGGCAGACAAATAGGCTCATGTTTTGCATGGCCTCTCAATATTGTCTGAATTGCCCGGATACTAATGCATCTCTGCCGCAACCGGAACTCCCCCACTGTTGTGTGGAGAGCCAGACCCCACAAGATATCAATTCCCAATATGTACTCCGGAATTGGAGCAATAGATACCTTGTACTCCCGTGGTGGGAGGCGCCCGACCCCCAATTTTACCCAAGTTTGGGTGACTGGAACGGTCTGTCCCCCAAAGCCTCCAATCATTACTTTGTTCCCTCTGAATTTTGTTGGGTCTCCATAAATTATAGATGTTTCCGCCCCCGTATCAACGAGGGCCATAACCTTCTGCACATTTTCTCGGGACCAATATATTGTCAATTCCACATAGGGCCTCCGGTCCCGTCTAGAGGCCCTAGGGTGACTGACGTCCCTCATCACGCCATAAACTGGGCCAGATTCAAGTCTTTTACCTCTGATGCCTCTGGTACTGTGACCCGAGGCACCTGAGGTGGCCTCTTTTTCCTATTTGGCACGATAAAGTCTTCTAGATTCCAAACTGTTGTTGGTCGTCGTTCTATAAGCCTTATCCCCGGTCTTTTGGGGCGGTTTTGAAATTTTTGTTCATCCTTCAGCTGTTTCCACAACTGAAGCAGAACGTGATTGGGCTGCCCATCAATTTTGGCAAATTGAACACCTGCTCGGAGTAGATCATTAAACATTTGTTTTCGGGACACCCTAATGGGTCCCGCCCGAGGGGTTCGTGGAGCCGATCTCCTGGCTCGGGCTATTGGAAAAACTTCAGGATCTTCAATTACTCTAATATTGCGCTTGGTTCTTAGGCGCTCCGTTTCCCCCAGGTCCGCTACCAATTGGGCAGCATGCTGGACTGCTGCCTCTGCGGCCACTAGAGGATTCAATATAGAAACCAATGTTCCATACATATGTGAGGGAGCCTGTTGTAAGATTAGGTCCCTCATTCCCGCGGAAAACTTCACCATGTCCGGACTAACAGATACATCTTCATAGACAGCCTCTCGCATGCCTAGTTCCCGGATATAATTTTGTAGGTCTTCCATAGAAGACCACATTCCTGTATGTATTGGCATGTCTGTTTTATTTGACCATACCATACGGCAGGCAGCCATTATCCAATCTACGATCGAATGATTCTCTTCAGGGAACTGGGACCCTGAGTACAATCTCTGCCTCAGGGCAGGATGGACTGTTATAGTTGCTAGTTTAGATACCTCGGAGCCGCTAACTATTACACTTTCTGCTCCCGAGTCCCATAATCGTAACAGCCAGGCTGGGACACTTTCCCTTGGTCTTTGCCTGAAGCGCTGTACTAGATCCATAAGTTCAGTGGGTGTATATGGACGTGCTGTTACGTGTAAATAGGAGTCAGCAGGGGTCCATTGATCAGGAGGCACCCCTGCTGGTCGCTCCTGGACTTTTTTTGTTTTTTGGGTTACCATAGGACGGACTTCTAATAAGTCCGTCTTAAGTGGCTCTTCTAGGTCAGATTTAGTGACCTTAGTTTGATCCGATGTTTCAGGATCCTTACTATCATCCATTGTAATATATCTAATTTGGGGGGTGTTTGAAAAAAATGATGAATTTTTCCCCGTTAATAGATTAATTTCGCCCTCCAATTTTTCAATGCGGGCTTTTAATAATTGATTTTCATGTTCAATCTTATCTGATTTAACCTCTGCCTGATTTAAAGCATTCAATAAAGGCCAAGCAGCCATGGATGCAGCCATTTGCCTTTCTTTGGTTGTCAAAATATCTTTTTGCAACCCCTGAAAGTATTCAGTTAGATGGTAAGGGGACATATTGCCCGTTACCCGTAAGGGCCCCCATTGTTCGATAATCGTCGCTAATTGAAAATATGGGGACGCCTCAAACCCTGGTATTTGTCCCGGGAGGATTTTCCCTAAGGGGGTGATCTTCTCCCCCTTGAACCAGCTAAACACATTCCACAGGAAAGACATTTTTTTTTTTCCGATATTTGCAGGCTCCTGCCTGGCTCGCCAAATGTATTGGTTTTAAATGTACAGATGGAAACAAAATGTACAGAAGGTATACAAGTGAATGAGTAAAGGGAAAACTCACCAACGGTGGTGCCTTGACTGAAGCAGCTGAGGCAGTCCTCCCTGGTGAGCGATCTCCAAGAGATACTGCTCCAGTGGGAGTCAGCCCTTAAATGAGGTCTCAGAGGGGATGGAGTCAAGCTCCACCCCTTCCGGGAGCACAGCTACATCACTCTCACCTGTGCTCCCACAGCTGACCCCATACTTGCCTCAGCTGATTAATCAGAGGTTCAGGCTGTGATTACCAATCTCCCATACACATATTCATTAAAAACACACTGAAAAAATATTGTAAAACAAATACCGAATAAATCAAGAACTGCACACTCATACCTTATTCTTTACTTCAATCAAATTAAGACTGTGAAACCCCAGCCTCAGGCAATTCAGAGTAAATTCCAGTTTCCAGTGTGATCTCACCATAAAACATGCAAAGAAATTAGCCTACCTGCACTGAATACAACAGAAATATTTATACCCACACTCAACACTGAGTGAACAGTCCAATATGGAATTAAACTTCTTGTGTGTGTAACACTTTTCACACCCCAACCCACCATATCTATGCCATTTTCCACTTATTTTCGCAGTCAAAACATCCCTACTAAGATGTTACACGTTCCAGGGCAAACTCTGGTTTGCACATCACTTTTACAGTTTATCATAATGGTATATTCTGTCTGCAGTGAAACTGTTGCTTTTAATTCCAGACAAAATCCAGGCTGCAGCACATTGCCTAAGAAGCAACTGCACGATCAGATAAAGGTCGGTTAGCTTCTCCAGCAGGATGAAAAGAAACCAAACCTTGCATTAACAAACCCTACTCTGCATGCAGGAGCACTGCCATCACCAGGCACCTGCAGCAGCAGATACATACTCCAGCTGCTTTCCCACATCTCAGTTCTAACGCACAACATTGTATTTAGCTTTAAAGAAGACAGGATCTTTCCCTTATGATTAATAAAGATCTGCCACAATTCTACTCAGCTGACAATAAACTGAGAACCCACCAACCAGAGAATCGAGTCAGCCCTTGTAGTCAAGTTAACCGTTTAAACAAAGTGCTTTTGGTAGGCTTCCCCAGCACAAAACTAACGTACCAGTGTCACTGCTTCCAGGGGACTCTTGCCTTCCCTGTGCTCTCTGTAAGCCCCTTTCTTAAAGATTATTTGGTCTATAAAACCACACGTGTAACCTCTTTCATGAGCACATTTTACAAAACATTGGACAGATTTTTATAGAGAGAACTGACTACACAAAACAGTATCAAAACAGCAAAGCTGAACTTTGAATCTTCAGCAGTGGGTTCCCAATACCTGCAGGTGTTGTGCACCTCCTACCACTTACCTGTCCAAATGGTCTTCAAAACACATCTTCCCTGACGGGATCTTTTTGCTATCTACTTCATGTTTATTCTACTTCACACCCTCCATCTAAGCCTGACATTCACATTGCACTAAGGCTTTAAATAGATCCCCAAGACTGTTCCCAATTCCTCCCAGACTATATTTTACTTTATGGCCTGCATTAAAAAAAACCATGCAGAGGCATTGGTGCGAGCCTGTGCTGAATGTTGCCTAGCTGTGCCTCAGAATTCAAGGAGCAGTACAAAACTGAATAAGAAGGATCAGAAAATCAGGAACAAAGGACAGCTGCTGGAAAACAGTTGGGTTTGAGGCCTGCTGCATTTTTGCCCCAGAACAAAGGCACACTCTGGTATCCAAGTGCCTCGTTCTGTTTTTCCCCATGTATTTGAGCCTTTCCTTTATCTTCCTCTTGAGTTCTTGAAACACCTTCCAAAACTGACTGAGGTACTTTATTCCCTTGAAAAATGTTCTTTTAGCATTAAGGTTTCCCAGTTTATAAGAATGACCATACACACACAAACACACACAATCTCTTTAAGTTCCAAAGAGCCAAAAAACACTACAAAAGAGACCATGCATAGGAAGTTGGTATCAGAACTTCCTCCTGGTTACTGATCTCAGTGCTAACAGAAACATATGTTTAGGACTAATGGTCTGAAACCCAGAGTGATAGCTAGCCTCATCTTATTTTCTTTAAGACTCCATTTAAATAGCCCTAGTATCTAGAGAACTAAGTATTACCAATTCCTTGAAAGCATACTATGAACTTTGAAATACATTCTTCAAGAACTCAAAGCATCAATCTTACTTTGATTTCCTATTGACATGTACTACAAGAGAAATAAAAGCCCCATAAAACAGCTATTGATATGCACACACAAAGGAAGGAGTTGTAAGTCAACTAATTTATTACCGAAAATGAAATAATCATCTTTCCTTTTCCACGTATCAGAGCCCACACAGGGACCAAGCAAATTTCTCTCCTTCAGCATTTCACTCTATATGAAAGTAGTCTGCATTTCAATGTGTACTTTGAATTTGCACTTTAATTTCAGTATTGAAACATTTACTCCCATGTCAAAGCAATACAGATTTCCAACTTAAAGAAGCAGTATTTGAAAGTAACCTTTTATTTGCTCTGAATATCACAAACAATGTACATCAAAAGCTTCAACATCAATGTCACAGCTTTCTGTCCCAGTCAAGCTTGCTGACCCTATTTGAATTGGTTTAACAAAGAAAAATGAAAGCTTCTCTTCCCATCAGAATAGCCTTTATGTTGTCTCATCTTTGAGAACAAGCCTGGGCTCATTAGTCTAATTTTGCAGCTCTGCAAAAAGATCTCGTGTTACATATACAAACTTTTAGTGTAGAAGTAAGCAAGGTTTCCTTTAAACTCCATCAGCACAAATAACAATGGAAGAAAACTGCAGCGATCCTGGTGTCATGAAAATAAAGCCGCATATCAGCAGTTATGCTGTGCTCCCACACTAAACTGCTGCATTAGAGTACGTCAATCAACTTCAGAAATATTCTTAAACAAAATGTACTCTTCACAGAAATCAATTCATGGTATTTCACATTCTCCTTCAGTGTGACAAATGTGTTACTACAGATGGCAACTATAAACTAGATTAAATACAATATATTAACTGCAGTGTCCCACAAAATAAGAATTAACTTAAGTCACAACTAATGTTTCTCTGGCTTCGTTTTGCAGTCCAACATAAACTATCTGGTACTAAGCTCAAGATCCAAGAAAATAACTACTCCAACTATTTCAGTTATATCAGATAATCATATATAAGGTTCTTTACCACAAGGAGCAACACCATTTTCCTTTTACAAAGCCAACAGCTTCCTTTTATTTTGAGTTTTGAAGCAAGTTGTGTATTGGAAAGCAGAGGCAGTACCTGCAATAAAGCCTGCAAAGCCAAGTTTTACTTACCAGCACTTGCCCTTTTGTCAACAGAAAAAACCATTGACTTAATTTAGGAAGAAAAAAAAGATCCAAACAATCTCTCTACACATGCAAAAGAAAAACATAATTGGAAGGAATGGAATTGGGTTTTGTGTTTACAGGCAGCACTCCAAAGGGATACCTTTAAGCTTTTGGAAACTGGCAATTTAATTTAAAAAAAACACATTCTCTCATTTTAAAGGCACCAAAACATTTCAAAACATGCTTCTGGAGAGCAGACAGTGCAAACCTTAGCTCTGATGTGTATTTATGTTACTGTTAAAGCAAAAAGACTTTATTTTTGCAGCTTAAAGAATGTGTCTCCTGAACTCCTCAAATCAAACCAACAATAGTTATTGGTAAGCACTGTTAAGTTCCTGATAAAAGAATTTACTTGCTACTTTGGATTAAGAACACTTCTATAAATCACACTAGTAAGAACAAAAGAAAAAGATACTTACATTGTGTTTACCTTATCTTCTGGGCCCTGAACTTGGCCTGTCACTGTTCCTTGGCTGGTGTTTTTAACCCAGCCAACCACTCCTAATTTCTTAGCTTCTGCTTCTGTGTACTGATATGAAAAGTAATGAGAAAGGACAGTCAGTGTCAGCACATACACCACAAACATACCAATTAAACTCCACTTAAGACTGACATTAAAAACAAAGAACACCTGATTACAGCCATACTCAGACATTAAGACTGTCCTGTCAGTCCTAAAACTGCATCACAAGCAGCATATTCTTCAGCAAGTATGACATTTCATATTTCATAATGAATGCACATCTGAACTCCCACATTCATTTATACACTTCCTAATGCTTTTCTTTAAAAACAAACATGCTACATACGATGATTTCTTACCTTGCTCATAGCGCTCATCCTGCTGCTTGATCAAGCGCAAGCTTTTTCACTCACAGAACAGTCAGAGACTTGTTCTTTTCGTTTATGAACTCTTTAACAGTTTTAAACACAGAACTCTACTAAACTCAGACCACCCCTTCTACCTACTACCCCCTCTAAGTTATCTGCTCCTTCCTATAGCTCCTATCACTGCTCATTTGTCTCTTCAACAACCAGTCTCTAAATTCTTTACATGTGTTGCCTGAAATGGCAGGGAACAGAATGGCTGTTCTACAGAAATCCATTTGTCTCACACTCTGTAGGGCTATAAAAAGAACAGGTAATATCTAGTACTGTTTCATTAATATCCAAATTAAGGTGCTTCCTCCATTTTGCTTTTTATATGTTCAGCGGCAATATACGTAGCACATGTACTCTCATTTATTCCAAATGCCAACAGCCAAACTTCAGGCCATACAACTACATTACAAAATAGAAGAATCTGGAGGTAATTTAGGCCACAGAATGGTGCTGATCCTTATGAAACCTATTTTTAAAGCTGATTATGAGCAACCTCTCCTGACCAAGTTGTCCAAAAGCATAGGAATGCAGCTGACAAGGTGTTTCTCAATCGTGATGATTAGCTCAGGACTGACACTCTGCATGTGTTCACATGACTCCAGGTCAGCTCAAAACAAGTCAGAACAAGATTGCACCTGCCTACCAGATGATGTATAGGGATACTTTCCACTTCGTACAGCATAATTAAAGACGCATTGTGCTGTAATCCTTCACCATTTGCAATTCTGAGCTATTTCACAATACATAAGCTATGCTGAAAAAGCTTGTAGATCTAATATTGAACACAGCCTACTGTGCTCCAACAAAACTTTGGAAAAATGCATTTCTTGTTTCTTGAGTTACTACCCAAGCAAGCAGCTTAGATGAGGAATACTTCAGCTGGGACACCAGCCACAGAAACTGCATCTCTCTGCTACAAGAACTCAAAAGCTTCCTTAAGTAGCATATTGCAATTGATAACTACAAGTGGATCACGTAGCTTCAGAAGGCAGCATCCAGCACTTCCAAACTAGCTTTTTTAAAGACTGGCCTGCACGTCTATCTTATGGCTGTTACAACACAAACTGGGCAGTCTTTAGAAACCACACAAACAACTCATCAATAAGCTTCTAAAAATATTTTTTAATATTACATTTATTTTTTAAAAAGTCCTATTTTAAACACGGTACTTAACTTAGCCCTCAAGCCACCAGGTGGTTGTGTTTACAGTCAGGAGGATCTGCTGACCTATTTTTAGCACTGGAAATGCAATACCGTAAGGTACAACTGGTAAATCAGACATTTCCTTACCATCCTGAAACAAACACCTAAAAAACAAGAAGAACAGAATGAAATTATCTCAAATAACACCATTTTCTAAAGAAAAAAAGATCCAGCTGTATAAGTTTACTATGAAGTGGGCAACAGCAGACTTTCTTTAGGAAAATGAAATGTTTACTGATCTAGAGTGAAGGCTGACCAACTATTTCCAATAACGGAGCTAGAGTTTGCGGTGGTTTCTCTAATGACAACGTACGAGGCTGGTAACCGCCTCTCACTTCACATTCAGCGTTCTGCCGCCACTGACAGAAAACCCGGGTCTGAGCGCGGGTAATGGAAAGTGCTTTCTGCACAACACCTTGTGGAGCCGGGCCCGCCTTCCAGCGGGGAACACCGCCCGCCCGCCCGCCCTTTTCCCCCCACGAAGGGCCACGAGCCCACCTGGCTCCGCGCCACCATCTCAGCGCGCGCCCGCCCGCCGCGCATGCTCAGTCAGGCGACCGCAGCTTGAGCCGCGCGCCCTTGACACCGCCTCAGCACCCGCGTCCCAGTAAGCGCGCAGCCTGCTTTTACCTTGCACTCGTCCGAACACTTCGTAATCCACCGACTTGAGCGCTCCGGAGGCCTTCGGCAGTGCAGACATGGCGGCCGTACCGGCGCAGGCCTGCTGCCGTGCACCAAGTGCTCTGCGGGCCGAAACCGAGATGGGCCGCCGCGTCCCCTCAGCGAGCGGTGCGCGGACGGCAGAGCGCGAGGCTCAAGCTTCCGGAGCGCGGCCGCCTCGCTGACGCCGAGGAGCTGCGCGGGCCGTGCCCTCTGTGTGCCTTCCACACGGGTCTGCACTGAGCGCTGAAGGGCAGCACGCATCTCTGCCGTGTGAGAGCCGAGGCAAACCAGGCGACCTCTTGCCAAGAGGTGGTTGAGCGACTGCGATAGGAATCTGATCGTTCTTCTGCCGGCTCTCCCCCTTTAGACGGCCCCCTCCCCCCCCCCAGAGTAACGCATCACAGCCTGGGCTGTTTACGCGTTTTGATGTAAAGACTACAGGGGAATTGCAAGTAGATCAACGCTCAAATAGAATAGAAGACATCCCAAGATGTCTCAGGTAGCTGCAGAAACAAGCATTGAGTTCGGCACAGAACATCGCTGTAAATAGGAACGCAACCGACAGTTTCATCATTAACACACGTTAAACCAGGCCTTATGTCCCGTACTGCAGCCGTACATTCTGCTACCGTGGAATCGACACCATTTTGGTTTTAAAGAGGAAAACTGCACAGAAAGCCATCAAGGAGGAGCAGGCTACAGGGAGAACGGAAAACCTGCGGTCATTTGCTGCCATCTATCGGCAATGGTGAGTTCAAAAGTAAAATGGCATACTATCGAAAGCAAAGCACCGCAGCTCAGACCTTGGAGACTAGGGTTAATGATGGTACTGAGGACTAGATCTGCAAATGCAAAATGCAATGGTAAGCTATGTTTTATCACGGGATTAAATTTAAAAAAAAAAAAAAAAAAAAAAAAAAAAAGCGATCATGTTGTATCGTGTGCCCTTACCTGTTCTGACACATCTTCAAAATGGAAATATATATTGAGAACTAGCTGGTTTGGAGATGCTCGCATCTGCTGTCCTCCTCCTCCTCCTGTTTTCTTTGCCACAAGAAGCTAGTTCAACGTTTTTCTCTCCAATCTTCCATAATACCTTTCCATTCATTCCCTAGATGACATCGAGCTTCTCATTATAATGACAAAAAGAGAAGACACCACACACAGCCTGAAGAACACCAGAAGACAACACCACGAAACCCCAAATAGTTTAGGATCTAAGTTGTCAGTATTAGTAATCAAACAATATTCAAATACTCTAATTAGCAAAAGAGCGTTAACATATATAATCTAGCAATTTAGATTATATGAAGTCAATAAAGTTCTGCCATTTTTCCCCCCTCTCTGTCAGCTGCTTACTCCAGAGTAGCTGTGTTGGCTTAATAACTAGCTATCTGCACTTAAAGCTACAGCCAGTTACAATAAATGCTAAACACTGTCTTATAGTACAGCATAAGATAAACCTTTGGTTATACTGCAGAACACACACAACCTGTGTGACCTTTCAAAATTCCTCCTAGTTCTTGCTTCAAGCAAAATAAGCTTCTTTCACTGTCCAGTTCTTAGTCACAGCACATAAGAAAGGATAGAAGAAAGAAACATCATTGGAAAACACCAGAATTTGTAATGGTGCTATCAGAACCACATATCAAAAAACAGTACAAATAGGGCAGAGCAAAGATCTGAAACAGATGCCAGTACTTACAGGTACACCCCCACGGCACTTACACAGAGCAAGCAGGAACACCAAAATCCATCAGTACCCCCGTACACTGTAAGAGGAAAATCTTAAAAAGCAACTACCAAAAATCAAAAGACAACAAAAATAAGATTATGATATAAAGCCACCTTAAAGTTAAACAACAAGGCCAGAGGCCTAGCCCTGCAACTCAAAGCAAGTAAAAGCACTCAGTTCTGAGCTTAAATAGAGCTTTGTGACTGAGGAGCAGAGGGGCTGTGGGTCCCAGATGAGGCTTATCAGGACAATTAGACTTAGTGTTGTCCACCATCAGTTGCAATCTTCGTGATAGAAGGATTTTATACTTAGATAGGTTTCAGGTTAGTTAATGAAATTATTCTGGCAGTTGTAGCTTTGTTAGTTAGGTTCTTTGTCCATTTCCTGCTCAGAATAGGTGGAAAACCATTAAAACTTTCTTAAACAGTGTCTCCTGCTTTCTTTCTACATGGCTCTCTGTGATACGACACCATCACACCCACTGGATGTTTCCTACTCCCAAAGTTACTGTCTTTGGTGTCTGTGTTGATGTTCTGTGAGGTGCATAACCATGTTGCTGTCTTAATTTATCCTTCAGCCTCTAGTTATGTTCTTATTTTCCTGTATTATTTTTTTTGTATTTTGGCTCCTTTTCAAATCTGCCTGTGATTGAAGTTCTGCTCTATGTTTTGTAGAGCTTTTTGCACAAACCATTAATTTTCCTGACTTTTCATCAGAGTTCATCCCTCTCTCTGCCACTGGCTACGTGAAGTTTTTATCTATTGTTTTCTCTAGATTTAATCATTTATGCCATTTTGTTTCATCACTGTTTACCTGAGGCAAAGTCCAAACCTGACTTGCTTACAAATGGCCCCCAGCTGATTCTGATGAGTGGTTTCCCAAAGGATACTGAAAGCTCTTCGTGAAAGAAGCTCCCACTCCCTAACCATTGCTGGTGTTTAGAGAATAACGAGTGCTTAGAAAAAGGGCTACAAGCTGTGCAAGTTCAGTGAATGCTTTCAGGTTCTTATGTGATTTATGTCAAATTTATGCAGTCCATCTTATAAAACATTATTCTGTCTTTCACTTTTTTTGAGTAAAAACCTGAGCTAGTTTCCCCTTTCAGTAGCTTTTTCTCTCCCTTACCACTTTACTTTCTTTTTCCCCTCTTAGTTATATTCACTCTTGAAACTTAATTCCTTAATAAAGTTAATAGGAGTTTTACTTTTGCAGACATTGTGTTGTGTGAGACTCTTTGCGGGTTCTTTATTTTCTTTACAACACATAAATACAACAAAACATTTGAAGGCCTATTCTTGAATGCTTATAAAAGGAAGAGACAACCTTACTTCTCCTGCTTTCTTTTCTTTTTCTTAAAGACTTCTGACTATTAGCACTTTCCTTCCAGTGGAACAGGTAATTTCTTAAACACCTCAGATGAGACTTCAAAGCCTGAATGACAAGTCATGCCTATGGGGGTTCTTAAAGATCCTTTGTTTGTATTATTCTGTATTAATGTATAGACAACATTTAGCTGTAGAACTAGTAATGAAAAGTGTTACAACATTCATATATAACTACAGAATATCTTTTAGTGTTTAAGCATTAGCTCAAGATAAGACAGGGATCCAGAGCAACAAGGTCTTCAGTAATACAGTTCCTACTAACCACCAGTCAGCTCATTTAGAAGAAACTGAAAGGAAGTGTAATGCATATGGAAGTTCCAACTGAAGTAAAGATCTAGGCATTGTGTACTCTTCCTTGTTTTCTTCTTCTGCAGCATGGATCTTAGGTAGTAGCGTTGTCACCAGAGGGAAAAACTATACTTGATCAAGCTTAAGCTCTGATGCAGAGTTAATAACACTTGCTGAAGTATTTCTACATTCAGGTAAACACTCCTGATGCAACTTCCCATCTGCTGTTTTCTTCTAGCCAAGCTTCAGCACCCCGTACAAAGCCACAGAAGATGGTGCTTCTGTTGAGAGACGGCATCTGGATGTGGAATTAGCAAACCAAAAATGCACGAAGTCCTTGAGGCTGAATCTGCGATGTACCCATAGCACAGTCAGGTGGGCTGGTTACAGCCACCTGTTTTCTGTTCCATTTGTAATTAGAGACCCAAACCCAGCAATCTGACCTGTGTGGGAGGACCTCCACCCCTGTGTTATGCAGGGGAAGACCCATATCTGCACAGATCTAATTATAGGAGTGCAGCCAAGTTTTGTGTTTACAGGACCTAAATTTGTCCCCTTTTTGCTCTGAAATCATAACGTATTTACATACACTAATACAAGTTCTGTGGCGACAGAACTGTAAACCCATTATCTGAGTATGGCAAGACAGTGCTGTGTAAACTTTGTGATACTGTGCTTTTGCCAAACAGTTACTTGGAGATTCTACAGGTAGAACGATGATAAGTATTAAATACCACGGGAGGCTGATGCTGTAATAAAGCCCTTACTCGCTGTGTGTACATTCTTTCTAGGGCACGGATGTCCAAGCTTTTGGCTTGCCTGGACCACACTGAGAGAAGAGGAATTGTCTTGGGCTGCATGTACATACATCGCTCCAAAGGTAATGCCTCCTATTTATTTCCATTGCAAATACAACTGATACAAAGAACACAATAATAATATTTGGTAGAACAAATTCTCAGCTATAAAACGCTATTTTCCAACATAGTCTGCACAATTAGCTATGCATTTTTTGCCAGCAATTAACAAAAGACTCCATATCATGTTCATAATAATCTGCACCAGCAAAGGTGACTCACTGTTGCCACTACTGAAATGCACCAGCCTCTGCCTCACCATACTGACCAAAGGCAGCTCCCACAACCTGGGATGCTGGTTGTGCTGTCCATCCACAGCCCTGAGGCCCTGGGCTGGGCCCTCACCCCATATGGCCATGTCCTTCCCATGCTGGGAAGACCAGAAGCAGGCATAGGAATCCACACACACACTCTCAAGGTCCAAAAAACACAGGGACATTTATTGGCATTGGTAATGTTGTGGGTTGGGGTACTTTTTAGTATTGCTTGTGTGCTTTTTCTTTTCTAATCTTTTCTCATTGTTTTGAATTATTTATTGTCTGGTGTTGAACAGACATCTTTATGCTGAGCCTCAGCCTTCTTCCCATAAGCACCAAAGTCTTCTGCTTCTCCAGGGCAGCAGCTGCCTCTGTACCAGCTCGGAGCCTTCCTCACAGCCCCAGGCAGCTCGGGTCCCTCCTCCAGACTCCTGCTGTAGTCCCAGCACAGCAGCTCAGAGGATTCCGGTCCCTGCCCTTGCTTTTCCTCTTAGTGAAGAAGAGATGAGAGGTCTTGGTGAGGGAGGGGTTGGGGAAGAGAAGGACAGGTTCATGGGATCCTCAGCTGTCAAAGGAAGGATTCCCAGGAAATGAATGTCCCATGGTAGCCGACAGGGTGATCTGAAATTTGGGGCTCTCCTGTCTAATGGTGCACTTACAGGACAGGATGATCAGCGCTGGCATCGAGGTGGCCGTGTGGGGGGAGGTGGACAGGACCCAACCCCACTGTGATGGTAGGGATGGGGTCTGGATGTCCTCCCACGCAGCCTGAGAGCAGTGGCCTGCTGGTGGTTTGTCCTGGATGGAGGGGGATCGACCTTCACTGGCTCCTCCTCAGGCCCTGAATCCACCTCCATGGCCTCCTCTCTGCTCTCAGGCAGGTCCATCTCCATCAGCTCAATGGTGTAGAGAGATGGGGACATGAGCCTCTGCCTCTTGGCTGGTGAGCATTCCATCCTGCCTCCGGGGCAAAGAAAGCACTCCACTCTTGAGCACAGAGTAGCCACTGGCATCGGTTGTTCAGTGACTGGAGTTCTGGGCATGGGCCCTCTTATTTATAGGGCTTGGAACCGAAATCTGACTTGTGACGTCAGTAGGCCGTGGTGTTGCCATGGTAACAATGTCCCGTGGTGACCAAAACATGGTGGAGTTGGGAGTTGGTGCCTACAGCCTGAGAGTTGTGCTGGTATTGAAGGAGAAGGAAGGATAGAGGTGCTGAGTGCTGCTCCCCTAGTGAAGGCTCCCCCATGCTATTTTGCTTGCTAGGCAATGGTTTCCCCTTGGGCAAAGTCAGCCACAGGAGTTCCAGCCTCCTTCTCATTCCAAGTGTGGGATCCTTTTGATGAGAAGGTGGCAAATGTGTCCCAAGAGGGCCAGGGAGGGTCTCCACTATTCTGACCCAGCTGCCTGCAATTGGAGCCTCCTGATGTGGAGCTGCTGCTGTCATTGGGGCAGAAGCAGTTGCAAAGAGGTGTGAGGGACTGGGCAGCAGTCAGCCAGCTGGGCTGGGTGCAGTTGGCTGGCAGCTCTGCGGATGCCATAAGTGAAGAGATGGGGATTGATCCTTAGTAAAACATCAGATCTCAGAGAGATCAGAGCCAGCTTGTTCTGCTACTTGAAATAAATTGCTGTAGCTGGTGAGTAATGTGTGCTGTGGTACCTGCAGAGATGCTTCTAAGTACATCTATATCTCGTGTGGCTCCAAAATCCTTTTGTCATAGTTCATATAAAAATCACACTCCTAGATGAGAAGATGCACACTGCTCTGCAAGCCACATACAACCTACTTTGTTTATCTATCAATATCTGTTGATTTATCAGAATGAGTTTTTTAATGTCTTCTAAGCCATAGTGCAGTTGAATTTTAAAAAAATCTTATTTGTATGCAGATTTTATTTTTTAAATCATTTGGGCAATATCCCTGAAGACCGCAGAATGTCTCTGATAGAGAAATACAGTGAATGCTGTGTTGTGAGCACAGGAGCATGTCTCTTTTTTATAACAAGCAGAAATGCAAGGGACAGAGATATACACCGATTGCTCTGAAAGTAGTGCCTCCTGTTTATTTTCATGTGTGCTGTAGAACATACAAAGTGCACACTAACACTGTTTGATAGAGCAAATTCTCATCTTCCCATTACTGTTTTTCAGCACAGTCACCACTGTTTGCTAATCTGTGCATGGGCTGATTGAAACCCTCTTCGCTTTGTCATGTGACAGCTGTGCACGGGCAATCCAGAGCGTGGTTTGTGTTTTGTGTCACTTTTGCCACGGCTGAAATGCTCCACCCACCACCTTGCTGTGCTCTGATCTGCTGTTTCGTCCTCATCAACATTCAGCAAGTGCTGATGAATGTCTTTGTTGCCATTCTTCTGTATGGAAGGATGTGGTGATGCACCCGCAACACAAACTAATGGGATATTTGACTGTGAAGCTAACACTGCTGGTTCAATGGCAGTGGCTGCAGTTCTCATTGAGCTCCCAGGGAGCTCATATTAAAAGCTGTTCTCAAACATCAAAACAGAAAGCACAGCTGCTTATTTTTCACTGCTCACAAGTCTGTGTTTATCAAATACTCATCGGCTCCATGGTCAAATGTAAGCGCTCACTTACCTACTGTAATGCCTACCAACCTTTAAAGTCACTGGATATCATTTCATTTCAGAAGCTAAGTATAACTTGAATTTAGAAGCAATGTATGAACCAAGGAACAACTTAACCATAGTATTTTAATTTCATGAATTTGAGACCTAGGAGCTTTATGCAAATTAGATAGGATCCTAAACGAACAAACACACAAAAGTAACATTATTCTGGAAAATCATCGTGCATGAGCTGATCGGTACAGTTCTCCAACTTTGCAGGCTGTTCTGTGTGATCTCTGCACTTCTTGAGTTATTTAATTTAAAATTTCATGCTTCTTGAAGTTTTACTGGACATCAGGGGACTCGGAAAGGTAGAGGGAATTGACTGGGAGTAGGAGAAGGGTGAGCCCAGACCTTCCTCTTACTGTTTAAAAAGAGCACATTAGAAGTCTTAGCCTGGCAGATCAATAGCAAAGCAGGAGATCGGCCTCACATTCCATTTGAGAACTATCTACCCATAAGGAAGCACATCACAATTTGTGTGAAACGGTGACATATACGCTGACAAAGGTTATAACATTTTTTCTTTGCACAGCACACGGAGGGGGAGATGTGGTCGTTTAAAGCAGTTAGGTATTTATTCCCACTGAACAAAGCGGTTTAAACATTACCCTTCCCAGAGCCATTAGAACAATGATGTCAGACATTGTGGAGGATTTGGGGCTCTGGAAAAGATCAAAGAAAGCACGAAAGTGTGGGTTGGTAAAGGAACAGCGTATAATGGAGGTGGGTTGACAGCTATTACATTTTGCAGCACTGTGAAACTATTTGATTAATTCTCATTAACTGCGTTAGCCCACTGTTTCTTCTCAAAAGTAGCAAAAAGAAGGCCTAATCAGTATTTCAGAAACTTGAAATGTGTTAGTGAAGCATTTGTCATCAGATCTTTCAATCAAGCCTTGCTGTATTGATGATAATGTTGTTTTTTGGATTTGAAGCACTTCATCTGCTGGCCGATTCCAACCAAACGAGGAGAGAGTGTTTCAAAAAAAGCTTGGAGTAAATTTGGCAAAAATCTGCATCTGTTAGGAGGGAGACCTTTTTGCTTCTAGAAGGTGTGCTGAAGCTCCAGAGGCATCTCTCCTGCAGTCTAGATGCCACAGGCAAGACCTTGTGCTTGCCAAAGGTAATGAAACAGACATCATAGTTTGGGGGGTTTTGTCCTCTTTCCTTTGTTGTAACTAAATGGTTTTGCTTTGTCTCTTTTCCTTGTAAGTAAATGGCTTTACTGCATTGCTAGAAAGGTCACTGTTGCCAAACCTTTGATTTTTGCACTGTCTAGATGCTGCCTTCCCCATCCAAACTAGTAGAAGCACTTGTTTTTGTTTTGATGAAATCAGAGAAATTCATATGTGTATATTTTTAGCTGGAATTCATGTTTCATGCAGGAGCAAACATAAGGGGAAGAGAAACTTGTCAAAAAAGTTGCCAAGGAAATTCAAAGCAGATTTGTGATGGGACTTGTACAAACTATTCTCCAATAGTCAGGGAAAAAAAGGAAATCACTTGTTAGCTTGCTAATGGTTTTAGATAGCTCTGGGGAGTAAAAGTAAGTGCAACAGCAAAGAGCTACAGAAACATCTCAAAGTCAGTGACTCAAGGTTTAAGACAGCTTAAGTTGTGTTATTAAACAAAGTATTTTGCAGAACAAAAGCACACCAAATAATGAAAGTCAGTGGTGGCTTCTGAATGAACCATTTATGATTCCAGACCAATTCTGGAGTTCCTGCAGACAGTTTTGAGATCAGTGTGATGCTCCGGTCTGTCCAGAAAAACACTGAAGAGAGGCATATTAAGAGAAGTGTCAATAGACCAAAACAGTGCAGGCAGCTGCACAACTCCAGCTGTACCAAATATCTTATTCTAGCTATTCCTCATCCTAAAACAAACAACCACAACAAATGAGCTTAAAAAGCAGATGAATAAGGAGATTAAAAACCCATCTAGTGCTATTATACACAGTTATACAGCCTGTGTGACTCAGAAGGTCTGCCTTCCATGAGCTGAAGAAAATGGAGAGTGCACAGAGCAGAGTAAAATGTTGTGCACACGCAGATCTGTCTTCAGTTTTAAGTTTTGGTCTTGGTACAAGAAGCTGTTCTTGCTGATTTCTGAAGCTCTTCTTACAGATTTCCACAGCAAGCACTGACTGAAATTAATCTTAATG
This sequence comes from Excalfactoria chinensis, assembly GCF_039878825.1. Taxonomy (NCBI): domain Eukaryota; kingdom Metazoa; phylum Chordata; class Aves; order Galliformes; family Phasianidae; genus Excalfactoria; species Excalfactoria chinensis. The sequence goes on along the minus strand of NC_092827.1, from coordinate 102,103,837 downwards.
AAACTAAAAACTTTCCTGGAAAAAGATTTATTTGTGTGGGCTGGAGAGAGAAAATGGCATGGAGCCCGGGAATCCAGTGAAGAAAACAATGAGAGATTAGCATGAAAGGCTTTGGCTTAAGAAAGATATTGAGCAGAGCAACTTTGACAGCACCAGCCACTCCCTGAAATGCTCTTGGAGACCTGGGTGCTGCCATACAAAGTTTTGTGCAGCAGTGTGATAATGGTCAATACACAGGGATGGTGGTCTCATCTCTACGGCCATTCTCATGGCTGCACTCTATATGCTGGAGCTGAAGTAGCAGAAGTATCTTGCTTGGCACCTGAAGCACAATGAGATGTTGTAAGCTCTGCTGAGATCTGAAAGTGATTTTGACTTGATAACAGCCCTGGCACCCTTGACACCATCTGAAGTTGCCTTTCCTTCCAACTTCCCATCTCAAAATGCTTGCTTTTCAGAAATGGTCCCTTTCTGGGGACAACCAGAGAGATTCTGAGCCAGTTTAATTTTGGAGCCTTATGGTACTGTTCCAAGTACTGATGACCAACCTCTTGCTCAGTCCTTTCCACTCAAGCAGGTCTCAAATCTCTAAGGACAACCATTTTTCCAACTGTGTCTCATCAGATTTTGGGGTCATCAGATTAATTCATGGCATGGTTACAGGATTTTTAGCATGCATTAACCAAAGCCAAGGAAGTATAAATCAGATTCTGTGTTCATCTGCAGTGTTACTGAAAAGGAAAACACATGGGTGTTGTAGATAGCAGTATCACTGCATGCCTGAGGAAATAACAGCTAACGCCTACAACATGGTCCCACAGAGCTCTCTGTCGAGATTTCAAGGTGTATTCTCTGCTCTTTTTGTTCAAGACAGATTGTTTTCTTTCTCATTTGAGTCTTTTAAGCCCCCTTATTTTTTCACCCAGTTCTCGGTACTTTGTCCAGCAGAGGGGCAACTTCTGGTTTCACACTAAATATGGCTCAGTTTTCCACCAGGTTTAGCCTTTAAGTTACAAGAAATGCAGCAAAAGCACTTTTCCCTCTCCCTGGAGCTTCTCTGAATTTACAGCCCTATTGTGTTCCTTAATTATAGCACATTCTTTCTATTCCAAATGGCCTTTTTTTGAGAGAGAGAGTTATAAGTATTAACTTGCAGTCAGTTTCACCTTGATCACTTCTTAGTGGGGCACTGCATACAACAAACCCCACCAGTTTAGTTTCCTGAATTCCAACTTTAGTCAATGGGACCTGCATTGCCATAGTCACGCCTCAGCACTATTATTTTACCAGGATATAAGCATAAGCAATTTGCCACGTTGAGCCAAATGAATGCTAAATAGCTCTTCACTTGTTTCATGCCATCCCCTCCAAGGTTTGTTAATCTGCTGGATGGTTTGATGATGCCCTGACAGAATCACAGAATCACAGAATCACAGAATTATAGGGGTTGGAAGGGACCTCTAGAGATCATCGAGTCCAACCCCCCTGCCAAAGCAGGCTCCCTACACCACGTCGCACAGGTAGGCGTCCAGGCGAGTCTTGAATATCTCCAGAGAAGGAGACTCCACCACCTCCCTGGGCAGCCTGTTCCAGTGCTCCGTCACCCTCACTGTAAAGAAGTTCTTGCGCACATTCGTGCGGAACTTCCTATGCTGGAGTTTCAGCCCATTGCCCCTAGTCCTGTCCCCACGCACTACTGAAAAGAGACCAGCCTCGCCACTATAGCTCCCACACCTCAGGTATTTATAAACCTGGATCAAGTCCCCTCTCAGCCTTCTTTTCTCAAGGCTAAACAGACCCAGTTCCCTAAGTCTCTCCTCGTAGGGGAGATGGTCCAGGCCCTTCACCATCTTTGTGGCCCTCCGCTGGACTCTTTCCAAGAGATCCCTGTCTTTTTTGTACTGGGGAGCCCAGAACTGGACACAGTATTCCAGATGAGGCCTCACCAGGGCAGAGTAGAGGGGGAGGATCACCTCCCTTGACCTGCTGGCTACGCTCTTTTTAATGCACCCCAGAATGCCATTGGCCTTTTTGGCTACAAGGGCACACTGCTGGCTCATGGCCAACCTGTCGTCCACCAGGACGCCCAGGTCCCTCTCAGCAGAGCTCCTCTCCAGCAGGTCATCCCCCAACCTGTACTGGTGTATGCAATTATTTCTACCGAGATGCAAGACTCTACACTTGCTTATGTTAAACCTCATCCGGTTTCTTACTGCCCAGCTCTCCAGTCTGTCCAGGTCTCTCTGAATGGCCGCACAGCCTTCAGGCGTGTCAGCCAATCCTCCCAGCTTCGTGAAAGAAGCTGCTGCTAAGCACATTTAGAAATGTGCCAAAGTCTACTGTGCAATTCAGTGCATAAAACCATGCAGCCAGAAGCAAACTACAGACTCCTTTAGCAGGAGGGAAAGGATTGGCTGCTTAAGGGAATGTTTGAATGTGCTTGCCTCTCTTCCATAATTCATGAATATCTAAATATTGCTACTCCACACTGAAACGGTGAGCAAGCAGTCCACTGGAAGAGTTAAAGCCCCAACAACCACATAAGATACAGCCATGAAAAACAACTTTCTTTTTATTTTATTTTATTTTATTATTTAACTTTCTTTTTATTTTTGGCCTCAACTTTTTCAACAAGTTTGAAAATCCAAACAAGGACTTTGGCTGTTGTTTGACTTATCCTGGGCTGGGAAAATAGGCCTTAGACTTTTTTGTTTTAACAGATACTTCTGGATATCTTCTCTTAATCAGAATAACATACAAGACCTTCACATTTTAATGACTAATTAGATGTCATAGGATGAGAAATAGTTGTTTACAGGTTTGATCCGTCAGTTGTATCAAAAAGGGCTTTGAAGGCTTTTCTAAATATATATTTGCATGTAATTTTCTAATGCTGTATGTGGCGTCCCACTGAGGTCAATGGGACTATTCCTGAAGTTAGGATAATACCAAGCAAGTTAAAATGTAATGATTTGTTCCCATTTTGAAAGATAAATCCTGCCCAGAAAGTTTCTATGTAGTTGTCATTGTATTACTAAGAGCTGGAAGGAGACCAGGAGGGGAGAATTGAATAGACAAGGCAGAGAAATGAGAACTGCAGATGAAGATGTAGCACAGGCGTTTAGCACTGGGGAAAAAAGAAAGGAAAAATAAAAAGGAGTGAGGTCTGCTGCAGTTCTGGAGTAGCTGTTTGAGAGGTCTGCTTCAGATCCAAACATGAAGTAGCTGTTTGAAACTGCCAAGTCCTTAATGAGCAGTTTCTATGCAAGAGACTGATGGCTACTGAGGGACTGTTTCCCTCATTTCCTGCAATGGCAGAATCTGTAGAACAGACCTTTGCAAGTTTGCTGTCATTAGATGCTCTTCTGCCTCTGGCTTCAGTTTGGCAAAATGGTGAGGCTGAAAAATCCATGTTTCAGCCCCTCAAGAGGGGGAAGAATGAAAACGGTCATGCCTTTTATTCCAGAGTTGGCTTCATTTATTTCATATCAAAGGAATTATTATTCATCTCAAATAACTACAAATAATTTGGAAAGAAATCAGCAGGAGGTTCCTATAATGAGGCTCAAGTCTGTTATTTTGTCTCCCTACAGCTACAACAGTTTCCAGGGATATCTTCAGGAGCTTCAGATATGTAGATGGAACAAACTGTCTCATGTGTGAATTTAAGATAATTTTGCATTCCAAATCTTAGGCAATAAGGCAACAAAAAGGAACAGGAAGTGGAGAGGGAACATCAGTTCTGCTATAAACGATTTTGCCAGGGATAATTTGGTCCTGTGTTTGTACAGACTGCACTTCTTGTAAGAACAGTAACCCACTAACTTTAGCTGTTAAAGAGAGGTCAGATAACATCTTATGAATCAACACCGAGGATGAATTTTACTGCCAAGACTCTCATAAGCACAACCTCCAAGAATGGAAGGTGAAAGATAGAAATGTTGCCTGTACTGAGTCAGCCCTGACTGCGTAATAAAACTTTACAAATTATACAAGTGACCGCATTAACACTTCAAACACTTCACAATTGGCCTTGAGTTACAGCCTCAGGTTGCTCCAAGGGAGATTCAGTTTGGATACTAGGAACAGTTTCTTCTCCAAAAGAGTGGTCAGGCACTGGAAAGGGCTGCCCAGGGAGGTGATGGGGTCACCGTCCTGGAGGTGTTCCAGAGCTGTGTAGATGTTGAACCGAGGGATGTGGCTTTGTGGGACAGTATTAGTGGTAGGTGGACGGTTGGACTGGATGGTCTCGGAGTTTTTTCCAGCTTTGGTGATTCTATGACTCAATTCCCTTTTCTGTTCAAATTCTTTTCCAAACAGCATAGGCTCACCTGAGAGAATTATCATGTGGGATTATTGAAACAGAATTTTATCAGTGTGCAGGATGTGTACTTTAGATCACACTGAGCCACCCATCCAACTTCAAACACGTAATAGAGCATTCAGACAGCCTTACTTATGGACCTAAAATTAGTTACTTTGAGTCACGCTTCAGAAGAACCTATTTTTGGCCTGTACTATACAGGAAGCTTAAGTTCCTTGGCACCTTATTCAGATGCTGTCATTGCTTTTGCCTCCATCCTCCAAATAGATACCTTCCCTGATTAAAAGAAGTTTATGCAATAAGAGTATTCCTAAGTTGTAGCCTTCAAGCTCACCAAAATGTTTCCTGTATTTAAGCAAAGCAGCATTTCCCAGATTTCTTAAAAATAATGCAAAAGTGGTAAGCGATGTCTCCAGACAAGATTCCCAGCTACAATCCAGCACCGTGTATTGTTTTTAAAATCAGCGCCTCCGTTCATTTGATTAAAACTAGTGATTTGGATTGCATTCACACACTTCAGAACAGTGTTTAGAGTGACTAACCCTACTGCCATCTTGCTCATTGTTCCCCAAGACAGTAATAGCTGCAGCTGAAAGGGCAGGAGGGAAGATGAGCAGCAATAATTACTGCCCTTCACTGTTTATTCCACACAAGGAATTTCAGCAACCCAAAAATCCTTACAGTAACTTAATTTCCCAGGGGGCAGAGCAGTAAACACTCTGAAACAGAAAGCTGTAATTATAGTCCTTTCTCAGGTCCCTGTTTGAAGGGATGGAGCAGCTTCTAGCAATGGAAATAGCCTTGTTAGTCTAAAGACTTGCAGCAAGTAACTACGGATGTTTCCTTCTGGGAGGAAGTATGTTAATGTCATCTTCTCTGCAAGTGGGAGAGCAGCATGGAAGCAGCTTCCTGGTTGTCTCTGCCATCTCTCAGCACCTGCTTTGGGTGACTGACCGATTTAGAAACATGGAGATGAGAAAGTCTGAGGATCCTCATCACCACCACCAAAAAAAAACACCAAGCTATTCCGCTTTATTTTTGCAGGGGTGTCTTTTGAGGTACAGGGGTATCACTGAGCAGGGTAAATATCATACAGATAATATGAAGCTCATGTTGGATTGAGTTTTCTTTTCCAAAGCCTAATATACGTAGAAGTCTGTCACTCAAAAAAATTCAACTTTCAACTTCAGTCAGAAAGTACAGATGGGTCATCGAGGAAAACATCCACATAGGAAAAGTACCTGACTGACAGCTGAGAGAGCAGAAACCGCCGTCAGGGTCGAGTGACAAGTTTCCTAACTGCTGATGACTACTGCTGTTAGTTGACGTAAGGCAGCATGCCATCCAACAGGGGAATGTGTTAACAATGTTAGTCAATCCACTGTTAACACTGGAAATTTCACATGAATGGGAAAGCTGGATTTAATGCCAAAACAAAACAAGCGGCAACCATATTTAGGTTGCTCTTGATTCATATTCCTCCTACTTAATAGGAGAGGGAAAAAGCTGTTGATGCAAGTAGCACAGACGGGCTCCTTGTTTTGAAAGCTAGTCCTTCATCATATGACTTGGGAACCAAATGTGCTTTTACACACTGCTACAGCCAAAACAGATTGCAAACTTGAAGAACAAATGTATTTTTGACTCACTTGGCAACACGTGTCATATTTTTTTTCCTTTTAAATAGCAGAATGGCAGTACACTGGGGAGAAAGGATTTGTTTTTTAATAATTATCCAATGTAAACCATTTAACTGGCAGAAAATATTTTGAAAACACAGGTTCTATATGTATGATTACTGTTGTAATTGCAGATGGATTCAGTTCTCCTTTCTTCTTGTTTCATTCTGAAAATAGGAATCATTTCTGACAACAGTGAGGTCAAATTAGTTAGCAGTGTGACCGAGCTACTGATAGCACAATTTGCACGTTTTTTGCCAGGAAGGTAAGTGTATAATTCTTGTGGAAGGCAGTTGTGTGCCTGAGGTACTGCAGTCACACATGAGGACATTGGATGGTCCAGCTAAACAAGCATCCCAAGGCTGTCAGTGCTCATGTTTTTGTGTTTATATATATGTATAAAATAATGTAACTATGAAGCAACAGAGAGCAGCTCTGACATTCCTTACATATCTGCCAAGTTCAGCTTCTGAAAACTGGACTAGAAAGAAGTAAGTTTAGATTTTTCAGTTTCAAGGCACATCTAGAATATCCAAAAAGTATTTTTACTTATCCTTATACATCATCACCTTTCTTCTATTAAAAACATAGGTGTAGGCAAATGAGAAAAAGCAAAATTCTCTTGTTTTCGGCAATACCAGCTTGAAAATGTTTGGTTGTTTGTAGTAGGGGAAATAGCAAAGTGTCATCCCAGTCTCATCCCATAACTCTGAACAATTACTTACACTGAAGCTTTGAAATGATGTTATTTGACTTCCACTTTCTCAAGATGTTACAAGAAAGTCTTGATGTACCAAGTAGCATAGAGCCTCCTTTATGCATCTGGGTAAAATTTATTCACACAGTGTTGCTTTACTGGTACTTTTCTGCAGAAGAAAGTGACAGCACTTGTGCTGACTATTTGGTGATGTCTGTAGGTGGAGGTAGTGTTCAAACTGGTGCATGGATCACACACTGGATCATTTCCTGCTGCACTGGAGTGGCAATAAATCTAGCAGGTGGTACAAAATGCGTGTAGGATCAGAGAAACACAGAACATCTTGAGTAGGAAGGGAGTCATGAGGATCATCAAGTCCAGCTCCTGGCCCACATGGTGACAATATGGTACAAATGCACTCTCCAGGAAAACACTGTGAGAACACCTGAGCATCATGGCTTAATGCACACAGATGTTTGGTTGCATTTCTTCTCTTTGTGGTATTTTTCAGCGTTTAGTTAACCATTTTTTCTTTTGTTAACAGGGCTAGTTTGAATGGAAAGACCAGAAAATAGGATTTGCCCTTGACAGTTGCTTTATATCTAATGAGCTTGCAGCTGTTCAATGGTCACGATGTAATTCTTGAGGGGAAATTCAATTAACAATTATATTTAGGAGACAGCTGGAGATAACAGCTATCAGCACTGCTTGTTATCACACATTCATTGCAGCTTTATCCAACACCCACAGAGGCCAACGGCAGGACCAGGCACCGCCAAGCTCTGTCTCACTGACAAGCGTTATTATTTGCTATAAGCTTCTTAGGCAGCCGCACAATCTGCTATCAGACCCCATGACTAATTAGTCCCATCACAAACTCTATCCCCGTTTCACATCAGCTCCTTTGGGCAAGGAAAAGAGGGGATGACCTCATGTTGTGCCAGGGGAGGTTCAGGTTGGCTGTTAGGAACAATTCCTTCTCCCAAAGAGCGGTGAGGCAGTGGCACAGCTGCCCAGGAGTGGTGGGGTCACCGTCCATGGAGGTGTCCCAGAGCCGTGGGGATGTGGCACTGAGGGACGTGGGCAGTGGGCACGGTGGGGTGGGCTGGGGTCGGACTGGATGATCTTAAGAGGTCTTTCCAACATCCTCGATTCTGCGTTTCTGTGACTGACGTTCAGGTCAGTAGTTGCGGGCGGTGGAAGAACGGCTTTATGCCTCGTACTTGGGGATCCCTGCTGCTTTTTAGAAGGGCTTTGTAACGAACCGCAAAACCACAGAGAGTGAATTCTGAACTCGAGTGGGAGCGAGGGCCTTTCCCCAGCGCGGCTCCACAGCCGCACGCTACTCCCGGAGCGCCCAGGTTGCCGGCGCTGCCCGAAGCCCGGCACGGGGCAGCTCTCACGAAATGGCGTCAACCCCACAGAGCAGCCGCGGGGCGCTAACGGGCCCCCGTCCCTCGACCGGAGGAAGCGCTCCGCCGAGCGGGAACCGCCCTCAGCCCCCGCCTTCCGCCGGAAGCGAGCGGGGCGGGGCGGGCGGTCGTTGGCCGTTTGCTCGCTCGCAGTGGAGTCGACACGGCGCGTTGCTGCCGGAGCGCTGGAGGGCGGCGGCGGCGGCGACGGGCCGGGGGGCAGAGCGGGGCCGGCCATGGCACTACCGCCGCCGCAGAAGGAAATCGTCTACAACAAACTACTGCCCTACGGCGAGCGCCTGGAGGCTGAGGCGGCCCGCTTCCTCGCGCAGATCAAAGGCAACCTGGCGCGGGCCGTGCAGCTGCAGGAGCTGTGGCCCGGGGGTCTCTTCTGGACCAGGAAGCTCTCCACGTGAGTGCTCGGGGCGGAGCCTCGGCGCGGGGCCGCGGGGGGCTCGGGTGGCCTGGGGCGGCGGGACAAAGCTGGCCCGTCGTCTGCGAAACGTTGCGAGCGCTGCGGATCGGAACTGGCTTTTTCTCAGCTGGTCATTTTATCCGAAACCGTCTTTGGTTGTTTGCTCCCTGCTTGGCCACCTGCCTGACCTCTCGCCTTTCTGAGCGGGTCGTGCGAGGCGTTATCTCTGCGTGAGTCGTGCCGTGGTTTAGCGCTGTGCGAGCAGCAGGCGGAGAGCCGCGCTGCCCGTGTCCTGACTTCATTGGTAAACGTATTTCCGTAATTTGTCGTGTCTGTGCCAGGAATGACGAGCTGTGTCCTTACGGACTCTTAAAGCCTCTCGTGGAATTCTCATTTCTTCCCTTTTTCTTTTAATGGTCTTGTTGATAAATAGGGCATTCAGATCTGTTCGGTGTGTACATACTGAACTGCCTCTGTTTGCCAGGAGGCATTCTTAGATAGAGCTACGTCGGTGGTTTCAAAATGACTCACGTGCTTTCGCTGTGTGACAGTTTAACCTGCTTGGAAGCAGCGCAGCCCTGGTTTGTGACCCCCCCCCCCGCCCCCTCGGCCAACCATCGGGAAGCTCCTCCTGCTTTCGGTTGCCTCGTTGAAGTTGTGGTAGAGCTCCACATACTAACACAGCTGAAGTAAGCTGCTGTTATGAAGATAAAGGTCTACATGAGGCACCTGAGCTAAAAGTGGCACGTAAATCCTTACAAACTGTATGGCGTTGTGTTAGAATTACCCCATGTCCTGTCATTGCCATGACCATTAGCAGTTTAAGCTTTAGGGCACTGATTTTAACCTGCTGAGAGCTGCTGCTGTGCCACTGTGTGAATCACAAGGAACGTCGGGAGGCTGTAATTTGTGGTTTCCCACCTGCTCTTTGAAGTTTGAATTCATTGTGTGTTGTGCAACTTGTCTGATGCCTCTTAGTCCAAAGATTTCTTTCTGGCCGTAAGCAAGCATTGAAGCACATGTGGTCACAGGCAGAGAAGGAAACAGTGGCACTGGTTTAAAAATAAGCCTGTACCGAACATGAGAGGTGTTTTTGCTCCTCAGCTGAACTTGACAGAGTTGTTCTGCAGGCTTAAGCTATAAGCTTAGGCCTAGATAAACGTCTCCCAACTATATCATGTTCTGAGCTTTGTGCACTAGTGTTGCTGTGCCTTCTCAGGTGCTCTGTAACTTCCTGCAGCTGGGAATTAACTCTGGAGAGTACAAAGAATGAAAGTGAACCTCAAATCTTTTATGGATTAAGAATTTGAGATCAGTTTCTGTTTTCTTACTTTGGGATGACAGCTGACCCGAGGTCTTGTAGTTCTTATACTCTCAGCAATTGAGAGCATGACTTGCACATTGTTATCTTAAAAGGAGCTTTCTTGTCTTGCTGATGTCATGAACTGAGATGGGAGGGGGGGAGGGGAAGAGCAAAAATGGCCCTTATCAGATAAAATGACTGTAATCTAATTTGCATAATTTGCATTTTATGTGTAACATTGAGCCATGTAAATGAATCCTTTGGTGGGATGTGTATGCAGAGTGTGTAGCAAGACAGCTTTGCCTTGTGAAGACAGCTATTTAAGTAACTTATGACTCAATGAGGCTCCTTGTGCAAGGGAAAGTGCTTGCCTCAAAGACTGGCACTCAAATGTAATAATTACCCCGAGACTCCCCAAACTTTGGCTGGCAAAATCTGTATCTTATAAGACGCTAATCCTGTTGTGAAAGCAGAAAACCAAATGTCGGCTGTTGTATAACTTGCTACAGTGTCCCAAAAAAAAGCCCAACAGAGCACGTTGCATCAAAATCATTTGTTTAAATGGACTTGCATCATATTTTTGTTGTTTCATAGGTCAAAAGTAGATCGCTATTTCAATTGTATTCGCTTCTTTATGTGTCGTGTTGAAACTTTATAGGTTTTCTTTTAGGGCATAGCCTGTAGATGCTCATATGAGTGCAGTATGAACAAATAAGCACATTCAGTTGACTTTGTAGCCTGAAAAACACACAAGTGTCTTCCTTTGCTTTCTGCTCAAGTAGGTGAGGGTGGATTTCTTTAGAGCTGAGGGTCAGGGCTTCTGTTCCTGGCAGTGGCATTCTGTGTGTTTGTCTGTTACAAGATGACTTTGAGGTGCGAGGTATGAAAAAATGTATCTCAGCTGTTTTGGGGATGGTGGCCTCTCAGTGGGACCTGCTGAAGTATTTTAATTGCTGTCACAATGTATTTTTTTTTTCTTCCCCTAGCTGTTTCCCTTTCATCATTAACAGAAAAATATAAGCCTTCCTTTTGGGTATGTGGTGGTTATGTGCACGTACAGTGTACACATACACCTGATTTGAGGGGTTTTAGTGGGCATGAGTTATTGTTTTCAATGCAGTTTGTCAAATTCTGAGTTTTAGGCCAATCATAACACTGTCCTATGTGTTAGAAAGTGAGAGCAGATAGCTAGGAATTCAAGAGAGCTCTATTCAGCTTCATAAGTGAAGGTAATTTTAACTCCAGTAGGGCAGCCAACTTCTAGGATAATTTAGGATGTCCACTTGATACGAGAGTTCATATCCTAAAAATAGGCCTATTGTAGTTGTGGAGTGAGAGGTTGGGCACTTAATATCTACAGAGGGGGATGGAATGGAATCTTGGGTTGGTTGGTTTGTTTCCTTACAGAGACCCCGTGCTCAGTGCAGGAAAGATGGAACTGCAAAGAGAATTTTCAGTTCTTAATCACTTTTTTTTTTTTTACAGGTAACTGTGGGAGCAGTTTGGCACCAAGTTACTCAGCAAAGTGACATCTTTCTGTTCTGTACATTTCTTTGCACTTTTTTTGTCCTCAGCTTCTTAATTAAACAGCATTTGGTGTAGTAGAACTCTGTTACCAAATGTCTGGAGATGTGTGTGTCATGATCAAAAGGCAACAACGTGGAAGTTGTTAGAGGCTAAGCTTGATTTCAGAAGCCTCTGTTCCATGGTGAAATGAGCCTTTTAGGGGTTATTTATCAGACATACTCTAGAAGTACATTCCTGTAGGAGAATTGCTTGGAGATTTGGTCATGACGTTGAATTATGACCTTCTCCTTTTGATGAAGGGAAGTAAGGGATGGCTAAGGAGGGGAAAACAAGTTGTCACCCATTGTTTTCTGTGGATTCTCTGTGTTTGCAGTTCCACATGAGTGAAAAGTGTGTTCAGCTGCTGGTAGTTGCTGTGTAGGTGGGTGGTGTTTCTCATCCACGTGATTGAAGGGCCTGTGTTGGTGGACACAGTTTGCTTCTCTTTCACTTCTGTGTTGAACATGAATGAAAATACTGTTCATTTAAGGCAAATCCCCTGATGAAATCAACAGGGAAGAAGAAGAGAAGCGAGAAGTAGTTCTGTATAGGCTTTTTTTCCATCTTTGAAAACCAGTGGTTGTTGGTTTGCTCAAGCCTTGCTGCTGTCCAACTGTGTGTTCCAAGGAAAGTGGAGCTGGATGAATGGGGAGTGGGAAACGAAAAAGGCAAAAGCAAGGGGATTTTTTTTTTTCCATGAACGTATCTATTCAAGGAAACAGCCTTTGAGTAAGATTATTAGCTGAGGGTGACTCCGGAAGGTGAGAGAGTTTTAAATTTAGGAATGAGGAAGTGGTGGAGTAGAAAAAAGTCGTCAAGCTGTTGAATCCAAACCTCATGTGCTCCTGTGGCACCTTGTGACCTGTGTGCTGGGTGTGTTTTATTCAAGGAGATGAACTTTACATCTAGGCAGCTGGGTGAGGCCTTGGTGTTTGCAGAGGAGTGTGATGCATTTAAAAGTAAAACAGATCTGGTAATCGACTACATTTTACAGTGTTGGAAGAGTCAATTTTGGAAAACAAATTCAGTATCTGAGGCAGTTAACTTTGTTTTTGTTCTTTAATCAGTGTCTGCTTATGGTTGTCCCTCTGAAGATTATTGAGCGTATACTACCCGAGTAGTATCTTCGGCAGGTCCCTTTCAGCGTTGTTTCCTCCCTAACCTTTTCCTGCAGCAGTTCCAGCACTGTGTTGTGTGATGTGCTGTCCCACATACCAAATAAGTACTGCGAGGGCTGGCATTCTTTGCATTACCAGAGCAGAGCCTTAAAGCTTTGCCACTGTGCACTCAGAGCTTGGGTTGATTTGCTTCTACTGAATCTTAAACCAAAACAACCAATAAGCTTCTCCTCTGGTTGTTGTTTGACAGTTCATATCTTGTGCATTTTGTCTACTAGCTGCTCAGAGGACAGTACATGACTGCTCCAGAGTAGCTGGAGCAGTCATAGGAAGGGAGTGCGCTTCTGAGGTGGGTGGCAGTTCATAGTTGTGTGAAGTGTAGAATGCTCTGCTAGGGCCTTATAAAGGACATCAGAAAGCTTCTAGCATAACTTTAAGAATTTAACTGTCATGAATTTCAGCGCATTCCTTTCTTCTGTCTCAGTTTGGAAATAGCAAGCACCTTTCCCAAAGCTGGCTTTTAAAAATAGTGATTATAAGGGAGACAGAAGTGAAGCACAGCACCAGCAAACATCTGAAAACATTGGTTAGCCATACGGGCATGTTCAGATTTGGTCTTCACTTGAAACTCTGTTTTGAAGTAGTTTCTGTGTTGTGTTCTGTCCCCCTCCTTAAAGTTCTCCAGCTGAAAATGAGTACAATAAAGCTGCTTGTGACAGTTATTGTAGGGTTTTCTGTTTGTTTGTTGTTGGTTGGTTGTTGTTGTTGTTTTTAAGAAATTAAATACATGGGGATATGGAGGGACTAAATTAGGTGGCAAATATATTTTGAGCTGTGGTGAAAGAATATAACCCTTGTGTTTGTGGTGTCTGGTGTGAACATTGTTATGTTGTTTCTGAAATCTTGGAAGGCAATAAACTGTCTTTGTTCTTCCTGGTTATTTAAGTAATGTTTCTTCTACCTCATTAGTCTGAAAACAAATCATGCTTTTGATCTGTAACTGCTTTTTAGCACACTTCTGTTTTTATATAACTCTTTCATGTTGTAAAATTGGCTTTAGGCGCACTAAACCAAGATTGGTTAAATTCCAATTTTGCCCATAGGAGAAGCAACACAAATTATGAGTACGGAGGATCCTGTAGTAATTAGAAATGCCACTTACTAGTATTTCCTAATTCTTCCAGGTTTGTGCCTTACAGGAATGTGATTGCCTTGGCTTCCTGACCAGCAAAAAGAAATCTGAAATGGACTGTTAGGGTTGCCACTGATTATAAAACAGGTGTTCTTGATAGGCTTATTCTAATTTCTGAGCACTATACGTATAGAAGAGCAGTCAGACTATGCCAGAGATATAGTATATAGGATATCAATCTGAGGTACAAGGCAGTACTTTATTTGGTCACTGTGGTTGTTTTTTTTCCATAGTTGATTTCAGTTGTCAAAATATTCCCACGATTCTCTTTGATTATGCACTTGTTGGTTAGATGTGCAAGGTGGGTTTTATTTTGTTTTGTTGAATAACAGGAGCTGGCTCAGGTCTTAGATGAAATGGACATGCTTGAGACTATTGCTTACTCTTATTGTGGTTTATTTTTAGGTATATCCGGCTGTATGGGAGAAAATTTAGCAAAGAAGATCATGTGCTTTTTATCAAATTGTTGTATGAGTTGGTAACAATCCCGAAGCTGGAGATCAGCATGATGCAAGGTTTTGCACGCCTGTTGATAAACCTGTTAAAGTAAGTACAGAATCGTGCTGACTACTAAAATTTTCTTCTCTAAGTAGTTGATCCAATTCACTTGCTTCATGTTATGTACTTCAGTGTATGTCACTACTGGAGGTTGCTGCACTTTACCTTCTGTGCACAGATCATCTTGATTTAAAAGAGTTTGCATTACGTGTGCACTGTCCCCCTTTCAAAGTCATACTGGTGGTCGTGTGGGTAAAGGGGGGACAGTGTTGCATATTATGAAAAAGCAAACATCAGAGAGCTAAGTGCTAATATTGAATCCCAGACAGGGAGAAGGTGAAGGCTGTCTCACAACTCAGTAATGTTTATTTCACTTAGTCAGTCTCTTGCTGAAGATCTTGACAGCTTGAGTTCATGCAGAAATGATGTGTGGCTTGTTTTGGTTTTGGTTTTTTTTTTTTGTTGCCTGACCTTCCCACAGCATGTGCCAAATGCTGAAGATAAGCATGATTCAGAGCAGTTCCTGTTCTGCGGTGTTCTGGTGTGCGCTCGGTGTAGATGTTCAATCCTAAAGTGCTTTATTTCTTTTATTAGGAAAAAAGAACTGTTGTCCAGGGATGATTTAGAGTTACCGTGGAGACCGCTTTGCGAAATGTTGGAAAGGATATTATACTCCAAAACAGAACATCTTGGATTAAATTGGTTTCCTAAGTAAGTCTGCATTTTTAAATGTTTGACCAGCAATAAGTACATGTAATGCTTGAAAGTACAGTTAAAAATTTCTTTGCTATCAATAATTTGATGTACTGCATCTATTTTGTTGATATTTCAATGACCTGTATTTTGGTAGCTGTGTGTAAGACTATGCTAAATTGTGTGCATCCTTCTGCCAATAACCTGTGTTTGTTATGCTCTATCTTCTGAAGGTAATTGGGTTCACCACTAAGTATTCTGAAGCAGGGGGTCTCCAACTTGCTTTGGGATGACAACCTACAGCTTAACGGATTTAACGTTGACATTTTAAATAGTATGTAGGTTATGTATGTAGGACTACTGTTCCATGTGTTAACACAGTAAGGGTGTGGGAGAATAAAAAGTGGTACTTTTCTTCAATATACGCACTGTAAGCGTTCCCTGTGTCTGTGCTCTAGGTGTAAATCAGAATGTGCATGAAAAGAGTGAGATGCCTTCTGTAGGGAGTAAACACACACATTCAGAGTGGTGATAAGATATAGATAAATCAGTTTTCAGTGCAGTTAAGAAATGGTTTACAGATTATAATAATACAAACTTTATTTTTGCTTTGCTTGAGCTACCAGCCCCTCCCCGTCTGTCAGGTTGCCAGCATTAGGTTTTGTCATAATATCAATTAGAGGAGGTCCTGCTCTGTAAATTACAAAAGATATTACATAGATAATTCAGCTTATTTGAACTGAAACTTCACGTAAAAGAGAACAGAAGTCCTTAATTACTTTAAAAATGACTTTCTTCCTGTGAATATTGAAGTCTTATCACGGATTCCTTTTGCTGAATGCAAGATCCTATTGCTGATATGTGACACTAGCAGAAAGTTCATGTAGCTTTGTAATTTGTTACAGAGCTTCAGCGCTGAATTTGTCTACTGGCTATGTGGCTGGAAAAATAGATTTGCTAAGTGAACTATCGTACAAAGTTGCATTATTTTGCTAATTGTAGATACTACTTGCAAGTGAAAAAGGAGCAGAGCCTTTTCCAGTTGGATCATTTCATGCATATGCCAGCACCTGCATTAACTGTCCCTGGGGGTGTTGACTGGTCGCCGCTCATTTTCTGTGTGAGAGGCTGGTATGGTGGTAGGGAGGCTTCTGTGTAGAGGGGAAGGAAGGTGAAGCTGGGCCATAGATAGCTGTTTGGATGGTCTGTCTGAAACACCTAGCTTTTATTAATAGCAGTACCTATCAGACTTCATATGCAGTGCGATTTGTTCTCATACGGTGCTTTTTCATTTTGTTTAAGCCAACTTTGAAGGGTATTTTTTTTGGTGGATGTCAAGAGATATTTTTAAAAGCTGAGTTAATTTGATACATAGCTGATAATTTAACTACTGTCTTAATTTTATTTATTCTTTTTTTACATTCAGTTCATATCGACCAGGCATGTCTTCACCTAAAACATTTGTGCTTAATGTATTACATAGGTGGTAAGAATGACTTTTTTTGTTCAGCTCTGGCCGATGTGTAATCTTCTGCATGTTCTGTTAGACTGTAACACTTGTCACACAGGTGTAATTTCTGTGTAAATAATGTATTGGAAAACTGAATGTTAACATTACACCACTGTTTATGAGAATGTCGCACTGTATGTAAACGTTTCTAATTGGGAAGTAAGATAGTGTGTGTGAAGTGGCTGATCAAGTGGCTATATGCTAACTACTTTAACCAGCATATATATTTTAAGGGTCAAACAAAAGATGAATTTTACATTTGAATCATTTCAGTGTCTGAAAACGGGTAAATGAGCATTTGTGCAGGAGCGCATGTCACCATGCGGGTCTACTTTGCTATTAAAAACCATGAAATCATGGAAAGTGCTTGGGCAGTGAGCTAATAGATTCTGGAAAACATACTCAGCAATGACCTTGTCATTGTAAAGTGCGAGACAAAGCTCCTGTGTTGGTAGGGTCTGCTAGGAATTTTTGCAATAAAAACATAGCAAGCAGATGTAGCATATACGTAAATTCAGAAATAGTTTTTAAGGGGATCTAAGTGGAAGCAAAGTAGTCGTCAGGGAGAGACTTTAGCATTGCAGTTGTTTAAATTTGTGTATGTATTTATTTATTTATTGTTTGATTTTCTTTAGAAGTTTTTAGTTGTGCTAATTGAATTACATACTGATTTGGGGCCAACGTAGCTGGAAACTCACTGGAGTAATGCCACTTGGGAAACTCTAGCTGGCTGCTCTTTTCATTGTCTTAAACTCTCATACTGGAGTGTCCACTGCAGGGTTAGAATGCCCCTTAAGGCCTGAATCTGTCTTGAGAAATTGAAAATGGTGCTTTTATGGCTTTTTGATCGCGTAGAGGTCAGCGTGTCAGTTTGAATGTTGTATGAAGTGAAACATGTTTCTCTTTGAAAAGGCAGGAAATTTAGGTTTACAAATTAAAACAATTATGTCCTTGCTAAATGAGGGAGATAATCACGTAGAGCCAAAATGATTAGTGATAAATGCATGTGGTGCGGTATAATAAAATTTTTTTATCTCACTAAATGAACAGTAGTGGTGATTAATAACAGATACCTTTGGTGTGCTGTTGATCCAGTCCAGTGTGGTTTATGTATGCAGTTGTTTGCTGCTGTGCTCACTTAATCCCTAGCTAAGGTTAGTGGTGCAGCAGCACGCAGCAATTTGCTAGCGCAATAATTGTGGGTATTTTAGCAGTTCTATAGTAACAGTTACGTAAAAAGTCTAACAAGAGTGGAACAGAAGCCACTGCTAATAGATTAGAGAAAGCAGGTTCAAAGTGATAATGGAAACAGTAACTAGCAATGTCTTGTTCTCCCCAGTTAGAGCTTTTGGTCTTTTCTAACTAGTAGTCAACCAGCTGGACTTTTGCAAGATGTCTTCCGTAGTTGGCTAGTGGTTTCACTGTATCTCAGATGGAAGCTTCCACCTCTAAAGAAATATCTTGCTAGGGTTTTATTATTGGTTTGTTTTTCTGTCTTCTCTCTGAATTTGATATCAGAAGACAGGAAAAGGGAAGCCTTTCCAGTCCTTTCTCCTTTGCTTTCTTTCACTTGCATGCTCAAATTGGACTTAAAACTTGTGAACTTGAAATATTTGTCGATCTCCATCCATCAGAATTTGTGTCTTAAAATTCTTTTGTCCTCTGATTCATCACAATAATAGTTTACTTCAGTAGAATGTAATAGTGTAGGAATACTTGTTTTGCCACACAACCAATTATAGTATTGCTCTTTAATGCTCTTAAGGAATGTTCCTGGTTCATGCTCTATCTGCTGTTGGAACAACCATTGCCCATTTCCTTACTCTTTCAAGAATAGTATTTACTTTGAACTAAAATCTTTATGAGTTTCTTATGGAGTTTTGTCTTATTTTTGTTTAATCAATGATTAGACATTTTCCTTTGTATTTTAGAAGCTGTTAGTAAACTCAGTTTTTGTTCTGTCAGATACCATTTACTTCATCACTGGTGGATAAAATGCACAGTATTTTGCAACTTCTGGAGTGCATCTTGAACTGAAGCAATGTTCTTAGGGCCGGGTGGGCTTTTGGTGGCTTGCACTTGATGTTGAAGTGTAAGAGCAAGTTGTGGAAGTTGTGTGCAACCTTCCTAGTGTTCACACAAGTTGCTCTAGGAGTGGTTCATTCTTTGATGTTTCACCTAGCTTGTTCAGGATCAGTTTAACGTGTGTAGGACTAGAGAGAGCGTGTGCATGCTCTGTATTGATGTGTCCTGAAATGACTCATCTAAACTGATCTCTGGTCAGATTCTAAAGATGATAAACTTGTATCATCTTTATTCTGATCAAAATAGTATTTCTGTAGCACTTTTTTTTTTCTTTGGTGGTAATCTAAAGAAAGCAGGTTTTTTCTATTAAGAATACACAAATGGATCTGAAATATGTAAGAATCTCTGCCTGAACTTGAGCTTGGGGAATGATCTTTGGTAAAAGTGCAGTTTAGTCTTGAGTTAGTCTTTTAGTAAGTGGCGGAGCTGGCAAATGTGGAAATGAACAACCTTATGGTTTCTGTGGTCTCCTCTCTCTGCCTCCCTTGTTGGTTTTTTTGTTTTTTGTTTTTTGGGTTTTTTTGTTTTTTGTTTTTTTTTTTTTTTTTGTTTTTTGTTGTTGTTGTTTTTGAGTTTATTCTAAAGTTTATTTCCTTAATCCTTTATTTTTAATAGCTTGGCATCCTGTGACAATCTATGTTAAAATGCTGTAGTAGTTCTAGAATGTGTTCTCCTACTGTGAGTAAAACACTTTAAAATCAGCTGTTAAAGCATGAGGGGAAGGTAATGAAATAACTATTGATTTACAGATGCTTTGCTTCTCTTTATCAGAACCACCAAATAAATAAAAATGTAAACATTAAAAATAAAGAAACAAGTTGAAACAGTCAGATATGGTGTTTAGATTTCAATAACTTCATTAATTCTGTTGCCTTTATTTATGTGAAAAATTCTCAAATTTATTTCTGGACCTATTTGCAACTTCCCTGAGGGGTTACTTTGCTTTGCTGGTTATTCATGGATTTAAATGCAGGGCATTATTTCTTAGAAAGGGTAATAATTCTTCACTTGTTAGTCAGAACTCGGTGAATACCATAATGATATTTGAAAAGTAGAACCAGGTATCTAGGAAAGCAATTTTAATCTGTATTATTTGGACTGTGTGAAAGGTGATTAGCTACTGCATGTTCACTGAAGACATCTAATTGCATCAACATTATCTTAAACTCTTGAGGCTGAATCATCAAATAGTTCGTTATGCTGTCCTGGAAGTTTGGTAATACAGTATCCCTGATGTTTTCTTTCTTGTTTCAGTTCTGTAGAAAGTGTTCTAAAAACGCTTGTGAAGAGCTGCAGACCGTAAGTGAACTAACTCTTCTAAAACTGATATTGTTAATATTACTTTGAAAAGAGGAAAGAAAAGTCTTCAAAGCAAACACAAAGCAACCCACCAAACCCTGTTAGCCATTTTTTGTCTCTTGTTCTTTTAGCTCACCTTAAGATGTTTGGGTTGGAGAGCAGAGGCTTTTCTGTTTTACTGAGGTTGTGTGTGATCAATACTTCAGGGTCGTGGGCTTCTTAAGGTGGAAAACTAAGCGACAGACATGTTTTGTGTTGTAATGTTTAAACAAAGTGCTGCTATCTTAGACTGTAACTGCTATTTATTTTTTTTTTAATAGTGTTGGCTGAAAATCCCTTAATAGCTAATTAAGCTAGCATATCACTTGATAAGGCCACATTGTTATTCAGCTTTTTAGCTGTTACATTTGCTAAGAATGTGTATGCCAGAACCAGTTTAATTAATTTAGCTAGCAGCTTAAGAGAGCTGTAGAGACTTAAAATGATTTGTTTTGATGTTCCTTGATCTTACACTGTATTTTGTGAAGGTTAAGTGGAGTTGAAGAGTACCTATTTATTGCCACTGTCTCAGTGTAAAACTAAGACAAATAGCTAAATGAATTTAAATGTTTTAAACAAAAAGCAAGCTGTGCCCCCAAGCACCCTTCCTTTTTAAAGCCAGTTCCTTATATGTCGGGTGGTTTCTTCAGGTATTTTCCAGAAGATGCCACTGCTGAGATGCTAGATGAATGGCGGTCTTTAATGTGCCCTTTTGATGTTACCATGCAAAAGGCTATTACCTACTTTGAACTGTTTCTGCCTACTACCCTTCCTCCTGAACTTCACCATAAGGGTTTCAAGTAAGTGTAACTGAATGTCTGTTGGTGTAATGTTCTGTTACATGTAATTGTCTTTTACAGGATGACATTTCAAGTCACTCAGGTAAACCATTTTTGCAGTGGTGCAGCATTTGTTTACAGTGCTTTCAGGATTGTTTTTCAAGGTAGAGATTAAACTTACCAGGATCTTCTCATTCAGTTTTTCACGTTTCTGTCTGAGCCCCCCCCCCACCCCCCCCCACCCTAAATCTGGGGGCATTTTAGTGCCTGTTCTGAGTTTATCCTTTCAAGAGTAAAGTGGACAATCTACAGCAAAGCAAAGTAAATTGAATGAAATGCATTTTGCCTGTGAAAGAATAGTAACACGGTAGAAATTATTAACCATAACACAATTTTAAGCACCAATATGCCTCTGGTGCAGCTTCTGTTGTGGCTTTCACATAGACTGAAGTTACAGCTGTTATGAATTTGAGAATGAGGGGGAGGTTTTTCATCCACTGTCAAGATGTAGAAATGTGAGACAGTCAGAAGTTTGCTGTAGGAAATTAGTTCAAGAATGAAAAAGCATCTTGTCCTTCAAATGTCTCTCTATCTGGATTGTGTTTAAGGTTGACTCTGAAGCAGAAGCCAACAATATTAGGTGTGTGTAGGGACTTCATTGACTGGTTAGGGCAGATCTTACATTTTTGATACAGGATTGGGGAAGACTTCCACGAAAGGAAGTGAATATGTGTGTGTCACTCCAAAAGTAATGCCTCCTATTTATTTGTATGGAAACTACAACAGACACAAGGGGCATGATAACACTACATACATTAGCTATGCTTTTTTTGCCAGCAGTGAACAATGGCCTGCATCCATGCTCATAAAGTTCTGCATGGCCATCCAGAACATGGCCTGTCTTTCATGTCACTGTCACCATTGCTGAAACACATGACCCACCCCTCACAGTGCTGACATCCACGTTTTTGGTCTCGATAAGTGTTCAGCATCAGTGAATGTCAGTTGGTGCCTTTTTTTCCCACATGGAAGAATTAAGTTCTATATCTTTGCTTCACACATACTTCTGTGTCTGATGGCATTCTGTCAGGCTGCTCTTCTGCTGCCACCTGTCACATAAACAAAATGTAAAACAAAATGTAACAGAAGCTTCATCCTCTACTTCTGTCCTGCCAACATCTGCCTCTGGGCCAGTGTAATAAAATGTGAAGTGTTACTTTCGGAGCAGCCCTTATTGTTTGTGAATTGATTTAAGCAAGGGACCGGCATGGAGGATTTGCATCCTTGGCTTCAGATGAATTCAGAATAGAAGATGATGACAATTGTAACCATTGGTCAATAGGGAAAAAATGTTATATTCTAAACTAGAAGGAAATGAATGGAATTTGTTTTCATTCAGTTTGTCTGTGCCAGAATGATAATATATGTTGATGAAGCTGAAGTAGGTGATAAGGATCAGAGTTGGAGGTAGGGAGGATACAATAGGAGATGCAGTGACACAAGCATGTCTGTGTTGATCGCTTTTTTTTTTTTTTTTGAATGAGTTAGAAGGGCAGGTGAGTTTCTGAAACCACCTGGCAAAATGAGAAATAAATGTCAAGTAGTGGAGGAGTTGCTTTCACAACATAAAAGTTACTTTGATTATGTTCTCTTGCAGACTTTGGTTTTCTGAATTTATAGGCCTTTGGGTTTCTGTTCAAAATCTTCCCCAGTGGGAAGGGGTAAGTATTGATTATTTATTTTTTTATTTCTTGTGACGTTCTTCATATTTCTAATTTTGAATAGTAATGGGGTATCTTTCAGTTATAGCTCATGTACAGTCACTCTGTGTTTTACTTAATTTTTTTCACTATCTTTTAACAGTATACTTGTACTGCTGTCCTCGGTGTAAGCGGGTGTATGCCTAACACAGAATGTTTTCCATGCCTTTTAAGTTCAACTTTACTACCTCTAAAATTGGTACCCTTATTTTGAAGTGCAAAAGAACTTAAATATAACTTTTGATTTGCAGCCCTGTCTTGAATTTGTGTTGATGACCAAAATACTTCAGTTTTTAGCGTGCTTCCCTGCTTGTTCTTGTCTCTGTTACCACTGATGACAGTGTTCCATTTCTGTGCTACACTGATTGAATTCTTTCATGTAGTCCACACACTACCTGTATGGCAAAGATGCTCTCAAAAGAGGTGCCCTAAATACTGCTGCAAGTCTTGGTTTCAAGGTGAGGGTGCAAAAATGTTTTTGTTTCGAAAATGGAAAGTCAGGCTTCATATCCAGGATGACAGACTCTAAAATTGCACTGATTGCTGTACCGTTATTACATGCGTCCATGTTTAGAGTCTGTATTGATCTTCAGTTATCTGTCTTCAAAGAAATCTCCCAGGGGTTAGTTTCTTCTTCTACTTTTCAGTGAATGCCATCAGTTATCTTTATTTTAGACTCAATAAAGAACTCTTCTCTCCTTGGCCAAGAATACCATCAGGTTATATCTTTCAAGTAAAATGTTCTTTACTAGGAGAGTGGTTAGGTCCTAGAACAGGCTGCCCAGGGAGGTTGTGGATGCCCCGTCCTTGGAGGTGTTCAAGACCAGGTTGGACAGGGCTCTGGGCAACCTGATCTAGTAAAGGCGTATGTTTGGTGGCCCTGCTAGGCAGGAGGGTTGGAACTACATGATCCTTGAGGTCCCTTCCAACCCGGGTCATTCTGTGATTCTGTGTGATCTGTGTCTGCCTTTTTATATGTGTTTCATGATCAGATATTAACTTTTGAAGTAAGAAGTAAAACATTCTCTAGACAACACCACCAGCAGCCTAGGTGCTGACCTGTGCCTTGGCTTTACTGCAGTGAAACTTGGCAAATAACCAATGTGCCAAGTTCTGTGTGAACATAAGCTCATTGACCATCTGGCTTCTTTCACTAATCTCCTGTGTATGTATTCAGGGAAGACTTCTCAGTGTCTTTGCAGAAAGCTAATTTCCAGAATACCATGGAATGCAACCTTTGTAGCCCATTCCATCTCTGGTAATTTTTGTGTCAGAAGGATCCTGTATAGGTCATCTTAATTTGAGTTTCTTTTCATCACAGTCGGAGGAAGGCAGTCTTTGCTCAAACAAATGGCAATTTTCCAGACTTGAACAAGTTTCATTTATCATTGTCTATAGGCACTTCTGCATCTTCCTGATGGTTATCTAGGAAAGTACAATTGTCTCGTCTTTCTGCCAGAAAGATGACAGCCTGTACTTTTAGAACCGTTATTTGGTCTGTTTCTGTCAACTAGTTTAAGAAAAGAATCATCAACACACTTTCATAAGTAAGCAGCTGTCTGTGGCATTTTTCTCTCTTCAGCTGACTTCTGACAGTTTGCTCAGAAAGCACAACATTTTACTTTGTTTTTTTCCCCCAAAGCTTTTACTTTGTGTTTCCTTTTCTGTCTCATCCATCTTTTAAGGACAGGGTCAGTCTTTTCATCTGGCTTGGTTGTAGGTCGTTAGATACGTGTGTTTTAACTGTACAGTCCAATTTAAGCCTCTGTCTGCTGCTAGCTTTTTCTCAGCTTGCTTTGGCAGGAGTTGGATGTGCTGTTTGAAGGGGAGCTTCAGAAAGAGTTGCCTTTGAGGTGCATGGGAAGGGTGGTTTCTTTTTTCAGTGAGTATTTTCTTGTGTCAAACAAATGTAATCCATTTAAGAAATTGTAAGGTTTGTCTTTCTGTTGTGGCAGTTACAACTGTCCTGGACTGAATTTGTTGTTTTCAAAAGTTATGTCATCTTTCAGGCTTGAGAGGTGAGCTGTGTACTTCTGTGAATCTCTCTGAATTGGCAGGATTATTCAAGGCCTTTGCTTTTGAATGCACTGTAGCTTCAAAATACTGGTAGGAAGCATCAAGGTCTTGGATACCTGACAAGTATTTCCCTTTTTGGACAAGCTCATAAAGCATGGGATGGTTGATTGTTCTTTCTCATGATCAGGATGTAGGAGTTGGACATGCACTCTCCCTCTCTTTGTGTAGTCCTTGTAAGTCCCTGTTCTGAGGGCACTTTTCAGTTCTGTTTTGGACTCGAGACTGTCATGGCACATACAGTAAGACTGTCTTCAAAGATTGTCACATACTGCTATCTAGCCTGCCAGCTGATGCTTTTACAAGCCACATACATGTATAAACCAAAGCTTAATACACGCTGGCCATCAGCCATAGGCACGTGCATTTTAAGAAGGATAGATCCTGTAGAAGCTGAATAGTCCTTCGAGGCATGCTAGGTGAGTTTTCTTTCTTTCGTGTCTGTATATAGGCTAGCATCCCCTTTGAACTCACCAAATAATTTCATTGGTAAAGAAGCTGTCATGGGTTAACCTAAAATTTACCTGCACCCATGACAGGGGTATAGACGGCCTGCAGGGCCGCTATCCCAAAAGGAAAAGGGAAAAAGGGAAAAGGAAAATAAATACAGCGGCAACAATCTAAGGAGGCACAGTTATTTACTAAATACTATATCGGAATACAGAATAACACAATATAATACAATATAATTGGAATTAAGGCTAACGAATCAAGTAAAATAAGAGAGAGTGAGTCCCGAAACCGAGAGGCCTACTGTAACTCTAGGTGAAACGGCTGGAACGCTCCCACACGGCTCCCCCCTGGCTGGCAAGGTCCAAGAGAGCGAGTCCAGCACTGAAGTGACATTATATAGAGTCTGTGTCATATGACTGACCATGGTGTTCTCTGGGACATTCAGTCTTTTGTGAGCAGCACATTTGTCAAAATTATCCATGCTTTATCATGATGTTATAATGTGGAATACTGATAGCAAAATTACAGAATTGCAAAACCATGACTGAAGCACCATTAGATGAACGGACAATTGCTTGTTATGGTGCTCCAGCTCCAAGTACTAATGAATGGCATAGTGTATCACTTACAGTCAGTACTATAAAGAACCTGGGTACTGCACTGGCAACCGAAGTTCAGGGCCCTTTTCCTTGTTGCAAAGTAGTAGGCTTTTGGATACCGGCGGTTTTCTTTCCAAACCTACAATGTTCTTACGAGCCTGTCTTTCTCATTCTTGCATCTGGGAGAACTAATTTGTATGTTGTCTTCAGAATGTTCGTCAGGACACTTTCCATTAACTAATACAACTGATCATCTGGGCAAAGGCTGTGAAAGTAGAGAACAAGTTTCTGTTAGAGAAGCTGATGAAAACACCAAGCTAGAGCCTGTTCTGTTTAATAATAATAATAAAAATCCTTTTTTCTTTTTCCTTTGTGGGTTTGCTGTGAAATGTCTTATAGAAATCACCTGCAATTTGTTTCAAACAAATTGCAAACAAATTTTCAAACCTTGCCTGCAAAGATGTCTCCTACACCCAACTGATTTTTTCATTGTTGTTTTTATAAGTGCCATTGCTTGAAAGACCCTGAGCTTTAGTAAAGGTGTGGTTCACAAGTCTGCTCTGTGGGAGCTGCTCTAGAGGGGAATAAGAAAAGTCTAAGTAAAAGATAAGGTCTGTACGAAGCATATGACATACAATTTAATTTTATTGGTCTGTTGTTCATCCACTGTCATTTGGAGTTGCTGTAGAACAGTAAATAGTTAAGGAAGATTTAAAAGGCTGGCAAATGCATTCTGCCTCTCTTAAGACAGAGAGCAGAGCATAGGAAGAGAGGTGTGAGTATACCTTACAGAAGTACTGTGAGTATATCTCAACTAAATAGTAATAATTTAGTGTGCCCCCGGTGGCGCACGGTGTCAGAACCGCCGCTTGCAACACCGGAGGGCCTGGGTTCGAATCCCCCCTGTGGCGCAAGTGGTAGAACTGCTGCTCTGCTACACTAGAGGGCTTGAATCCCGGGAGTTGGACTCGGTCCCTTCCAACTCGCACAATACTATGATACTATGATGATAATATTAGAGAAATTTCATGACACAGAAATGTATATTTTGATAGTCTCTGTCACCCAGAACTTAGATCACAGTTAATACTTCTTCCCTGCTTTGTAAGTGTCCAAAAGAATGAGTTGGCCTCCTGCAGGTTGAATTCCTACAGGTGCGTTATGCAGTACAGTTTTGGTGTGTTCTAGCAGACTAAAATCTCCCTTTGTAGATGTTACAGTGCTATGGGTAGCTTTTATCTTGCATCTGTAAAGTAGATGGAGGGTTTTGTTCATTCTTTTATAATTAATTCTAATGAATGTTTCCATTTTCTGCTGTTGTTTCAGCATCTGGTAAATCTTTTTGCTCGCTTGGCCACTGACAACATAGGGTACATTGACTGGGATCCTTATGTACCAAAGGTAATACTTTTCATTTTATGAAATTACGTTCTTTACTTTCCATGTTAATGTGCAAAGGGTGATGCATGTTTCCTTTATGGGTCTTATACTGCAGAGCCCCAGCTTTTCAAATTAGATACATTCGTTTGAAGACATAATTTGAGCTATCCTTTTATAAGAAAAACCTCTGGAAGTTGGTACTGCTGTCATCTGACTTAAAGCCAAACAAAAGCAACAAAATACCTTTCCATATATAAATGCTGTCTGAATATGAAAAAAATATATATAACAATATAATTATACAACAATTATATAATTATACAATATAATATATATATAGTTATATATATGTATAATTAATTCCCTTTGAAATCAATGTTAATGTCATTCATTTGATAAATATTATGACTTTCAAGTCTTTCATCTTATGGATTTTTAAAGGTGTTCATAGCAGCTATATTTTTTTAAGTGTTATTAAACATTGCTTGCTGAAGAGAAAATTATACAGTTTTAATGTGTTTGTGCTATAAACACTTCTGAAATTGAGGACTGTTTCATAGAATCATAGAATCACAGGGTTGGAAAGTTCCTGCAAGATCATCTAGTCCAACCATCATGCTTGCTACCACAAGCCACTAAGCCATGTCTCGTAGCTGAGGTGCAAGGTGTCCCTAATACAGATTAAAAGCAGTAATTTATATTTTATCTCAAAGCATGAAAGCAGAAAATGAGACATAAGTGCAACCGAATCATTATTCTTCTCTTGGTAGCAGTGGTATTAGTGTTTTCACTAACTTATGTTAAGCCAAAAATGTCAAAGGTTTTTCACTATTCTGTGATACTTGTAACGTACCTTGTGATAATGGGAGTTAAGAAGTACAAAATAGTGGCATGTCTCACGGTGTTAGTGTGTTATATACTTTGCAGATGAGAAATTTAGGTGGAAAATTTAAAAATAATAATAAAGATCTCCAGAACAGTACTGGTACTTACATGATGTCATTTTAGATCTTAACTGCTTTGGAAGAGTAAGATTTAGCTTTTTCTCCCAAATAATATGGGTGGCTTTAGATTGGTAGCTAAAATCCTTCCTGGCAGAGTTGTGGTTTAGCTGTTCTTTTGAGTTAACTTCAACTGGAAATAAAATAAAATAATAATAACTGGAAATAAAATAAACTGATAACACTGACATTTTTCAAGTGTATATTTTTGTGTTTGCACCACAGCACTAAGAAGTACTAAAAGTACTAAAAAGAGTTGCTTGCTTTCCTTCTCACTGCTGGTCTTTAGCATCTGCATTGCTATTGTGGTCCCATTTGTAACAAAACCTCTTGGAAATTGGTTTTGTTCCCTATTATTTGTTACATTTAAGTATTTAACTGTTTATTATTTTCTGTGTATCTGTTGCAAATGAGGGAAGGTCCATGACATTCTACGTTTGCGTTCTGTAGAAAGTGTTACAAATCAAGGTTAATTGCTTCAGTTCCTTTTTGGTGGGAGTAGTTGTGGGGAAATGAGAGTTATGAAACAAAATGAAGATAGATGCATGTGTTTTACTTGGTTTGTATGAAATGTAATGGAAATGGTTGGAAAGCTATTCATTCTCTCCTACGAGTGCCACCTCTTCAGCAGTGTGTGAGGAGAATACTGTCTGAAGTGAATTCAGGCTATGCATATTTCATTTCATTTTTCTCATGCTCAACTGGAAAGCTAGACTTGTGAATTTTTCAAGGACTTAAAGTATTATGGCTTTCTTGTGAAAACGTTTTTTCTGTCCTCACCTTACACTTGCCATTTGAAACTATCTGATCCTAATAGTGTAGTTACTCTGCCCAGAAATTATTTGTTCACAGAATCACAGAATTGTAGGGGTTGGAAGGGACCTCTAGAGATCATCAAGTCCAACCCCCTGCCAAAGCAGGCTCCCTACACCACGTCACACAGGTAGGCGTCCAGGTGGGTCTTGAATGTCTCCAGAGAAGGAGACTCCACCACCTCCCTGGGCAGCCTGTTCCAGTGCTCCGTCACCCTCACTGTAAAGAAGTTCTTGCGCACATTCATGTGGAACTTCCTATGCTGAAGTTTCAGCCCATTTCCCCTAGTCCTGTCCCCACGCACTACTGAAAACAGACCAGCCTCGCCACTATAGCTCCCACACCTCAGGTATTTATAAACCTGGATCAAGTCCCCTCTCAGCCTTCTTTTCTCAAGGCTAAACAGACCCAGTTCCCTAAGTCTCTCCTCATAGGGGAGATGCTCCAGGCCCTTCACCATCTTTGTGGCCCTCTGCTGGACTCTTTCTAAGAGATCCCTGTCTTTTTTGTACTGGGGAGCCCAGAACTGGACACAGTATTCAGATGAGGCCTCACCAGGGCAGAGTAGAGGGGGAGGATCACCTCCCTCGACCTGCTGGTCACGCTCTTTTTAATGCACCCCAGTATGCCATTGGCCTTTTTGGCTACAAGGGCACACTGCTGGCTCATGGCCAACCTGTCATCCACCAGGACGCCCAGGTCCCTCTCCGCAGAGCTCCTCTCCAGCAGGTCTTCCCCCAGCCTGTACTGGTGCATGCAATTATTTCTACCTAGGTGCAAGCATACAAAACTCCACTGGAGTGTTTTGCTTTGGTAGCTTTCTGCACTGTTCCTATTTCATGGCTGACTTACAGTATGCAACCTTTTTTTTTCTTCTTTTTTTGCAATACAGATTTTTACCAGAATTTTGAGGAGTTTAAATCTTCCGGTGGGAAGTAATCAAGTTGTGGTTCCAAGATTCTTAACAAACGCTTATGACGTAGGACATGCAGTAATGTGGATCACAGCCATGATGGTTAGTAACTTTTCCATCAAGTATAACAAAAACTATTAACACATAGCTTTAAACAAGCAAGCATATGAAGTGAATGTTCTGTTCAGCTCACAGCAGAAGCATGTTTTAGGCTAACTTGTGCTCAAGGATTGTTTAAAGGTACATTGTTTCACTGTCTGTTTGGAGTGCAGTTCCAGGGTTTATTTCATAGCCACTGTCTGTGGCATTCTGGAAATGAAGAGTTAGCTACAAAGGCCACTGTGAATGCATGCCTAAGACCTGCCTACCAATTAAATCATTTTTAGTGTGAACATCAGATGAATCTTGGTTGTTAATGCTGAGTTGCGGGGCTGCATATTTCATCCTGATGCTTTAAGATGTGGCTGTGGTAAATGAGAGTAGTCTCTTTTTCTTGCACTATTGTGTGTTATCTTTTCACTTAGCGTTAAAATTCTGTGCTTTGTTTTTCACAGGGTGGACCAAGTAAGCTAGTGCAGAAGCACTTGTCTGGGTTGTTCAACAGCATTGCTTCTTTTTACCATCCTTCAAATAATGGACGTTGGCTGGTGAGTTTTTGCATGTCAGAACAATAACTTTTTTATAATATCAGCAGAATCATTGAATAAAAGGTGTAGATAGATGCAGTATGTGCTCTTGTAGCCATCTTGTCTGTTGGTTGTATAGTATTTTGAGGATTTAATTTTCAGTTTGTCAGTATTGTGATTCAAATTACACTTTTATACTCAAGCCAGGAGCACAGAATACCCTTGCATCTTGCTGACCTACCATAGCTACCTTTGCTAGCTTAGAAGCTAGCAAACTTTAGTTTTGTTTAACTAAAATGAGAGCAGATTTTTAATGCATAGTCTCTCAAATCCTGATGTTTTCATGGAGTAGCTGGATTAGTCTTCTACTAGAATACTTAATACCCTTGTGATAGCTGGTAGAAAGTATGGATTAAAGTGACAGAATTGGTCTAAGTAGTGTCAGAAGAGCTGTCTTGTTCTAGCATAAGATGTTACCTGAGTGTGATTCTACAGAGAATGCTCTCACGTGTCCTAATTAGTGGTAAGTAATCTTGGTTATTGACTGCATGCCTTGTATGAGTTTCTCAGAAATTGAAGGAAATCATAGGACGTTGTTTGCAGAATAGTTTTAAGTATTTTGGGAACTGAAGTTTAATGATAGGAGCCTTGTGTTTTAGGGCTCTATAGAATTTTCATCTATTGTAGCTGTATCACTTCAAAATACTGTGTGCTGGTCAGTTAGCACCTGAGGGTTTTACTACTGCTGAGTAACTGACTAGCCTTTCTCACATATTTAACAGAACAAACTGATGAAACTACTTCAAAGGTTACCCAGCAGTGTTGTCAGAAGGCTGCATCGTGAGCGCTACAAGAAGCCAACTTGGTTAACTCCTGTGCCTGATAGTCACAAACTTACAGATCAGGATGTTACAGACTTTGTAGAATGCATTATTCAGCCTGTTCTTCTGGCTATGTTTAGTAAAACTGGAAGTCTGGAGGCTGCCCAAGCCCTGCAGAACCTTGCACTGATGCGTCCTGAGTTAGTAATTCCACCTGTGCTTGAGAAGTAAGTGTGAACTGTGTAAGCCTTCCTGTTCTCTTTCCAGCAGATAAATACTCAAAAGCATTTATTAGATGACATGCAGTCTCCTTGCTGCAATGAACTCTACTGAGCAATCAGCTGAGGGGGAGGACATGATTTTTTCTGGGTTTACTTTTTTTAAACATCTGGTTAAAGGAATAACTGTCCATAGTTTGTGTAATATAGGGTAGCCCCTCAGATTGTCTGTATTTGTTATTTTCTGAGCAATGGGGGTGGGTCAGCTTAAAAAGCAACGTTATAGGTATATTTATCAGCCATATTGTGCTGCCTTGTCAGCTGTCTTAGAGCCAAATACGAGTGGTGATACTGCATGTTTGTGTGATGCCTCTGTTTTGTGTCAGGATGTGTGTGTTACAGATTGTTTAAAATTAGTGTCATTGCTTTTGACTTGAAGCAAATCACTGAAGTATGTGTCCGTATAAAGTAGTTGGTTTATATGTCTGCTAATGCCTTAATGCCTGAAATTCCAAAGAACTAACTCCTTCCTGTCTTCAGTGGAAGCTTGCTTTTTAGTCTCTGCCCTTGTTTCCCCATGCGGTCCTTCATGCTTTACCAGCTTGTGTTGTAAAACCAGTGGAGAAATGAATTTGTCTTGAAAAGACCATTCCTGAATTCCATACCATACTGACTCAACTGTTTATAAAGTCTTGATTGGTCAACTCTTAAAAGAAAATGTTTCAAGCGTAACATTTCTAACAGGGACAGCAGTGAACATCAGTATTGGGTATGACTGCTGCTTCTATTTCAAGAACAGACTGAATGCCTGCTCTGCAGATAAAACTATCACTGATAAGTTTGCCTTGGCTGCAATTATGAATTCATGTTGTTGAGAAGATGTAGGTCGTTTACTCTTTGAGTGATGAAGAGCAGGGGTAGCACTATGACTCCTGTTTGAACTGGAGGTTATTGACAACTGTATGAAGTGTTACACAGTTTGCTGAGGAGTACCTTCTGTATTAAAATAATAATAATAATAAAAAAATAAAAATGGTAATTTAACCAATTTTAAATTGAAAAAAATAGAAATGGATTTCAGTTTCTCTATTCATAGGCAGCTGAGGCAAATTTTCATGTATGCCACACAAACCTTACACTTTCACATACAAAACTTATCATTAGTTTATGTAAATGCTGCCGGCAGTAGAATGGTGAGAGTTTTGTAGTTAAGGATGGCTTTCTCATTACTAAACCACTTGCAGGGATTGGTCCTTAAAAGCTGAAACAAGAAGAATGTAATAGCATTGAATCTAGGAGTCCATAAATTTACAAATTCCCATGCTGCAACTGCTAACAAAATGCTTGATCCTGAAGTTTTGAAAGAAACAGTTTTTAATATAGAAAAGTTAAGTCTATTGGAAAAAGATTACCAAAAGTACATTCTGGACTATTGATTACCTTAGTCTTTTCTCTCAGAAGCTGTGTGCCCTTTTTGTAAGCAAAGAAGACATAAATGATTCACTTTTATTTTCTTTGATAGCATTGAAAATAATGATTTTCCTAATATGATTGCTCTTACACTCCATAGAACATATCCTGCACTTGAGACATTGACAGAACCTCATCAGCTCACGGCTACTTTAAGCTGTGTAATTGGAGTAGCTCGTAGTCTGGTATCTGGTGGGAAGTGGTTTCCTGAAGGTCCAACACACATGCTACCTCTACTGATGAGAGCTTTGCCTGGAGTGGATCCAAATGACTTCAGCAAGTGCATGGTGAGTGTCTCAGTCTTAGCTCTTCTTAGAATGTATTTAGCTAATTGGCTAAAGAGGAAAGGTTCTGTTATATTTATATGAATGCAAGTAAAACTTGTATTTCCAGAAATTCTTAGCATGATTTTCTTTTTTTTTCCTGGCACAATTCTGCATGTAAAGACGTGATAGTAAAAGCTTCTAACTTAAGATAGTGCCTTTGGCTTGTTGGACACTGCCAAGTGAATCTTTAACACCAGATTGTGATAAGCATTGTTTCGTTTTTTTGGGGCAGCTCTAAAAGTAGGTATTCCAAGATTGATGGCAAATACAGAAAGCCTTTTATTTATTGCTAGGTTTCATTAAGTTAGGTCCCAGAAACCCATGTCGCAAGGGTTTCATTTTCCTTTACTATTCAAACAGTTTAAATATCGGCTTTTTTAACTTCAAAATCCAACAGAAAAGCATTATTTTACCAGAAAATAGTTTTCTTTGTGTAGATACAACTTCAATTAGTTTTTAACCCAAAGTTAGAAATAATCAGTTGTGTTTTTTTTTACTGTAACGATTTGTTGTAGCTGCCATACTTTAATTGGGAATGCTTTTTAATGTGTAGAATACAGCATTTATTAAAGAGCTGTTTGCAACTCTCAACAGATTACATTCCAGTTTATTGCAACGTTTTCTACTTTGGTGCCTTTAGTAGATTGTTCGTCCGTGTTGCAAGAAAGGGATGATCTTTCAGAGGTAAGAGCACTGTGCAGTTGTAAAAATGAAACCGTAACTTACAGACTTCAGCATAATTTCTAGTGATCAAATCGTCTTCAGAAGTGTAATGTGTTTGCTGCGATCTCTTTTTATGGGTATGAGCTGCATTAAACACTAAATGTTATGCACAAACTTTAATTTTTGTTGCATTTGCTTCTAGTCAGTGTGGTGGAGCAGATATCGGTGTTGTTTTAAGATATACTCTTATCTAGTTCAAAAATAGTCCAGCATAGTGCAGCTTGAAGGGTAACTAGTTGGTTGTCTGGGGGAATCTGGGAGGAATTGATCAGGAAGGAATTTGTTACTGAAAATTTAAAAGAAATAATGGGATGTTTCTTCTGTTTGTATTTATTTTTCAGTAAACTAATATTCCCTTGTGTCTTTAAGGGCTGTTTCCATACTATGGGAAACTATTTCAAAATATTTGTACCTCCTGGAAATGTTCCTGTAGTTGGCAATAGCATCAGAAAAGAGAAATCTCTTCAGATCCTTCTTAATCTCTTCTGTTTAAGAGATTAGACAGTGAGCACCATCTCCCTTTTCTGTTTTAACTTTGCTGCCTCTTCTTTAATAGACTTTATCTCCCTGCCTGTCTTCTGGGAGTGTTTTTAGTACTTCATCCTTTTTCTTCTGCACATAACAAAAAAATACAGGAGGGGAATGGGAAATTCTGGCATATTCTGAATGTAGCAGCATCAGTATCCACTATCATAGTTGGAACTACCATGTGGAATGTTTTGCCTGCTGTTTAGGGGACTTTTCATGTAGCTCTGAAAGCAACTAATAGCTACAGATTTTTGAATGGTCAGAGTGCTACTGGAAAGTTAATTTCCTTGCCCTGAGGCTGCAGTACTGCAGAGCTGACTGTTTGTATGGTGAATGTGTAGTGCAAATATGTCAGCAAAGTCAAGACTGCTGCCACAGTTGGCACTCGCTGACATGCTGCTAGAAAGAAGGATCAGTAGTAAGGCTAAAGGTTGTATCCATAGAGATGAACCCCATTTCACCTTGAGAGGCTGTTTGGCTATATATCAAGGCCAGAATGTTTGAGCAGTGCAACGTGTATGTAGTAATTGTTTTCAGGCGATATACTCAAAACTATCCCAACTCTGTTTGGTGGGACATGTATTGTAGTCTGTATCACTTAAAATTTGAATGTGCTTTTGTGAAGCACTTGATAGAGGATATCTTTATATTATGCTTTCCTAAGTAAAGCCAACCTTCCGTGTTCCTTTTGCATTGGAAAATTGTAGGTGGAAAGAGAATTGTGCTCTGCAACAGCAGAATTTGAAGATTTTGTGCTACAGTTTATGGATAGGTAAGTAAGCTAATGGTAGGTGAAAGCTTGACATGAAGAGCTTAATACAAATCCTAGTTCCAGTTAACTAAAATTGTACTTGTTGCACTTACTGCACTTCTGTAGATGTTTTGGACTTATAGAGAGCAGCACGCTGGAACAGACGCGAGAAGAGACAGAAACAGAGAAAATGACTCATCTGGAAAGTCTAGTTGAATTAGGCCTGTCTTCTACCTTCAGTACAATCCTGACTCAGTGTTCGAAAGATATATTTAAGGTATGTAAAACATAGCACATTCTGTATGACTTTGAGTCTTAATTTTCTGTTGTGAACTGCTAGTGAATTCAGGTTCTTCCTGCATTATCTTGGTGTGATCTTATGCATTTTAACCAAGGGAGGGGCTAAGAGAGTTTAGGACTCTGTGTGAATTTGCTTTGTGATTTTATATGCATCAGTACCGAGTTCTGAGCATCAGGAAGTGCTAATTTTGTAGCCGCTGATAATTGCTAGAGTAAATTATTCCTACAGCTTTATCTCTTTGTCATTTTAGACAGGGTCTTCCAAGTCTTTGGATGTTAATGCTGACTTACCCAGTTGCCTGCTTTCCTCTTTTTTCCTATCTCCCTTAATCTTCCACTGAGCAAAAGAAGTAGTTCATGGAGCCATGTGGCTAATAAGATCAGAAAGACTATCTGTATTAAAATCCCTCAGGGCTGGTGTGGGGAATCCATGTTGTTACACAGGTGGATTCTTTTCTTGTTGTTTGGGGGTAATGCATTTTTTCCTGCTTATATTCTGTAAATGTTTTGAGATGCTGATTGTTCATTTTCAGTCATTGCTTTGGACACTTAGGTATCATAGAATTACTCAGGTTGGAAAAGACCTCAAATCCAACCTCAGCCTAACCGTAGTATCTTACCTCTAACAAACCTCTGCTAAATGGTATCTCTCAGCACCATATCCAAATGGCTCTTAAAGTCATCCAGGGTGACTCAACCACCTCCCTTGGGAACCTATTTCAGTGTTTCTGTAGAGAAATGTTGCCTAACGTCCAACCCAAACTTACCTTGGCACAACTTGAGGCCATTTCATTTTGGTTGGAATGTTCTTGTGAATGCAGATTTTTTTTTTTTTTTCCTTATTACATGTGATTATTTTAGCAATGAACAACGTACATACATGCTAACCACTTAAATAGCTAATTCCATATTTTTTTGTTAAATAAGGGATGTCTTGGCTTTCTTTCACATGTGAAATAACAGTTTTTGTGTAAGCAGATAGTGTCTTATCCAGGGAAAACTGCTTTTCTGTGTAGTTTCTCAGAAGCATCCCTGAGCTTTGATCAGTCAGCTCAGTGTATCTCACCTCCTTTTTTCTCAAGGTGAACATTTTAGATGCCTTTCCATCTGGAAGCTGGATGTCCCTTCGTGTCATCAGTTACAGCACTCTGTGTGTTAATGCACGCATGGCTTTCTATCATTTCTGTTCTCTAGTGTAATTAAATTGAGTGGTTATGTTTTACTCAGCTTCAGGCATTGTATAGAACTGATTTGCCTTCTCTGTTCTGATTTCTAATGTGAATCGCATCTGCTGTCATATATTTTAAAAAAACCTAGAGATGCTGCTTTCTGTGTCAGGCCAAATATTTTATTGTTTTTTTGTTTGTTTGTTTGTTGCTTTTTTAATTTAAAAAAAAAAAAAAAAAGCCCATGAAAAAATAACCGCTGTCCTTTTCTGTTAATTTTAGGTTGCCTTGGAGAAGGTTTTCAACTTTGCCATTTCAAATATATTTGAGACAAGGGTCGCTGGTCGAATGGTTGCAGATATGTGTCGAGCTGCAGTAAAAGTGAGACGGGATGCTCTTATTTCATTCTAATTTTAGTTTAAATAATAAAAAAAAAATGGAAAACCAGGAAGTCCATACTACTTACTTACATAGAATCTTTTATACCTTAAAAATACGGGAGGCTCTTAATATCCTAAAATTAAAAGGTTGTGTTCAGCAGAATTTCCTTAATTGCTTTTATGTTAAATTTAATGGTGGTTTTAATGAATGTTTTAAAATCATAGAATTACTTGGGTTGAAAGGGACCTCAAGGATCATCAAATTGCAACCTCCCTGCCACAGCAGGGCCAGCACCCTTCAGATCTTGTACTAGACCAGGCTGCTTGTGAAGTCATACGAACTCTAGATTTGAACTATCGTTGTTAATTTGAGAGTAGTCTGTGTTTCTTACTCAGTAATATTATTAGAAGATTTGCGTCAGTGTCAGCACTGAGCTTGTGTTGCATGTTTTTTAAGAACTATTTATAATGCTGTTTCCAGTGCCGTCCAGAGGAATCCTTGAAACTGTTTGTACCACATTGCTGCAATGTTATAACTCACCTCACAGTCAGTAAGTTGTTCATGTTTTTAATATTACACTTGCTTTGTTTTGGACTGACTTTTCTTAAACAGGAAAATAATATTTAAATTTTCCGTGTCTATTCTCCATTTCATTTCAGTAATGGAAAATTATTGTACAACAAGCACTTGTTCAATCTCTTGGCAGAAATGTCTGAATTTAAAAGAGCTCATTTAGTTATTTAACAATTAAAAATGTCTCGAAACATTAAGTGATTTCCTCAAAGTATTAAAGATGTTAAATGAAGTAAATTTCAGTTGGATGGGGGTGAAATATGAGTTGGAAGTTGGCCATAGAAGGCTTGGGAGTAAATTTTTGGAGTGCAGGCATCTGTTCTACGATTTCACTCACTTGCAAAACCTGTCTGCAGTGTAGTTACAGCAGTGCTGTTCGTTTGTTCCTCTAGATGATGATGTGTTACGTGATGAAGAACTAGATAAGGAGCTACTTTGGAATCTTCAGCTTTTGTCAGAGGTACTGCAAAGAATAATCTCACTGTCCATGTGTGCCACTGAATCTTATTTCATGCCTCTGAAGGAAAGACAAAATTGAATACTGCTGTTAAGCTAAATGTTTTATGAATGACACTGCATAACTTTCTCTTCTAACTTTAATTTGGTCTTAGATAGAGGGAACTAACCATGGGGGTTGTACATGGAATTACATTAAAGCAGTTATTACAAATGGTTACTGAGGAGTAGAGAAAGAAGAGGGCTCAATTTAGGGAAAAATACGTTATGGTACAGGTAAATGTAAAGGGCATCCCAATATGTATAAACAATGCTAGAAAACTTTGAACAAGATTAAGAGGGAAGTATTTCACACTTCTTGTATGTCACTTTTTCAACAGTAGAGGTGATAGTTTGTGTGCTAGTTGTGTATTAAATCCTAATGTCATGTGTTTTGCTGAATGAAATGTGGTACAGGATCAGCTGAGTGATGTAATCATCTCTTTAGTCCTCCAGAATCAGATCTGCTATATTTACTTTTCAAATGTTTGTCTTTCCTGTTAGATCACTCGAGTGGATGGAAAGAAGTTGCTACCATACAGGGAGCAGCTTGGGAAGATTCTGCAGCGAACCCTACATTTAACCTGTAAGCAGGGTTACATTCTGTCTTGTAACCTACTGCATCATCTTCTTCGTTCTGCTACACTTATCTACCCCACAGAGTACTGCAGTGTGCCAGGTGGCTTTGACAAGCCTCTTTCTGAATACTTTCCTATCAAGGCAAGGATTTTCATTTATTTAGGATTAGAGGATTTGACTTTCTTTTTTAAAAAGCAATCATACACAATATTATTTGTTTTAATTTGGAGATTGTAGCAGCAATGGAAAGTGTAATTGAAAGATGCTTTAAGCTTTTAAATGTATAGAACAAATATCAAGTTACTTAGTTATATTGGTAGCAAAAAATGAATACTGACCTGTTTTGAGTAATTATATAGCATGACGTGTTTTCTGGTGCGTGTGTTTTACAATGATTGCATGACTACAGCAAGGTAAAGCAAGAGTTATCTACCCATGTTTCTTAATACAATGATTATATGGTGCGTTTTGTTGTGACCTAGCTATCTTGAAATGCAATGTTAAGATTGCAAAAGAATTTTGCTGTTCACTTAAGTACTCAGTCCTTAGTCACAGAAAGCATTACTGCACTGCAACAAACTTAATCTTTTACCTGCTATATAGCCTTTTCTTATTCCTTTTCACATAAATACGATCATCAGATACTACAAGTAATGTTGGGGACATGCGAAAAAGAGTGTAAGTACATCACAGCAAAACAGTTGCCAAAAATGGAGATACGGTATTTTTTAGGAATTTTCATGAATGTTTTTGAATTTGAATCTGGTCAAAGAAACAACGAAGTTAAGTTGGGCTTTTACAGTCCTTTGCCTTTTAGTCTTTCTGGATATGTTATGTTCCAGGTACATGCAGGCAGTATACAAGGTTTGGGATTACTATGTTTTTCTTCCTGACGTTCTCTGAACATCTTCTTTATAAGGATAGCCAGTTTTTGTGTTTTGCAGTAAGGTTAAGTGGTTTTTAAAAGTTGTTTTTGTTTTATTTTATTTTTATTTAAGATTTATATAATGGTTTGGTTAATGTGAGATATCTTTGTTTAATATAGGACTGGGGTAAACCAGGTGACCTGTGGAACTTGGACATCCAGTGGCATGTTCCTTCATCTGAGGAAATAAACTTTGCTTTTTATTTGTTGGACACTTTTCTTCAGCCTGAGCTCACCAAACTAGAGCGCTATGCAACTGGAGAACTAGAAATGTCCAGGTCAGTGGTAATACTTAATACAGAGGAAATGCATTTATCCACTCGTGTCTTCAATTGGTCATTGCCAGTTGTACTAGCACTATAGACATTAAGGAGCAAAATGCTGTAGCGTTACATCGTCTTAGGATATTCCAAGTATCATTCCAAGATTTTCAAAGTGCATGTAGGTTGGAAGCGCATTTTGTGAAATTGATAGCAGATGATACATTATGGCTCTTTTAATTATAGTCAGCAGAAAAGCTTTTCCTCTGCACTCTCTATTTTTACTTTGGTATAACCATTTGACTTTCCTGAGGTATGAAATGGGGTGCAGATCCAATTTGGCTTGTGAGTCTTTTCAGTGCTTCCTTTACTACAATTGAAAGGATTTGCTGCATAGTGTGGTCCTGAAAAAAGTGTCAGTGTGGTAAATGAGGAGGTAATGGAGTGTCTGTGGCATGAACAAAGGCAAGTAGAAGCAACATTACCATTAGCCAATCTTGTTAAACTTTGTTAGCACAAAACCATGACTTTGAAGGACTGTTTCCTAATCACAGCACAGTCATGAGTTTATTATGTGCTAAAGCACTTGCAGTTATCAACTAGCTGAAGCTTTTTACAGTCCTCTCAAGAAATCTTTTTCTTGTGTTAAATTCTCCTAGCCTTGATACAACTCTATGTAGTTATTTATACCTCATCAGATGTTCATGGTACAACATTGTATCTCATGCAGTTCAGCGCTGCCTTTCATGTAGCAGGGTGTATCAGACTCCTAAACATATTTCTGTCCTACCAAGGTCCCACACTGCTTTATTCCTGAAAAAGGCAATGTATATTTGACAAATAGTGCCACCAGACTGTAATCATAATTTGTACTTAGGCTAAAGGAAGAAAGTATATGTTTCCCATTTAGGTCTTTAGCTTATTTGCATTTGTTGTTGTTGTTGTTTTGTTTGTTTTGGTTTCTTCTGTTTGTTTAGTACCATGTATGTAAACCAGTTAATTTATCACAGAATCACAGAATTTTCAGGTTGGAAAAGACCTAGAAGATCATCTAGTCCAACCATTACCAATACTTCCCAGCTAAACCATATTCCTCAACGCAACATCCAAACGTTTCTTGAACACTCCCATGGTCGGTGACTCTACCACCTCCCTGGGCAGTGCATTCCAATGCCTGACTACCCTTTCTGAGAAGAAATACTTCCTAATGTCCAGCCTGAATCTCCCCTTATAACAGAATTGGGCTTTGATTTGGTCAGGGCTCCATTATGCTACTTAACAGAAGTAAATGATGATGATAGGGCTACTTATGAGCTCTTGAACTGCAAATGAAATTGGTATACAAGATAGCATAGCTGCAGGAATAGAGAATGCTTTAAGTAGCTGAGGGTGTAATGTGTGTGAATAAACAAGGGTGCCAGATGAAGCTGCTTTAAATGGCAGCGCTTCAATAAATAGCATTTTTGTTGATTCTTATGTAAATCTTATATCTCACAAAATTCTTCCAAACAATATTTTGAGGTAGAGCTGTCTGTTTTGAAGCCAGTGGGTCTCATTATCCTTAAGTTTCTTCTTGCAGACTTCAAAAACTCCACGAGTGTTGATGGTAAATAATGGAATCTGATTGCAGAAAACAAGCAGTGCTTTTTGCACTTGTATTTAAAACAGGTGGAGCTTGGGGGGGGGGGGGGGGGGGAGGGGACTTTTATAAAGCTCCACAAAACATATGACTTATCTTCTGTTTCTTTTGAAGTATTTAATAAAACAGTTAAAGTAATAGGTATTTCTTCTTTTTTTAAGAGATGACGTGCAGCAGTGTCTTGCCATCGTGCATAACTGCTTGATTGGTTCTGGGAATATTCTGCCTCCTCTGAAAGGAGAAAGGGTAGCTCACCTGTAAGTAGAATTTCTTGATCTATCACAAATATCTGTAGCATAATATCATAATATGTCATACTTTTTCAGTATTTTCTTATTGCTGTTGACACCCAGCTGCTTCTAGTGACTGTTTTAAAGGAATTTCCATACCAGTATAAACTTAAAATATGAGTTACAGAAGCAATGGAGTGCTTAAAACAGGAAATAACGTTGTCTTCTCCCATGCAAGGCTGTGCAAATGTTTTTAAAAGGTAGGTGACAGCATTGCATTGCTGATGTGATTTTATATGAAGGAAACAGAAGCTGGACATATGTTTTTCTTCTCCTCTAAAGAAGCCTTTCTCTCTAATAATGTTTTGTATCTCCCTGAAGAAATACGAAGACATTCTGAACTTAGCTTCTTTTTGCTGTGTTCTTATCTTAAAGTAGGAAGTAAATCCTGTTCAAATCCTCCTACCCTTGTGTAATGTAATAAGATGCCTGAGTGAATTTTCATTTTGGAAGAACTAGGAACAATGCGTGTTGTGTTTTATTAGTTTGGGCTTTAAACAGACTTGTTTAACAGATTGCTGCTTAAGTTTGCAAGGTACTTGGACTGATTTAGGAATATCTTCTAGAATAAGACCGCCTCAAAGGCACTGCAGTCATGTTCCTGTACCAGTAATATGATGTGGGACCTGAGTTAGCATCACTGCTTGGTTCAGTCTGAATCCTTAACTTGGGATTGTCTATGGTTTTGTTCTTGGTTTGGATTGTTTAGCATCATTCTTTTGTATTTTTGGGTGGGACCTGTGAACTCCTAATGTCCAGGTTAGGACGAGCATATAATCTACTTCTAAATGTTTTGAGTGGAAGATTTGAAGATGTACTTCATTCTGTACTACCTTATTGAATACATACAGTTTATACGACAGCATGCTGGAATCAATGTGACTAAAGAAATGGAAATCTTACATACATGTCAAAAGTAAGATTATTTAAGAAAAATTATTTGTTCTACTTAATGACTGTAGAGCTTGAGAATTGTTCATTATACTCTGAACAGGCTTTCAACTTTATCAGTAGGTCTTGCAGCCACTTGCTACATTTACACAGAGGCTTTTGAAAACCATAATTAAAGTTAATATATATATGCATATATATATTTAATATAGGAAATCTGAGGGAAGTAGAGTGGATATGTGCACAGGCTATTGTTTTTTGACCTCTTAAGGTGGACTGAATACTTCAGGAGTTCCATCACACTGTTTTACAGACTTTGTTTCAAATATGTATCAGCTCCCTGTAAGTTTGTTCTATTTATTTGTCAAGAGCAGTTACAAAGATCAGCGTCAATTAAACATCTTGAGAGGCTGAGTGATGCATCTGGGGCAAATGGTGTTCATTTTGAAGGTTCTTCTTAAGAAATGTGTATGTCTTAATGGTTTACTGTAAGGAAGCGGGCATCCTGTGATGTGGTGTCAAGTGGAAATGCATGTTCTTCAGGGCCTTAGTCCCTCCTCTTCCTTCCTCATGAAATCCCTGGAATATTTGTAGGGAGGAAGACCTCTTCTTATTAAAAAGCAATATTAAACAGGTTGCTTTCTATCTCATGTGTCCACATTCTGCATTGAGATTATAAGCCATTTGTATATGGGAGGTGCTTTTGCTGAACTTGCTATTAGAGAGGGTTTCATTTTAATTATAATTGTTTTGTGTTCTTGGGATTTTTTTTTTTATTAAGATAGCAGTTGCATACAATAGGAGCAGGCTTG
This sequence comes from Excalfactoria chinensis, assembly GCF_039878825.1. NCBI lineage: Eukaryota > Metazoa > Chordata > Aves > Galliformes > Phasianidae > Excalfactoria > Excalfactoria chinensis. Next base: position 102,060,462 of record NC_092827.1, on the reverse strand, counting down.
AGAACATATGTGAAACACTGATTTGAAATGGAAAGGTGTTTGTTGTCAGTGACTAATTTGGTTACGCAGAATGCCCCTGTTTTAAGTACTGTGTAGGCACAGTTGGTAGCTAACATTGGTCATGGTGATATTCGCTGTCCTCATGTGGCAGCGTAGGTATATTTTAAATGCAAGTGTTGCTTAATAACAAAAAACAGAACAGCAAAAATACCACCCTTATTAAAAATGATCTATTGTAGGAGATTGGGTCAGAACACCTCTGTCAGTGAACTCTAATGAACTGCAGCTGATAATGTGCTGTGTAGCACAGCATTGTTGTTTGGGCTGGCTTTAACATAAAGCTGAAGAGGTGTAACTGGTGGACTTTGCTTATCCTGGTTATCTTATGGTTAAAGATACATAAAGATTCTTGCTAAGCAGGACAGATGATGAGCATCTGTTTCTTTTAACTCTCACCTACCTAGTGAAGGAAAGCCATTTAGGTGGGAGAACTTGGAGCTAAGTAATTTGGACCTCAGTGGGAGAACGGTGCTAGAGTAAATGTTTCTGCTTTGTGCAGTGAGATGGTGAACTAGCCATAAAGGCTCGGTAGTATTGTAACCTCCATTGGTGTGCAGACTGCTCCCTGTGCCCAGATGCTCTTTCCCTTTAGTGTCTGTTTTGTCTTGTGGTTTAACTCTAGTGCCTGTCGCCCAAGTACTTGCAAACCCTGTTCTGGGGGTCTCGTTGCAATATTGTGCAGGGGACACTGCAGACACTGGCAGGAGTGAGGAAGAAAGGAGAAGAGATATTGTTTCAATATGTATATATTATTTTGTAAATTTAAAATACACTGATACCTTTTGACTTTTGTACGTAGGTATGCTTTGTTAAAGGACACCCAGTTAGTAAGAGGCAAATAAATAGATGCTGTATCACAGCTATCTCAGCCTTACTATTGCTGGTGTTTAGAAGCAGCTTCATACATTTTAGTTGATTTAATTTGCTAATTAATTTAACTGGCTTAGTCATAACAGTATGTGTGGTATGAAGCAAGATGACTTAAATGAGTGAGGAATTAATTAGTTGGTTTTGTTGTTTTTTTTTTAAACCTGAAGTAATACAAGAAGATAATTACAGAAATTTTATATTGACTGTCACAGATGCCACAACTTGACTGAATGCTCCTTTCATTACTGGTTGGTATAATCAACCTGTGCTGTTGCATAAAATTCTCATGAAGGGTTTGATGTTGTTTTTTTTTTTTTTAAGGGTAAGTTTCAATTTGTAGTGTTACATAAATGAGACAGTCCCCAGGAAGGCTGAGAGGCACTGCTTCACCACTGTTGTGGTAGGAGTGAGTCTGCTTTCCTGTCCTAAACCTTGCTGCTGATGAAAAAGAAACAAATTACAGCCACAAATACAGCAGACTGCTTTCTACTGCACTGAAACCTTTTCCTGCTGGGTGGTTGTTGTTGCTGTCTTTCTTTTGTTTTCCAATAGGAAAACATTTATTGCAAACATAAGGACCTTTCTAGTAATGCGTGGAAAGAAGTCTAACGCATTTTCCTGCCATCATGCAGTTAACCTGGGATTTTTTTGTTTGATTACGTAGGTTATATGATGATTATTTTCATAGAAGGATGTTGATTAATGTTCATCTGTTACACTGTTCTCTTCTCATTACTTTTCATCCTGAAAAGTTTTCTGTGAATCATTTGATCCATTTCTAGAGACTTTCCAATAGCTTTTGTTGTTCCCTAATACTGAGCAACTGAGAGTACTCCATTTCGGAATGTTATTGTTCTTTAATATTTCCCCTTGTTAAGAAGAGCCTTTATGTTGTATCCCTACCAGTTTGTGTTGGTTGAAAATGGATTTGCTTCTTGAATAGTTAACATACAAAACTTTCTGCTTCTTTCTTTCTGCTTCTTTTTTACATGTGTCTCTGTGTTTAAAAAGCTTTGTTCTCTTTATTTATGTTGCTTGATAAATTCTAGCTAAATACTTCAAACCCGTTTTTTGTCTCCAAGTATGTACATCGGCTTGAGCTGCCTTGAGTCTCCTGCTTTTTTCTATAATCTATGGAAATAATTTACATCTTTCTGAAAATGCCATCAGAGCTTAACTAAAAAGCACCTCCCGTCATTTTAAAAAGCAAAGGGAGGAAAAGAATTGAGGAAGTTGCAAGAGCAATCCTTTCTGATAGCAGGGGGTTTTGTTGTAGCTGCTCAGAGTTGCAGTGATTTAACCTGTCGCAGGTGTGAAAAAATGAAATGCATTTCTTTCCATGCTGGCAGGAACACAGTGTGGTGGTTGCCCTGCTGTACAGTGCGTGTACGCACACACAGTGCTCCTGTGCAAGAAGTCTACCCTTTTCCCCAAGGGTCTGCTGTAACTGATGATAATATCGATGTTTTTGTTGTTGCAATTACTGTAATGGTGTGCAAGTAGAGATTTTCCAAATGCAAAGATTATATAGCTTTTATAGGCTAAAAAAATCTTTCACTGATGTTTGGTTGAGTTCCTGTTTGCACTATAAACATAGTGCATCAGTTGTTCTCAGATGAAGATGCTTTTGGATTTGCACTGTAGCAACTAAGAGGATGAATTTCTCAAAGTTCTGCTTAGTTGGAACTTCCCTTCTAGCTATACTTGTGGATACTCTTTGCCCCTACATTTTCTTGGCAATTTGTGTTGATACAGAATAAACAGTGGTGTTATTTGTACATTGCATGAAGTATTGCAATGAGAATCTTGCTATCAGTATTGACTGTGCCATTATGGAAAACACGTTGTTTCCTTTCGTGTGGCCTAGGCAAAGCACTTAAACTTTCTCTGACCAGTGCTTGAAATGCAGAGTATGGGAAACATGGATCTTTTTAGTAGGCCAACTAGAAAACTTTGTTCCAATTTGCATGAAGAATTTTCACCCTACTAGCAACCATGCTGAAATGCATGGTTCTGCATGTGGAGCGATGTCATGGTGTGAGAGAGCAGTCCCAGGCTAGGTTACGACTGCACAGTGCTCTGTGTTTGTTGCTCCTGGTCTGCTGCTCTTGGTTTCTGCCTAGAGGGCAGAGAGATCCTGGAGCATTGTTTTTGCTTGGTTTTAAATGCTGGATATTTGGCTAGCTGGAAAGAACAGCTGAAGGAAAGCTTAAAAATCTGCAGTCTCTGTAGACCACAGAGGGAAACCTGTTAGATCACACTTGAATTTTCCTTGCTGTCTCATGGATAGAAAAGCTGTACATGAACTTGATTCTTATTAGGGAAAATTGTTTAAAGCTAAAAATATATTAAAATGCTTGAGGAAAAACATGCTGCTCTGAGCTCATTTACTTATCAGCACACTGTACAAATAATTACTTAATGTCTCTCTGCCCAAGATTTATCTGTTTGAGACCACAGAATCTTTATTTGTTTACGGCCTAAAGTACTGGATTTAGATTGGATATTTTGGAAATTGATTTAGTGGTCAATTTATTTCTTGAGCACCTAGGATCATGCGGATTTTGGGGGGAAAAAGCTTCCAGTATGGTTTGTTTTCAAGTTACCTTAGTGGTAACTTGCAGGTTGGAATAGTTTGCCATTAAAAGCCTAAGTTTGTTCATAATAATGCAGTAGAGGAGAAAAAAGGTAGTTAACATACCCTGCCCTTTTTTTCTTATTTCTTTTACATTCATTAACATAATATGATGTCTGAATTTGTGTTTTATGGTGGTTGTAGATAGAGTAAATAAGATTCAAAAATATACTAAAAAAAAAAAAAAAAAAAAAAAAAGACCCAAATCCTGGAAAAAGTATGTTCTTGGTTTTGTTTTTTGTTTGGGTTTTTTTGTGTGTTTTTGTTTGTTTTTGTTTTTTGTTGTTTTTTTTTGTTGTTGTTGTTGTTTGTTTGTTTTTTGCATGGTTATTGATTATGAACTTAAAGTAACAATAATTCCTGTAGATTATGGGGACCAGAGTCAGAAAACCTTCATCAACTTAACCTGTCAGGAAAGGATCTTGCTTCAGTCCTTTGCCATTCAGCAGTCAAACTCTTCTGGCCTTCCTAGCCTAAGATGGCTAGCAGCTGTGCTTGTTATCATGAGTGTGTTTGTAGGTTTGACAGATACTGAGTTTCTGTTAAATGAGAAATCAAGATTGTGGGTTCCCAGTATCCTTACAGTGTTCTTGTCTGATACAGTCTGACACATTAGTAGCGTTTCCTAATAACTGTTAAAGAACTGAGGCGTGTGCTTAGTTAACCCAAACCTTTCTGGCACTACCAACATGAACTTTAGATTGTTAAAATTAATAAAATGTCACTAAAGTTCTTGTGATCAGTGATTTCTGTGTAGTAATATTTGGTTTGTTTTCATGCAGGGTACCAAGTCTGGTATCTTTGGAAGAGACAAAACTGTACACGGGTGTTGACTATGGTAAGTAGAAACTAATTCTGCTCGAACAGGTTCAAAGTGATGTTTTATCTTCCCGTATCTACCCACCTGTGAAAGCTGTAGGTTCTTCTTGAAAGAACAGTTTTGATTATTCTCTATATTAAAGAGCTTTCTTGGGCCGAAACAGAATATTTGTGGACACTCCATTTTATATTCAGCTATGGTAAAGACATAGGTATGAAATAAACACTGGAGTACTGGAGGCTTCTGTGGTTCATTCACAAAAGGAACGTTGTTATTAAAATAGTTACTAGTCATTGCCATAGTAGAAGGAAGCATCACACACACTTCCCTTCAACCTTTGTAGTATGTTTGAAGATTGAGTTAAACTGCTCAAAGATCAAAGGGTCAGTCACACAGTATGGGCATTTAATAGTCATAACGATAAAGGATTATTCGAGTCCAGTTCTTTAGAGTCTGAAACATCAAAGTTGGCAGACTAGCTTTGTCCTCAGGCTTTATTGTGTTCTTCACTGTCTTCCAAGTTGGAAAGTTTAAATAAGAGTTGGAGGCACAGTAACTGCTTTTCAGGTGATTGATTGTAGTCACTTTGACACTTATCTGGTCAGTTAATTTACAAGCAGGGAGTTTTTAGCCTTGTAAGATACATATATGAGAATGGGCAAAATTAAAAGTTAGTCATTTTTTAGAGCAACTCAAGATTGTTCTGGTTTAAAACTTTCCAAGAAACTTGCTCATGTTATTGAGCCCATTTTTTGATTCTGTGTTTTTGTTCTTATTCAGGTTGGAGATGTTTATTAGCTTTATCACCTGAAATGTATCATCTATGTTCTTTGGGTTTCTCTTTTACCCTGCTTAGTTTCATATGTTAAACAGTCTGCCTTATTCTGTGGTTAAAAATTAAACCATCTATCAAGGCAGAGGAGGAAGGTCCAATAATCCGTACTGTGTTTTCTGAGTAGTCCGCTCTGGGTTTTTTACTTTTATAATAAAGAATATGTTTAATTTTTGTACAGATTTATCAAGAGAGAATTATCGTGAAACTATTGCAAGGGTTACAAGGAAATTGTTGCGTAAGTATAAGAATTCAACCTTTATATAAGAAGTACGGTGTTTTTTGTGGTAAGTTTAATATAAGAAACCTGTTTCCTTTACTGTGCCTGTAATACTTAAGCTTTATAGAAATTGTTTATGTTAAAGCTCTTTTCCTACATAATAATACATCATTATTCTTAAATTGCAGGTTACATACTTGATAATTCAGAAGATGATACCAAGTCTTTATTTCTAATAATAAAGGTATGTTTATTATTTGTAGTACTTCACATGACATACTACTTATTTTGCACACAAAATGACTTCACTTTGGAAAATGATTATTAATTGTCATCTTTTTTTCTTGCAGATAATTAGCGATGTTTTGCAGTTCCAAGGGTCTCACAAACATGAATTTGATTCCCGATGGAAAAGCTTTAATCTAGTAAAAAAATCAATGGAGAACAGGGTCAGTAATTCTTTGTAAAGCTTAAAGTGTGTGGGGAGAATAGTTCCTAATGCTCAGGAAGGCTTTTTCCACATTGTCTTTACAGTCCTAATGAAAATTTTCATGATTCTGAAATCTAATTTCTGTGTATTCTGATTACTGAACGTTGTTTTGCAGTACGTTTGTACCTTTACTTGGAAATCTTACACTTAGCATTTTGGAATTGTAACCCACCAGTTAGCATCCTTAGGCCAGAATCTGAGTCTTGGCATGATGCTCTGCTCTGATCAATGTTAATAGAGTAATTTGTGTAACCAGAGCTTCTTTCTGCTTGCAAAGGGAACTTATTCCCAGAGTAAACGAAAATACGTAAATGAAAGCCTTTACTTGGGGGGGGGAGGGGGAAGACAACTAGTATATTCTCACAATATCTATGTTAAATTCGCCTGTTTGTAGAAGAGGAAAAGTGCCAGCGGGAAATTCAGTCAGTACAGGCTGCTGATGTTAATATTGAAATCTGAACTCAGTTACGTATTTCCTTCCAGCTTCAAGGAAAGAAACAGCATATCCGAGCTTTGCTGATAGACAGAGTTATGTTGCAGCATGAGGTAATTCCTTCACTTAATAGTATTACTAACATGTTTACTAGAGAAGCTGATTTGTTATGTTGTCATTTAGTTAAAGTTGCAGCGATCCTGCACTGTTGTTTTACTTACATTATTAATGTCTAAAAATAATACTTTATTTGTGTTCTTGATGCAATTTAGTTGAGAACACTAACAATGGAAGGCTGTGAATATAAAACCTCCCACCAGGACATGATCAGAGATCTTCTTTGTTTGTCCACAAGTTCATATGGTCAGGTAAATAACCATCTTTTGTAGTTCTGGAATATTGTATTGTTTTTTTCCTATTACTTTCTTCACTTTTCAATTTATTTTCATGGTAATATGAAGCTTTTAATTACCTCATTTATGTTAGTTACCAATTTTGACATATTCCCCTCTTCATCAAGTTAAGGATGGGTGGAGATTCAGCCTAAGGGCTACAGCTTTTTGTGCTTGTTTTCTAAATTTCAAGAACAATAAATAATATCAGTTAAAATGATACTAGCTTGAGGCTTTTAGATGTGACATTTCCAATATGATTAATAACACTGCATTCCTAAATCTGTTTTTATGAAGTAGGCAAACTAGATTTTTAAATAATAATAATAATAAAATTCAAAAAGTATATACCAAACAGACATGCAAATGGTTGTACTATTAATTCTTAGCCCTGTGGGAATTCAGTGCATTTATAAATTCAGATCCATCCACAGTGTCTACAGGCTCTTTAGAGTTCTGCATGTAGCATCCGTTATGCTGCCTGTTTGCTTTTATAGTGATATTAAAAACATAATGACTGTTTTTGGCAGCACAAAGAACTTTTTAGCTCTTCTCAAATAAATGCTTGAAACAAGTTCGTTTAGATAGAGTTGTGAGTAAGGGTGAGGGGAAGCATGTTGTTTAACATCTGCAGCAGGTGACATGCTTCAGTGCACAAATCAAACCTGTTAATTTTGCATAGGTAAAACAGTAGCCCCCTTACAAAAGAAATTGATACAGTGTATATTTTTTGGTTCAGAAGATTTTCTAGTAATTTCTGTCTTCCCACAGGTCAGAAGTAAAGCTCAGCAAGCATTCTTCACAGCTCTGGGAACATACAATTTTTGTTGCAGAGATATCATTCCCTTGGTTTTGGAGTTCTTGCGTCCAGATCGGCAAGATGTCACTCAACAGCAATTCAAAGTACTTTCTCATTAACTTTGTTTTGTTTATATCTTTGAAAGTGTATTTACAGGAGGATTATTAATGATTTTTACAAGCATGACTCTTAGGCTTCTGTGGCACATAGCCTAAGTGCAACTAATACTAAATATTTTGGTTAAATGTGTTGTCAGAAGAAACTTAGTTCCTTGTTTCATTGTGTGTTGAGATATTACAAAAGCAAATGTTAGCTGCTATATTTTTTTAATGGAAGTTGAGGAAGCTATAGTCCAAAGCAATAAAACTCATTGAGCAGTTCAGTCAGCTGAAACAGTAGAACTCAAACTGGACAAAAACATTTTAGTCAAAGCAGGTAACTTCTGAGGTTGTCTGGTAATGGTGCTGATGCAGTGATACTGGGGGCACTGTCTGTCCAGGTGTTCCCTTCCTGGCCAAGGAAATATCATGCTCCTTCCCTTCCCCTGCACCTCCTTAGTCTTCCTGACCACAGAGACACATTTGGGTTCTTGTTGTATGATCAGAGCAACAGGTCTAGCTTCTTATCCTACTCCACCTGCCTGATATTTAATGTCAGCATGTGATTATATTGCTTATGTAGCTTATTCTTCCAGATTCTTGTTTTATCCTTGCACCTCTTTCTACTTTGTCTCTGTAATGATGAAGCCCAACTTACTTTCTTATCCCAGTTGATCCCGATCTTCCTACGTTACAGCATTTGCTACAATACTGCAATTTGCATTTCTGATACTGCTAGCTACCCAGTCTTAGACTGCTCAATATTACTGGCACGGTGAGCTAGGTGCTGTTCCTTATAAGACTACACTCAACACTAATGTTCCCCAAGACTTCCTTCCAGTTACCTGTGAAATTAGGCAGTTTCTCATAAAGCTCCAACTTAATCACCTGTAAAATCCAGGCACTCTTGTTTTCACAGCTCTTGTCAATTTTTCATATAATTACCTGTTGCGTTCACCAGTTGTTTGTCATTTCTGGCGGTCAAACACATCATGCTCAGTGAGCAGTTTCAGGTCTGGGCCTATTCAGCAGCCTCGTGGTCAGCCTGCAGCCCCGACTTTTTTAGTGCAGCCACACATGAATATGTTTACAGAAAAAACAGATGTGCTACTGTATAGATCTATAACATAATTCAAAAGTCAGATTTCCCTTTTGTGAAGCAGTTAATTGTCAGGATGTGTAATTTGGTTAGAACGTTTCTTTAGCACAAAAACGATTTCAGAAAATATTCAGTGTTTTGTCAGTGAGGCTGTGCGATGGCATAATAATGTTTTGGTAATGTGAAGATTACTTTTTGTTCTGTGCGGGTGAACACGTAGATATCTTACATGAACAGTGCTTTACTACTTAAAAATTGCATCTTTAACTTTTATAGGGTGCCTTATATTGTCTTCTTGGAAATCACAGTGGAGTGTGTTTGGCAAATCTTCACGATTGGGACTGCATTGCTCAGACATGGCCAGCAATTGTTTCTTCTGGGCTTAGCCAAGCGATGTCCTTGGAAAAACCATCCATAGTTAGACTTTTTGATGACCTAGCAGAAAAAATCCACAGACAGTATGAAACCATCGGATTGGATTTTGCAGTAAGTGACGGATAGCTTAGAGTTAATGGCTTGGCTTCTCTGTGCATCTGATTACACGAGAGTTTGAGACTCATTTTTATTATCTAAATTAGTGTTCTGATGTTGATTCTGTTCTGATTTCTGTTACAGAGGAATGTAGACCTGTTCTTTTAAATTGAAACATTGTTACTGCACAGTGTAACATTTTGTTAAGCTTCCTTTTCATAAGGAAGTTTATGTAGTTTTCCCCTGTTAATCAGTGTGCTTCTTGTTGATCAGGTATAAAGATGTGCATTGGTACAACAGAGTGGTCAAACTAATGTTGTCTGTGTGGGTAGCTATGGCCACACTGTGCAGATTTGCATAACTGCCTTTTTCCTAATCAGTGTGATAAATGGCATGATTTGTTTTTAACATTGTGTGACAATTAATAAAAGTTTTTATCAATCTATTTTAATAAATGCTGCAATGGAGTATTAAAGTTTGTCTTTAATTTGCTTGCAAGAAAAAATTCAGCTGTGTGAACAGTTCACTACTTCAAGGACTCATCTCTGCAGTGAGGAAATGCTGCACTCTTCCTATGATTCTCAAACCTCCTTATTTCAAAGCAGAAACACAGAAAATTTGTGATTGCTCCTCGGTTTGAAATGTCTGCATTTTTCTATTGATAGGTTCCAGAGAAATGTATTCAGATCGCTGTCATGCTGCAGAGATCGAACCATCCCAGTTTAGATTTCACACCACTTTGTTCAGAAGAAATACAGTTAGGGATTCAGCGACAGAAAGAAAAGAATGCTGAAGCTCTGCGGTAAGTTAAACCTCCCTTATTGCTGATTTGTTCTAACACTAACTGTACATTAAGTGTAATAATCCAAAATTGCTGAACTAGTCTCAAATAGACAAACCGGGTTTGTCTTGATGTTTTTTTTTCTCTCTTGGAGTGGCAGCCTCTCTCCTCTACACTTGAATTTCCTTCCTTCCTCCTTCTCTTCCCTGTCCTGCCAGTTGGTGCTGTGTTTGCTGCATTGTTTTCACTCACCTTTTTGGTGAGGGACTTTGAAGCTACTTTTATGTAATTCTTTTAACAGCATCTGGTTGATGAGTGATTTTTTTTTTTGTTTTTTCTTCCTCCATGCCTAGAAACTATGAAAACTTGGTCAACATGTTGTTGGACTGTGTGGAACAAAGAAATCTGTAAGTCTCCCTTCATGTGTATGAAATGTTTTATTTCTTTATGGTGGGTTGGAGTTGAATACAAGAATAAATATACCATTCACCAAGAGGTTCAGTTAAAATGACCAGAATATAACAGCCTGTGTAGCGGAATGGCATTACTGTCTCCCAGATAAATGAGTGGATGAGTCTTGAATTTATTCTCATTGAGATTTAGACTTGTTAATATAAGGCATCGTTACATCCTGGAGTTCAGCTTTGTCATTGATTAAGATATATATTTGTGTTGCTGCTTATTGTTACGGGGAAAAAATTGTTTGCATGATGCTGATGTCCAAATAGATTTTAATTGATGACATCATATTAAAAAATAAAAACTTGAGAAGAATGATGTTTTAGGTCAGTGTTATACATTGGTGGTGCCATTTTAATCCTGGCATTTCGGCTGGGTGTAATTTCAGTTGCACTTTTCCTAGAGCTGTTGAAGATTTCCCTCAGTGTCAGTGAAGCTCACTGACTATAGCAGTGACATATATTCAGGCTGATGTTAAGTCATGTTCTATACGTACGCAACCTGTGTGATCATTTCGGTGTAAGAGCAGTGCATGCAAACTCTACTATACTGCTACGTACTGTCTGCTTTGATTTTTCAGTCCCTGGAAGTTTGAGCACATCAGTATTGGCTTTCTGTCCCTGCTCCTGAGGGATGATAGGATACTGCCTGTCCGTGCCATAAGATTTTTTGTGCAGTGTCTTAACCATGATGCAATTGTAGTTCGTAAGGTAAGACCAATGTAACTACCTCTTTGTTTTGCAGCTTAATGGGTTTTAGCAGAGATGTTTGTTTTTCTGCTGCAATGCAGTACAAAAACTGGGGCATGCATCCCTACCCACTTTACACACATTTATGTACTTAAAAGCTTCTAATCCAAGAGTCTTGGTGATGCTAGAGCCACTATGAATGATGGAAAGTCTGTAAACTGTGAAAACATGGAACGTGCCTACTTGTACTTATTCAGTTTAGAATCCTTTAAGTACGTGGGTTTGGGGTTTTTTTTTCTTCTATCTGTAGCTTAATATTTGAAGCAATTTCATCTGTTCTGTGCTTTCACCTTTCATTTTGCTTGTCTCCTCAGTGAGACTTGAAGGTAAAGGCCACCTCCTTGTGAGTGGGGAGATGTTGGTGCTCTGCAAATGCTGCACATGATTCCTGTCTGTTAAACAACTAAAACTGCAACCACTAGTGTGGTGAAGTTAGCTGCAGTGTTCGTTGGCTTTTTAGGACAGAGAAGCTGGCTTAAACTATGCCTAATGAGATGATGAGACATCATTGTGGTGGTAAATGTATGAAATGGATGCAATCTGTCTTTTAGGTGGCCATCTCAGCTGTGGCTGGAGTTCTTAAACAGCTCAAGAGAACACACAAGAAAGTGCCCATATGCCCATATGAAATAAGTAAGTTTTAATTAAAATAAAAAATGAGATTTTTAACAGTTTAGATTTTTTTTCTGCTTTAATCATGGAATCTCAAGCTTTTCATTTCTCTCTGGTTAATGTCCCATTCAAACAACATAGGTAATACAAAACAATGAATTTGTTGTTTGTCTTCTTTAGAAGCATTAAGTATGCATTGTATTAATATGTATTAATATACTTCATGTATTGTAAATATTATGTGTGTTTTGGCACACTTGTATGTATTAAACTATTCACTTTTAATGAGTTAAAACTTCAGAGATGTGGTTATGGTCATTCTCCTTTCAGAAAGCTTTGTACATTGTAAGAATGACCTATATACCTGCTCTTATTATTCCCTTTGTCTCAGCATTTCAAATGGCATGTTTATTTCAATTCATAAAGGAATTTCTACTATTTCTATTGATGCTGCTTTTAATCTCACAGAGCAAATCTCGGTATAGATTTGATGGGGAAAAAGCTCTGACCAAAGACACAAACTTCGATTAAATAAGTTGCAACATTTACTGGAACTGCTGATGAACAATTTTGATAGAACCTAAATTATTCTTGAACCAGGTGGAAACCCTAAGCCTTCAAGTATTCAGGCTGGTGACAGGCTGGATAACCAGTGGCTGCACTACGACAGTCAGAACTTACCAAAGACTAAGGAGGCGTGGGAGTCATGCTGTTTTGTGGAGAAGACACACTGGGGGTATTACACCTGGCCTCAGTGAGTACTGTTAACCAATGTGTACTAACTCCAGTTAGGAAATTCAGCAGGAAAAACAAAACTTAAGTTTTCTGAAGTTACTTAAGCAGAGAACTTAAGTAATGTGTGCTAGATTTCCTTTTTTGATTGAACGAAAGTAACAACAAATTATTTATCCCTTACTTAGTTTTTCTTGCTTGTTTTACCACCTTTGCATTTCTCAGTTCCTACTTAGTGTTCTTAGCTTTTGTGGGTACTATAAGTGCTTATTACTTGTTACTATAAAACTTCTTCCATCAGAATTATACACTGGCTCTTAACTAAATATGGATATTTGAAAATAGTGTGATTTCAAAATCTGTTTAGCAGTCTATCACTGATAGTTCTGGATTGCTTGCTATATAGCAGTACCATTGTAATTATAGGCTTAATTTTTTGCTGTAAGTTTTCTTGCAAGCTTTGCTTTCTGAAGTCAATATATCCTGTTTTTAATATAGAGAACACAGGAAATGATGATAACTTGTACTTTAAAACATTACTGTTCTTTTTATGTCCAGGACTATGACAGTTTATGCTCCAATTGAGCAGCAACCAAAGCTTGGACGAAGAAGAGATGAATTGACAGAGGTAGAGATTTGAGTGAATTTCATTTGTGTGGATTTTCTTAATACTGTTCCTTTGTGCTCTTTCTTCCTTTCTTTCTACTCTTTTAAAATGCTGTCCACGGATTTATGTAGTTGCAGAGATGAAATTCTCTGTTTCAGCCTAAGTATTTTATTTGGAAAATACTTACATAAAACATCTAGAAACACTTGATTAAAAAGATAGAGATTCAATTCAAAGACCGTGTCATGGTTATAATCGTGTTGTTAACTAACAATAAGTGATACTTGTTCTGAAGCCTAGATCATTAAAAGGCATTTTTAAAAGCATTTTTCTACTTAATTTTCATGCCAACTGTGTTGGTGTATAAGAAATTATTTTCTATACGTTGCATTTTCTCTATCAGAGATCACAGCATAACTATTAATGAGAAATGTCATTAACTTTCACATCTTTATCAGATTTTGATACAAGGTAATTAATGACAGTAGTAATTACTTCTTTGTAAGGGTTGTGCAAATGAAAGGAAAGATGACTGGAAGTCATTAATATGATTAAAAATTAGGTGTCACCGAAAACATGACATAATATTCTCTTTAAAACTGAAGAGAGAAATAGTTAATCCAGGCATGCTTTCTGCCAGAAGTAAAAATAAAATGGAAATTGGCTCTTGAAAAGATTGTGATGTCACCGTGGTGATGCAACACCGCAAAACTAATTCTATTTTCTTCTTTTTCAGGCAGAACAAATTATATATGATCATTTTTCTGATCCCAAGTTTGTTGAACAGTTAATAAAATTTCTGTCTTTAGAGGACAGAAAAGGCAAAGACAAATTTAATCCTCGCAGATTTTGCCTCTTCAAGGTAACTGGAGTTCCATAACTAAGTTGAGTTCCTTTTTGCAGAGAATTATCCTAGTGTGGAAAAGCCACATACATCTTGTGTCTTACTGTTGGGGAATGTGTATGTTGTTATGCTTAATCCCACTAACCCTTTCTTTTGATGAACTACTTCAGGGAAGAATAATTTGGAAGTCTGTTGGATGCAATATGTAATAATGTTATAAAAGTAATTTTACTTTTCTGCATATTCAAATCTGAAGTTCTTCATTATCATGTGTTGCTTACAAAGACAGCAGTTTATTCTGATAATTAGTGAAAGCACTTTCACGTTGTCTTTTACAGGGCCTTTTTAGAAACTTTGATGATGCCTTTTTGCCAGTTCTGCAGCCCCATTTGGAACGCCTCGTGTCAGACTCCCATGAAAGCACCCAGAGATGTGTTGCTGAAATTATAGCTGGCTTGATAAGAGGTTCTAAACACTGGACATTTGAGAAGGTGCTGAAGTAGTGTTTTTGAGTGGCTCTTGAAAGTTAAGGGATAAGCTTGAAGTATTAAATGTATTCAACCAATGAAATTGAGGGGATGTTGATGTGTTATCAAAGTCATACAAGGAAGGGCTGAAAGAAGTTACAGTATGTAATGCTCCGTTGCAGTTCCTAGCTTGGTTAGGAGCCTATATAATGGTAGGTGATAACAAAATGCTACAGCGTAAAACAAAAAACATTTAGCTTTTAATGTCTTGGCAAAGCTGACATCTGTAATTTTCCAGTTGGGATAAGTGCTGCTTATGTTCAGTTCAGACCTGTACATTTTTATATAGCTGTACCCTGATGTCTGGTATTTCTATGCTAAGAAGTAGTTCTGAGAGAATTAGTGTTTTCATTTGAAAATGAATAAAGCGAGGAGGGAGTGCTTTAGGTGTATAAAATTGCTCTCCTACCAAAAGCAAAGTGTGCATAGCCTGATCTTTAAATTGCGTGTGCATTCTGATTGTATTTAAGTCATTGTGAATATGGTGCTTACACTACCTGCGGTATCTCAAAACACTTAATATTCTTGAAATCTTAGTTCTGATGCTTATTCCCTCATATTAGTATTGTAGAATAGCAACACCTAGAAATAATCTTTTCTCATGTTTTGAGAAGATTGAAGGAATTGGGTTCACACAGGTTAAGTAGCCATTAACTAGACAAATCTTGTGGTTTGCTTTCTTGCTGAGCAGGTGGAAAAACTTTGGAAGCTTCTCTGTCCATTGCTTCGAACAGCTTTATCCAACATTACAGTGGAAACATACAATGATTGGGGCACGTGCATAGCAACCTCATGTGTAAGTAGTCCATCTTCGGTTTTGTAAAGTTACATCAGGATGATCAGGTTTAACAGATATGTAAATAAGAGTTTCATAATAGTAGCGTGTGGGTATATTTTATCAGCTGCAAATAAGAGAGCTGTAAATATAATATGAAAGTATCATCCATTGAAGATCTTAGGTAATTTTCTTGTATTCATCGCAGTCAGCTAAATGTAACATTTCAGGAAGGAAATAAAGCCTTCATTTTCGACCTCTTCAGAAGAGCTGTCTCGGTTTAATGGGTGACATAGAATTGTGCTCTTATTGTATTTATCACTGAGCAGTGTTTTTTTCACATTACACATTCTTGCTTCAGAGGTGTACAGATGTGAAAACTTACTCACCAGTTATCTTCTAATAGTAGCAAGGGTAAGGATTGTGCGAGGAGAGTGAATGGTAGGTCGCAAGTATCAGAAACCCTTTGAAATAGCTTGTCACCTAAAATGCTGGCAGAATTCCTGTGTCAAATGTGATTATTCATGTATGTGGGAAAAAAACAACTGATGTTCTTCTGTTCTATATCAGTTGTTTTACCAAGCAGTTAAAAACTTATTTTTGTGCATAGTTTTTGCTGTACTTTCTTCATATTGGGTTTTGTTGTTGAAAAAGTACTTTAACTTTACACTTTCTTAAAAAATAAGCCCAAGCTGTGTGTGTAAAATCTTTGTCAAAACTTAACTTGCTTATGCAGTATTTACATAAAAACCCCTAATGTGCTTTATATTTCTGATACCTGCTTAACTTAAAGGAGAGCAGAGATCCTAGGAAACTGCACTGGTTATTTGAACTGCTGTTGGAATCTCCATTGAGCGGTGAAGGAGGATCATTTGTCGATGCATGGTAAAATTAATTGTAACTATTTTGTGGCTGAATAAGGGGAATAAAAGCATGGATGAAATACACTGAGACTGTATTGTGGCAGCTGGCTTGTAAAGCATGAAGCAAAACTGCTCCTTTTCAGTTAGCTTTCCCAACACAATGGCAGTTTATTCATCAATTTTCATGCCCTTAAATCTAGTTAATAGAATGTGAAGTTTTGGAACTGGCATAACAGCACTACTATTCTTCCATTCTGTGATGTTAACCCAACTATGCACGCAGCCCACACAAAGACACTTCTGTGCTTTGACACACTCAACACTGAGAACAAGATTTTGGGATGGTTAAAGGAGGGAGGAACAGTTTGGTATGACTGTGAATGTCTTGTTCTGATTTCTAGCCGACTTTATGTGCTACAAGGTGGCCTTGCACAGCAGGAATGGCGAGTACCAGAGCTGCTGCACAGACTGTTAAAGTATTTGGAACCTAAACTCACCCAGGTTTACAAAAATGTCCGAGAGAGAATAGGAAGGTCAGTGTTAGTTTCTTCAGTTCAGTTTATCTTTTTCATTTCATAATATTTTGGTAACTGAGCATTTTAATAGCGACACTGAAGTGGTGACTGTTATCTTTGTGTGCGTGAATTCTGCTAAATAGAAACGATGTTATTCTTAGCAAACTTGCTTTAGAAACTTAAGATGAATTCTCTATTTTTACTTCATGTGTGTTATTATGGCCTGTTAATTTTATGTATGAGATTTCTAAAGCTCTTAGGAACAGGTTAACTTTAACCAACTCCTCGTAAGACATAATTATACAGGGAATTCTTTAAAGAGTACATTAGTGGCTTAAGAGGTTCTTGCAGATGTTTTTAGGGGAAGGGAGG